>NC_090923.1:54151230-54466980 GCF_040938575.1 Ambystoma mexicanum
CATTAACATAGGAGAACATTGCCCTGTTTGTAGGCCCACACAGCAGTGGCCCTGCAAGCAAACTTGTTGTCAAAATTAGTCAACCTTGATTGCATTTCAAGAGAGACTGATATGGTAGAACAGTAATCATAGTTCCCAGTAGGGCTGGAATCAAACTCCTTGAATAATCTTAGGGGTAGCTAGATGATTGGGCAGGTGTGGGTGGAACTGTAGCTAAAAGGCTGTTTCAGCATAATAGGTGTTTCGCACCCCAGGATGTCGTCACTGTTTCCAAAGGGGTAATCCCTTCCCATGAGGCCAGGGTGATGAGGCTGATTCCCTATCCCTTGGCGGTGGTTCTCAGTGGGTGGATCTAATGGAAGGGGAACCCCCCCTTTGGGACCAGTGGTGGCCATATCTGGAGAACGCAGTATACCCGCCAATCACCTGACCCTTCACCGCTTCCCTGCCATCATCCCAGCTCTCCTTCACCTCCTCCCTCTTCACCCCTGCCCTCATAGAGCTGATTGAAGAAGCCGTGTTAAAAAATACAGAAGGACTTGACAAATTGTCAAGCCCTCCATGGAGGAACCGTGAAAGCAAGCAAGGACCAGAGGTGAAGGCAGAAGCTGACCAGGATGCCGAGAACAGAGAGAGTCCGAGGCTGGTCAAAGACGTGAGGATTACACGGCCAGAAGGCGGCCTGAAGCTCCAGGTATCCCTGAGACCTGGTGAGTGCACTGGAAAGGAACATGTGCTGCCGAGAATGCTGAGAAGACTGCAGAGCCACGGCAGAGTGAGAGAGGCTCCCCAATGGCACCAGAGCCCCGTAACAAAGCCCAGCTGCTCCGCAGGAGCAACCCCCCATGCAGTCCACGCAGGTAACCGCAGATGCACTGAAAGCCTAAGGAAGCAGGGGAATGAGCAGGAAGGCTGGGAAAGAAGAGCCTGGTTCCCTGCAACAGTAGGATAAATGGTTGACTGGACATGGGCTTGTACTAAGGCTTGGCAGGAGAGTGAACTTAGCCTACAATGTGGGAAACTAAAGTCTGAAGTGCAAGTTTGGGACCAGCATTCATATAAAGAGAACTGTGAACCTGATAGACAGTCCATGCAGTAGTTGCCATATGAGTAAACCAAGTCTGTATGTGTCGTCACAGCTTGGGAGAGAATCCAGGCTGTTCTTTTTCATAGCAGTACCTGGTGGGAGGAAACCAGGTCTGCCAATAAGGATAAGGGACCCACCACAGCTTGGGAGAGCATCCAGGCTGCTCTTTGTTGTCACTGGACCTGGTGGGAGGAAACCATGTCTGCCAACCAGGGTGAGGAACCCACCACAGCTTGGGGACCCACTCCAGGTTGGAACACAGCCACGCTCCTTTCTTGTGTGCAAGTGCGCCTGATGAAAAGGAAGCAGGTCTACCAATCAGGGTCAGGGACCCAGAGACAGAAAGAAGCCTGAGAAGGGCCAACCAGGGGACAGGATTTCCCCCAACAGTTGTTTAACTTTACAAAGAGCCTGAACAAGGCCAGGGAAGGCAGATGTTCCCCAAATCTCAATATCTGAAGATTCCAGAACTGTATTTTGTCCAGTTCATTTTAGTTTAAACTTAGATGTGAGGGACAGCGTTAGGATCCTGACATTGGACATTGGCACTTTTTCTTTGGACATTCAGGACATTCTGACAGTTATTTCAGTTGAGGCAGGGACCATCTTAGAGTTAGGACAAGATAGGGGGTCTTTTCCTTTTTACCTGTGAATAAATGTTTCTAATAACTATCATGATCCCTCTGTGTCAGAGTCTTTCTTCTGCACCCTTATATATGGTGTCTCAGGCGTGGGATATGACTTGTGTGAGGGGTCAGAAATGTGAAGCAGACAACTCGATAAAGGTCTTTCACATGTAGCTATTTTATTAACTTAAAAGGGTGTGACAAACGCCTCACTTTCCCTACCCTAACGTGGATTTCCCTACCTACGAAACTAAGACTAAAGGAAATGACTCTATCATCAAAAGGTAACTGCCCCTCACACTTATACATTCAACGAAATCATATAGGTATTCAGATGGCTGTCCAAATTCAACAAAAATAACATTTATACTGAAGACACAGTTTTCATAAACAAGTATCCTTGTAAACAGGGTCGGATCCCCTTCCCCAGGTTCAAAGCAGGATGTTCTCCAATTAATAAAGTTCTTTTTAATATGCCAGTTCTATTTCAAAGGCAACGCAAAATTCTTTTCAAAAGTCCAGTATTGTTTAAAAAACAACATTCCTATGCTTGGCAACTGAATTCATCATAGGAGTAAACAAGGTACATCACTCTTCAAAATAAAGTTTTCTAAAAGCTCTTGTTTGTTAAACCAAAAAAGGTCTCTGTCTTCACTTTCCAGAGAATGTTTCTTCTCCTTCTTGAAAAGACAACTACTTCACCCTTTTTCTTTATAAACAATAATGTTTTCGTCAGGATGGTTTTTTACCACAGTTAATTGAACACTTGTTTGGGATTGCCACTATTTTTCCATTACAACCTTTCACCACAATGCAGTATTTCAATATCTTCTTCCTGGTCCACTAACCTGCCAGGATTACCACTAACAATCCCTTTCCCGGTGTACTCACCTGCCAGGATAAAACTCCTACTGTTAGAACTAATATAATATTGTTTAGTCCTCATTGTATATGTTGGCCTATGCCCAGCCGCTTTGCGAGGAAATTCGTATTACAAGGTCGTGACCTTAAGTGAATCAAGCCTCCATTTTAGGTTAGAGCCGCCATTTTAGTTTATTGTACAAAGTCACCCTGTGGCCTAAAATGGCCGTCTTGTGTACTCTTGTTCTTGCTTTAACCTCTTCAACCTCCAAAGGAAAGTTAATGTCCAACCTGCCTTCAGGCTACATGTTAGGGTTATGTAGACCTTGTCCTTTGTTGACCTCGGGATCAGGGGATTACTTGAATCGGCGATGTTAACCTACAAGTATACAAGAACAATAACGCTATCCAAATATGACATGCAAAACATTTGTTTGATCTGTATTAAAGCAATGTGTAAAGAGTGTAACGTTAAACTTAGAGAATAATAATGTTTGTTAGTAAATGTATTAAAAAGTAAACGGCATTCACGAGATATGTAAATTAGAAACAAACCTGGCGTGACCCTAGCCCAGTACATGATAAACTTGAAAGAGGCTGGACATCGTTATAAGGAAAATGTATAAATACGCCAATGTTCAGCTAGCAAATCCTGCTCACTGCTCACATTGAACCCTGCTGGTGGTCTCTGTGATGTATTGACGGCCAAATAGCTTTGTTTTGTAACTGTTCAGTTTTGCAATAAAGATTCTGGGAATCTTTACAACCCGTGTCGGTGTATTTCTCTTTGCATGGTGTAAAAGCCTTAATATTGTATTTTCTGATTCCACAGATGGCGCCCGAATAGGGACCCTCAAGATCAACTTCGTCTCGTTGAAGGTTGGCTCGGCTACCGGACCGGGATCGGACGGTGCCAACAGAAGCGGCCCCTCTGGACGAGAAGTGAATTCCTCGACAGTACTGCACGATCCGATCCCTGAACGGTGAGCTGTAGCCAGCGACGACATCTTGACGAGGGTCCATATATCGAGGTGGGTAAATTTGCCGAAATCACCAGACACGTGGGTCCTTAGCATTGTCCTTAGTAACCCGATCGGGCCTCCCAGTCCTTTGGTCAGGTGAATCGTGACCCGATTCTTAATTTAACCCTGACAATTTGGCGCATTGTACTCGCGAGCACAATTACTTGACCAGGTAACACCAGAACTTTGATATGCCTGGGAAATTGTCTGCCTGCTTTAGGGCATTATTCCGCAGTGACAGACAATCTTTGGAAGATAGCCGTCTCGCACCACAGGAGGGGTCACCGGCATGTACTATGTACTGTAAGAAAGGCTTTGGTAGTATAGCATTTAATGACATTTGGCACAGACAGACCAGACATAATTCTAATCTTCGGGGGCCAACCAATGGTAGCTTTGAAATCCCTTGTATAGAATATCTAGAGTCTGTATTGGTAAAGAAAAAGGCTAGACCTGCAGCATTTGACGCATTGCATAGTTGGAAAACAGAAGCTTTGCAGCAACTAAAGAGTAGAGCGAAACATATGCGTAGACATATGACAAGTGTCGAAAAGGCATGGTTATATGATCAAAATAAACAATTGGAGTCAGTTAGGAACACGGACTAGGCGTTTCAATTAGGCATTCAGAAAATGTACCCTTCAAAAGATTTTCATACGTCAGATGAATTGATTAATAAGCTTTTGCATGAACGAAGGCCCGGTGCCTCTGCGCCACCTCCGTACGTCCCTCCTCCTGGTGCTTTGCCCCTTCCCATTGTTATTCCCCCTCCTATAGTTCCTCCGGTCCTCCCTGGTGTTCTTCCTGTTCTTCCAGCCGTCGCTCCTTTGCCTGCCCCCTGGCCTCCATCTGTTGATATTCATAATGTGCCTACTCTTCCTCTTCCAAGTGATTCTGCATCGCTTGTAGTAGACCAGGGAGCGAGACCAAGGGTTGTGACTCGTAATACTGTGTCCCCAGAAAAAAAGAATGAATTGATCGCTTGGGCTAAACATTGTATGGAGAAGGGTGAACAAGCTGATGTTTTTTCCACACTCGAAAATTTAAAAGGTATTCCTGAGAAAAATGCTTTTATTGAAGGATTAGGGACTCATTTGAGTATAATGTGGAATAGATTAAACGATGTAGATTTCCCACAAGGGTTACGGGATTTGAACGCCTTAGCGTTGTCCAGAGATACTACGGAGAAGGTATAGGAGCATGTTGAGAGGATTTTTGAGTATAGAAAGGAGTTGGAAGAGTTACAGAATGAGGAAGCAGAAGGTGATAGTTTAGGTACTATGTTCTTACAGAAACGGTTTTCTCCTCGCCGTGAATTAAAAGGTGAGGAAGCATGAATTTGTACAAAGGATGTGATAAGATGGATTTCGGATATGTCGATAACTCCAGATGAAGTATATCACACATATAGTCAGTACATTATATCAGTGACGGTAAACTCCCTCAATTTTTGTTCTCGGGGGGCCAGTGGCTCAAACGGGAGGCATATTGAAGGTTCTATAGAAAAGTGAGAACTGGCTACCCCTCTCTCAGTGCTGCCACCTAAGGCCGAGTAAACTACAGTGTATTAATGAGCAGGATGAATCACTTCTCAATTAGTATAATTGCACAAGGGAACAGAGTGACGGAACATGGAACCATCTTATATCAAGGTTAAAATACAATCACACAATGTCATCTTTTATATTAATTTATTCAAAGTCTCAAAATCACTCACCAATAATTAAAACAGGTAGAAAAACACACAGCGAGAAGTACGACACACATATTACAATCTCTATTACACAATCCTATATCCTTCTCAATTATAAAAAAGGGCAAAAAACAAGCACAGTCTATTTCATATGGGATTCGACAGGTTAGTCGTGGCCACTCTATAAATTAGAGTGGTTTTGCAGATATTAGACTATCTATTTAGGTTAGTCTATTGTCATGTGTCGACATGGTTCGGCCATCTACATATATGGGACACTATCCCTAGTGTCCCTACAAACAATCAAATATGGGCCTTCTTCAGGACAGACAAATTTATTTTTTGGAAGATGCACATCTTTCCCAAATCCCCATTGCCAGACAAGTGCGAATATCTTGGCAGCACTCGAGCTTATGGTTGAGTCCCCCTTAGTAATGATAGAGACGGATCACTATTTCCAGGTGTTATCACAAACACCACTCAGCCTGACCAATTCAAGGCTTAAAACAGGCTGCGATATCGCCTGGTCCAATGTCCAAAAAACATGGGTAGAGCAGCGTAAATGTGTGCCAGCACCCAGGCACTTTACAACTTCCACACAAAGCCGCGTAATTGTGGCGTCCCGATCTGATTTGTGGACAGGACGTTTGATATATCAGATCTCATCTGAGCGAGATCCTCTCTTCACACAACAGTGCGATCGCGAGACATCCACAGAAGGAAGTTAGAGCCCTGATAGGTATGGATTCTTACTGTAGATTGTGGATCCCTAACTTTTGGTTAACGATTAAACCAATGCTGGCTTTGACAAAGAAGGGCATTTCTTTGCAATTGCCATGGACTTTGGAACACCAGACAGCATTTGATTTGCTCAAATCTGTGCTGTGTTCAGCGCCGGTTTTAGGAACTCCGAATTATGACAAGGCCTTTGTGTTGTATGTGCATGAATGTGATAGATGTGCTTTGGCTGTGTTAATGCAGGAACATGGAGGGAAGAATAGGCAGTGTGGCTATTTCTCATCCGCCCTTGATCCTGTTGCATGCGCTTTGCCGAGATGTTTGAGAGCTGTTGCTGCTGCTGCTGCGTCTGTAAAACAGAGTGAGGGAATGGTCCTGGGTCATGCGTTAACCCTAATGGTACCTCACTCTGTAGATATTTTTTTGAATAGAACTCAAACGCAACACCTCACTTCCGCACGATTGACAAGATATGAACTAATCTTGTTTGCTCCCCACATTCAAATTCAGAGATGTTGTGTATTAAATCCGGCTGAACTTTTACCTCTCCCGCAAGATACTGTTGATGGTGACGAAACGTCACACGATTGCCTTTATGCGACAGAACAAGAGACTAAAGGTAGAATCGATCTGAAAGACACGCCTTTGAATAGCCCACAAGGAGAGCTATTTTGTGATGGCTCTTGTTTTAAACTTCCGAATGGTACATCCACGGCTGTACCGATTGGTACATCCACGGCTGCTTATGCCGTAACTACTTTAAGCACGATTGTGGAAACCAAAAGAATTATGCATAATTCCGCGCAGGCCGCAGAAATTATAGCGTTAACTCGTTAACTTGTGAACTTTCTGAAGGGCTTACAGTAAATATATATACCGATAGTCAGTATGCTTTTGGGGTGGTTCACAACTTCGGTAGACTTTGGAAAGAACGAGGTTTCTTGACCTCGCATGGCACGAAAATTCAGCATGGCACTTTAATAGTGCGATTACTTTCAGCACTCGCACTCCCTGTTCAGTTAGCTATCATAAAATGTGCAGCACATCAAAAAGTTACAGATGGTATAGGAAAAGGGAATGCTTTCGCTGATCAGATAGCTAAAGGAAACTGCCACTGATTTTAGTTCAGAAATGTATACTGTAAGAGAAACTGTAAATATTTGCACTTTTGGCGAAAGTATCGATTCTGTAAAAGACATTCAAGCAGATGCTGCTATAGAGGAAACTAAGAGATGGGTCGAGGGTGCAGGAAGGTTGGATGATGATGGGTGTTGGGAGGACAATGTTGAAGGAAAATGGTTACTCCCTGACGCCTACATTACAATGATGGTTATTATGGCTCATGGTCCGACACATGTCTGTGCGCGTAAATTGACTAAAATGCTACACAGTGTATGGGCCAATGATAAGATTTTCAAAACTGTGGAGCGCTTTGTCCAATGGTGCATGGTGTTCTGACTTGAGTGTCGTGTAGACCGATGAGACCTCCGTCCCCAAGTGACGCACAGGGGAACGAAAATAGAAACCCGCTGTGCGACCCTTGAGGCCACAGGTGAGAGATGTCTTCCCAGATCCACGGAGCCTCTGGAACACCGATGCTGCTGTCAAGAAGGAAGGAGGTTAAGCACCAGGCAATCACAATACAGGCAGGTAAATAAAGTAATCTAAAGTGTCTTACCTATCTGGTGTAAGGGAGACCCAGGTAACCTAGTAGGGAGGTTCGAGGCTCATTAGATGCGGCGGTCCCTGGAATGGTAGAACCGCAGGTTAGCGTGGATGAGGAGTAGCCACCTGTGGGAGTCAGGGCTTGACTTGAATCCCCAGTAGGGAAAAGGCGTAGGAGACCAGCAGGGTACCAAGGGATGATCCAAAGACAAGTCGAGGTGCAATCCAAATATCCGGCAACAGGTAAACAGTTCCAAGCAAAAGTACCAAGGGGTGTCCAAGGGAGTCCGAGATCGAGTTCCGTGATCAAAGTAGCAAGGAGCAAGTAGCAACGCCAAACAGTGTCCGAAGCCAGCTGAGAAGCAATGAGCGTTCTGTCTCTCAGACCTTTATACTGATCGCCCCTGGGTCATGTGACGTCCACCAAGATCACATGGGGAACGATCACGTGACCGGCGTGAAGACGTAAGGCCGCCCTTTCTGCTATACGTTCTCCAAGGCAGTTGCCAATGCAGAAAGGGTTGCAATCGAGCCCGTACACTGGTACGAGGTTTTCGGTTCTGTGGTCTCACCGAATCACTTGAGCCTCGAAGCTTGGGAGGAGATGTTGTGGGAATGTGAGCAGTGTTCTGATGTGTCGTGGCCTGGTGTGTAGAGGATCGCCTAACACATGGTCTGCTTGCAGCATAATGTAGGAAAAGGTACCTCGACTCCTAGAGGATGTTTCGCTCCACCTTCTGTTCTGTTTGAGCATATTCATTTTGATTTTATTGAAATGGAACGTTGCAATAATCTTAAATATGTGTTGGTTGTTATTTGTGCATTTAGTAAGTGGGTTGAGGCCTACCCTGTTAGAGATGCAATGGCCATAACCACGGCAAAAACTCTGTTGAAAGAGTTTTTTCCTAGGTTCGGGCTACCGAGAGTCATCTGGTCGGATAATGGGCCACGCTTTATCGCTGCTGTAATCCTACAAAAATGCAAAGGAATACAAATTGATAAACGGTTCCATTCGGCCAGACATGCCCAAAGTGCCGGATTAGTGGAAAGGCATAACGGCATTATAAAGAACAAGCTCGCTAAGACGTGTGCTGGCACCAAGTTAAAATGGCCGGACGCCTTACCGATCGTGTTGCTGTCGATGAGAACAACCCCTCAAACTAAGAGTGGGCTCTCTCCCTTTGAGGTGGTAATGGGGAGACCTGCTAATATTTGGGGTTTGCCAAAAAGTAGTTTGTTGCGGGATATAGAGAATGTGCTTCTTTCAGATTACTGTAACCAGTTGACTAAAAATCTGTTTTCAATTTATCACCAGGTGCGAGAGGCGAGAGGCAAATTGCCTGACAAGCCCACCCTAAGGGAAACCACCCGCTTCAAATTCTCTAAAGTCAACACACTTGAAGTAGAAAAAATCATCTTATCCCTGAAACCCTCCAACTGTCAGGGAGACTTGTGCCCTGCACAGCTTAGTAAGGATGCTGCCCGTGATCTATCCCCCTTCATTATGAAGTTAATTAATGCCTCCTTCTCTACCGGCTCTATCCCTACTAATTTAAAACAATCCTGGGTACTTCCATTACTAAAAAAAAACACTCTCGACCCAGCCACCCCTACAAACTACAGACCCATAACGACCGTACCATTCCTCTTAAAGATCTTGTTGAATGTCGCTTACGTACAAATACAGAAGTACCTGGAAGAACATCACCTTCTAGAAGCTAGACAATCAGGCTTCCGTCCTCTACACGGGACTGAGACTGCTTTTATCGACCTCAAAACACAGGTTGACAATCTCAGAGACAATGGCCAAGCCGCCCTACTCCCCCTACTAGATCTCTCTGCAGCATTCGACCTGGTCGACCATTCTGTCCTGTGCACTCACCTTGACACAGCAGCTCATTTCTCCGTTGAGGCCATTACCTGGATTAAATCATTCCTTAACGGCAGAACTATGAGGTGTCTTTTTACCTTCAGCAGCAGCAGACCCCATACCAATTACCTGTGGTTTGCCCCAGGGTTCTTGTGTATCCCCCACACTGTACAACATATTTACCAAGCCCCTTTTCGATGATCTGGATCATCTCGGTGTCACCTACACCAACTACGCAGATGATACCCAGATCCTCCTTCCGCTTTCTGGAGATTATGGGAAGGATTTGGCCTTGGTGAATAGAGTGTACATCATCATCCAGGCATCGATGGCCACACATGGACTATACCTCAATGATGATAAAACTGAACTTATCATCCTGGGTACTACTGCCAGTTAAAGAAACTAGGCCCTGACTACTCCTCCTTCACTATTGATGGCAATAGCATCAAAGTGGTCAAAACGTTACGTTTTTACCTGGATTCTAACCTTTCTTTCAACAGCCAGGTGAACTATCTAGCCTCTTCCACAGCTTACACGTGTAAATTGATCCGTGCAGCTAAACCCTTTCTGTCCGACACTAGCTGTGTGACTCTCGCTAGAGCCCTTATACTGTCCCGCCTGGACTATTGCAATGCCCTCTATCTTGGTTCTGTCAAAAGCCACTACTAACAAATTACAAACTCTTCAGAACAACGCTCTCAGAGCGGCACTGGGCATCCCCAGGAGAGCTCACATTACTGCACATAGCCAACAAAACAACTGGCTTTCTATCAATGACAAAATTCTCTTAAAAACGGCATCACTTACCTACAAATCTCTCAATAACATTGCACCAACTTACCCGATTAACAGATTTCACAGACACCCCTCCTTGAGACCTACAAGAACAGCATACAAAGATTGCCTCTCTGTCCCCAAGTTTAAACTCTCCACCTTAGGGGGTAACAGCTTCCCAGTGAACGCAGCGAAACTGTGGAACTCCCTACCGCCAACCCTTAGAATGGACCTGCCGTATCAAAACTTCCGAACTAAGGTTACTTCTTGGTTGAAAACGTAGGCCTTCCTACATACCTAGGTACCAAGTCATCATATTCTTATCTGCTTCCACTGCTTCCACTGGCGCTCATGTACACATTTGTACATTATCTTGTATAGTTATGCTTTTACCTTGATTGTGTGTATGTACATTTTCCACTTGCACTCATGTGCACATTTGTACATTATCTTGAATAGTTATGCTTTTACCTTGACTGTGTGTATGTACATATTGTTGTTGTCCTAACCAAGCTTCGCATATCCTTGTATCTGTTGCGCCCTGTTACCCCAGGGTATGCCGGCGCATTAAAAATAATAAACAAACAAGCAAACAAACAAACAAATCTGTACGATAGGAGGGTCCTGGTCACAGTCTACGACCGGGGGACTGGATCCTCATAAAGGTTTTTGAGAGGTCGTCTTGCCTTGCACCTCGGTGGAGGGGTCCCTACCAAGTCCTGCTAGTCACACAGACTGCTGTGCGGGTAGCGGGTCGTAAGAACTGGATCCATGCGACGCACACCAAACGGATCCCGCAGCCCGTGCCATACGATACAGAAGACACAGAATCCCTTCCCACTGCTGTAACCAACGTGCCTGAAACAGCAACAACCGACAAGAGAGTATCGGAGACCGTTCCAGAATTCGCAAGGCCAGACAAAACGGCCATCTTGTCTCTGCACTCTCCAACAGTTGAACTTCCGGATCAATCCTTTTCTGATCCCATTTCCGTTCACTCGCCACCTCCAGTAGGAAGTGACGTCACTTTGTTTTCTGATCCTTCAGCACCAGAAATTGTGAAATATAATTTACGTCCAAGGAAATAGACGTACAGTCCTACGGTTTGACTGTGCGATTTAGGAAATCATTTGAGGGCTTGCCTTTTGGCCCGACTGTACGGAAGGATTCTGTTGGCTAAGAGTTGTGGGAAAGACATTAAGAAGACGCGCGACTGGAGTCGCCAGCAAACAAACAATTGGTGTTTTTTCGATTGAAGACTACAATGCCTGCACCCGCTACCGCTCGTACCGAACTTTTAGATAAATATGTGACTAGCAGAAACAATGATCAAGCATGCAATGGGACCCCCAAAGTGTATTGTTGCCTTTTTGTAATAATAACTGGATTTTTAGTAACTGTTGGTTTTGGGCTATGGTATCTGGAGGAAGCATATCTGCTAGAGGACTTTTTACCTATTGAAAATGTATCTGTTTTCCCCACTCCCTGAATACTTTATCACCTAGAGATTCTTGGCATAGGCGGAACTATCAGAATAATACCCTTTTGTTAATCATGAATGCCACTCATGCAATTTTAAATAGAACCAATTGCTGGATCTGTTCACATCAACCGCAACATGGGGATAAGGGGCTATGTTGGTATATTCATCCTTTACCTTTGACAACTGCTTGTTATGCTCAGCATCTCAGGGAACTTTGATGGTACAAATTTGAATAGTTTTGAAAAACGTGTGTTGATGCCCCTGGGATGCTCGCTTTTTGCAAATAGGAGTAAACCAAACGTTGCTTCTGTTAGGCCCTCTGATAGATTGTCTCGTCCTTTTCAGTCTTTGATCTCTTTTAAAATGGCTCCTACAGGCAATAAGGATGCCACGCCTCCATCTTATTTTGTTAATCATAGCCCCGATTCAGTATCCTTCTGCATACAGAGGAATGGAACACGGTCAATAGGTAATTTTAGAAAATGCGCCAATGTTGCGAATTTGACTAGTGAGAACAGACCTCTGTACGTAGGCGAACCTGTCTATTTTGTTTGCGGTAATGTGGCATTTCCATGGTTGGCCAGGGATTGGCAAGGAACCTGCTATTTAGGGATTCTATTACCTGGGGTATTTATTGCCAGCACTGCAGAAATTTCAAAAACTCGTCCACGACGAGGTGTGAAAGGGGATACTCCAGCGCAAATTCTAGGGGACACCATGAAATCCTTTGTGCCATTTTTTGGGCAAATTACGAATTCAGAAGATATCAGGAACTAGCGAGAGTATTGGAGAGAACCATCAACCGGACCACTGACATACTCTATAATATGACGTTAGAACAGAAAGCGATAAGATTAGTGGCTCTTCAGAACCAGATGGCATTAGATGTCATTCTGGCTGAGCGTGGAGGAGTATGTAAATTAGTGGGGTCCGCTTGCTGCGTTTATGTACCAGACTCCTCTCCAACGATCTTTAGGGCTATCCAAAATCTACATGTTCTTAGTTCAGAAGTGCATGTTCCTGAGGGAAACTGGGAACTTAGTGCATGGTTTTAGGACCTCCTACGGACGTGGGGATGGAAGTTGTTTTCGGCCTTGCTGATTATCTTGGGAAGTTTTCTATTCCTTTGTTGTTGTATACAGTGTCTCCCTGGTATATGTTCAGTATTAGGGGTATGTTGCGCGCAAGCAACAAGTGTATTAGGGCATAAGATATATGCCCCAGATAAGGGTTCCAAGGAGTATGGGTTGAAAGAAACTCTAGTGTCTGATCTAATGGCAATAGATATGTCTGGCAATGATTCGGGTGTATAGACGTTGAAATGTGGAGTTAATCGCAAAATGATTGAAGGTAGTTTAGCGCTTGGCATAGGCCAAAAGGAGGGTTTGTTAGAACTAATATAATATTGTTTCGTCCTCATTTTATATGTTGGCCTATGCCCAGCCACTTTGCGAGGAAATTCGTATTACAAGGTTGTGACCTTAAGTGAATCAAGCCTCCATTTTAGATTAGAGCCGCCATTTCAGTTTATTGTACAAAGTCACCCTGTGGCCTAAAATGGCCGTCTTGTGTACTCTTGTTCTTGCTTTAACCTCTTCAACCTCCGAAGGAGAGTTAATGTCCAACCTGCCTTCAGGCTACATGTTAGGGTCATGTAGAACTTGTCCTTTGTTGACCTCGGGATCAGGGAATTACTTGAATCGGCGATGTTAACCTACAAGTATACAAGAACAATAACGCTATCCAAATACGACATGCGAAACATTTGTTTGATCTGTATTAAAGCAATGTGTAAAGAGTGTAACGTTAAACTTAGAGAATAATAATGTTTGTTAGTAAATGTATTAAAAAGTAAACTGCATGCACGAGATATGTAAATTAGAAACAAACCTGGCGTGACCCTAGCCCAGTACATGATTAACTTGAAAGAGGCTGGACATCGTTATAACGAAAATCTATAAACACGCCGATGTCCAGCTAGCAAATCCTGCTCACTGTTCACATTGAACCCTGCTGGTGGTCTCTGTGATGTATTGACGGCCAAATAGCTATCTGTGTACTTTGTTTTGTAACTGTTCAGTTTTGCAATAAAGATTCTGGGTCGGTGTATTTCTCTTTGCATGCTGTAAAAGCCTTAATAATGTATTTTCTGATTCCACACTACGTCTACTAGGCTTACTTCAAACATCAGTAAAGTCTTTGGCCCTCATTACGACCCTGGCGGAGATCCATGGTGCAATTTGCACCATGGCCCATGGCGCTAAGCTGCCAACTCCGCCATGGGGGTTGGCGGACTTACCGCCCCATTCCGAGGTTGGCGGGGCGGTAAGTCCCCAATCCCCATTTACCCTTCCCCATTCCCATTTTTGCCCCATAGGGTATAATGGGAGTGGGGAAGGCGTTAATTACGCCACCGTAAATTACGGTGGCGTAATTAACAACAAGTCCCGTAGCGCCATGGATTTTTCCGCTTGCAAAAAGCAGGCGTAAAAATCACCATGGCGCTACGGGAACTCGTAGTCGGCCGGAAAGGTACGCCATGCTTTACGCCGGCGTAAACCCCTTTCCGCCAGGGTCGTAATGAGGGCCTTTGACTTTCAACAACATTGAGATTCACAACTTTATCCATAAGGATACAACACCCATATACTTTGTTGGTTATGTTCCTCTCCCCCTTGACAGTTTCCCCAAGGAGGACCTCTCTCCTGCTAATTCCGAGTTTCTTCTACCACACCAGTCAATTGCTGGCAATGTTTCTTATTCAAGTGTCTCTCTTCAAGAAAGCTGTTTCTCCTTTTATTCACAATGGCCTTTATTTAGCTTAGGCAATACTGGTTGTGATCTAACTTATATATTGCATTCTGTCAACTTTGATAATGGTTGTTTTGTTTTGTTATAGTTTTGAGTCAACTTTGCCCTCTCTTCACTTTGGCCAAGGTAATTACAGTTTTGGTTCACTATTAACCCCTCTTTGCTTGGGTAATGTTGGTTGTAATCTTTCTTAAATATTGTCTGCTCTTTACGTGCATAGTAATAGTTACAAACATTCTTCTCTCGCTTCTTCTCAATATGAGGATTGTACCAAAATGCTTTCTTTCATTATTTCAGTATTCAAATGGTTATAGGAAGCATGTGGTTTTCTACAGCGAGCCCGAGGTCTCCTATCAAAGGCCAACTCACCGGCTTCTCCCTGCACATCCGTCTATCCCTCTGCTGCTGCGACTTCTTCTTTGCACGTCGGATTCAGAGGTTTCTGACAGTTCTGCTTATATTCCTGTAATCCGCACCTTCCAGAACAGGAGTCTTTGTTGCGCCTTGTGTTTCCAGGTGCTCACCAGCCAAAAGAGCTTGACCAGGATATGGAAAGTGTCTCTCTCTAAGAGGGCATTCCACACTACGTCTCACAGCACCGCTTCCCGCTGTGCAACCTCTGCAGTTCTGGTATCTCACTTCTGTGACTTTCACGCCACCATTATCTGCTACACATGCGGTGGTGGTCCCGGCGTCTATCTTTCTCTGCCTCTGCTGCATAGAAGGTCTCTGACAACTTCTCCTACTGCTTCTCTTGCTCGGCACCAGCAAGGGATTTAAATATTCAAAATTCCTGTTCAGGTGTGGATTGTCAGAAACACTAGACTGCATACTGCCGTTCTCTGTCTCGGAGCACCTCTTCCTTGTACCAGAACATATGGCATTATGGGACTTGAAGTCCCCAAGGTTCTTATTCTCCTTTTTATCATAAGTTTTGATTTTGCAATAGGCCATTAAGACTGTGAGATAACTAGGGAAGTTGTTAAAGAGGTTCTCCCAATTCTCCTGATCTGTTTCCCCTGCCCTGTGATCCTCCCACAGAACACAATGCCCAGGGTTAGGATCAGGAATTGTCTGCCTTTAACTGGTGTGAGTAACTTAGGAGTATTTCCCATGTAGACCCAGAGGATTCTCTATTCAGGTGGCCAGGGGAGGGCCATCGCTTTTGGATCCCAATTCTGGGGGTGGACGAGCGAGGGAGGATCACCTGGGTAGGGGAGTCCGGGGTCCCGTCCATGGGAATACCCCTGGTGAGACGTGGTATCCTAACATGATGAAAAGCAAGGAGGAGCAAGTCCTGGAAGCCTTCATGGGATATGTAGGTCCCATTGTCCCTGATCCAAGAAGGAGGCGGAAATATCAGGCCAGAACAAAATCCGAGAAGGAGGACAGCCAGATGAGACAAGAACCTAGCTCTAACCTCAACATATTTTTGTCTTCCCCTGGTTCAGACCATAGAGAGTATTATCAAGACTAATACTTTCATGGTAGAATGCCTGGGGTTTGTAGTAACCTAACAAAAGGGGAATCAACCCCGCTGTATAACCACAGAGCCAGGGTATTCCTCTCTCTCCTCTGTCAATCAACGTATCATAATACAACCTATAAATGTCTGTTCCCATCTGGTCTTGTCTCCCCTTCCCCATTTCCACCATGTACTAGGACAAGGAAGAGCCAACCGGGAGAAATGAAGATTACCTATGAACCTAACAGTGAGAAGCAGAGAGAGGGCTACCCCATTACACCACTAGGCTGTCCCACTAATAGAGTGAGGTAAGGTCAGGCAGTTTACATTAAGCATTCACACCTGACTCTACTTGAACCTCAGATAGGGTATAAAAGGCGTAGTTCTGCCAGAGAAGATGAGTGAGCTGGGGTTGCTGGTTGGAATGTGCAGGCTGCAGCACGAGAAACCTGTGAACACCAGAGGAGAACAGGACGCCGAGACGCTGACCCTGTGTGGATGGAGGGTTGCAGCATGGCGAGGGAGCCGTGTCTCCAGGGAGTCAGTGTGAGGCGAGTTGCTAATTGATGGCCGTATCCAGGCCAGTGCTTGTTCCCCTGGGACTTGTGCCAGTCCCAGGGGTATATGAGGGGATGAGGGGATGGTGGTGAGACCGTGACCTCGGCCCACACATCCCAAGAAGCTGCTCGCTAGTGCTGCACTCTCTGGGTGAGTTTCGTAGCAGGCAAGAGAGAGAAACCCAGCAGTGGCGTGCATGTGGCTGGAGCGGGAGCAGAGATGTGAAAATGGAAATGGGCATGGAAACGGAAAGCAGGGTAAACAAGGTTCGCAAGCGGCACAAAGATAGAAAAAGACAGAAGAGAGGGCACAAGCGGACTCGAAAGACAGAAAGAGTGCATTGAAAGTTAAACGAAGAAAAGAGAGGTTGCGAGCAACCCAAAAGCAGAAGGATGGTGCGAGTGAATCGAAAGACAGAAGAGTCTCATTGAAAGCCAAAGGAAGAAAAGAGAGGGTGCGAGTGACCTGAAAGTCAGAAAGAGTAACATTGAAAGTCAAAGGAAGTAAAGAGAGGGTACGAGCAATCCGAAAGCATAAGAGAGGGTGCGAGTGACCCGCAAGCAAGACAAGAAGGTGCAAGGCTGCACAGTAAAGTGGAAAGAATATGCCAGCGGTACCACAAAGCAAGAGGAGAGAAAAGAAGGTGCAATGGTGCACTGCAAAGTGAAAAGAAGGTGCCAGAGGCACGATAAAGCAAGAGGAGTGTGCACAGTAAAAAGAAAGAAGGTGTTGGAGTGCATGCAAAGCGGAGAGAAAGAACTAAGTGAAGGAAGGCAAGAGTAAAGATACTAAGTGTGAAGAGAGGGGTTAGAAGTCAGAATAGTCGCGCATGGGTGGAGCAAAAGCCCGGCAATTTTCAAAGTCTCTGACACTGCCCCATGGCAGGAACTGTGTGAACTTTTGTTTGAGAACCAGGAGGGCCTAAGCTTGGGGATGGGAACCCTGAGAGGCCCACAAAGACATTTTGAACTTTTTACAGGAGAGGCCTAGACTTGAGGAAGGGAAACCTGAGAGGCCTGACAAGAGCTGTAACTTCTTTTTGGTTCCACAGGGGCCTAGGCGTGGGGAAGGGAACCCTGAGACCTTGCAGAGATGTTTTGAACTTTTACAGGAGAGGCCTAGACTTGGGGAAGGGAACCCTAAGAGGCCTGACTAGAACTGTGTCCTTTTTTTTGTTTGGAACTGGAAGCAGTAAAGCATGGGGAAGGGAACCCCAGGCGACCCAAAGACTTTGTGAACTTCCAGAACTACATCTGATGGTAAGGCCACTTGAAACCAATCGTGATTTACATTTCCTTTTTTGAGTCCCCATTTGTTTCTTTAAGAAGACCCCAGATCACATTGTGTCTAACAGTGAGGGCAAGCATGGGTTGTGACACAGACAGATTTTTGTTTTGGATTTACGGACATCAACAGCCCCATAGAAATAGCATTTGAGGGTACAACCCTCTTAGAGTTAGGGCCAGTTAGGCATTACACCAACCCAACAAAGGTCTTTAATAAAAGTTTCTGAACTGTTGCATTTGAGTCTCTGTCTGTCTTGATACCATGCCTGTCTCACACTGGCCACATGGGAATGGTCCCAGGACGAGGTATTTGGGATGATAATCTCTGATTCATCACACCTGGTTGATACAGATACGGGAACCCTAAATTTCACCCAGTTGAAAATAAAGTCACAGCCTCAACCATAGTCACCTGAGAGTCCATTGGGTTCGACCTCTGTAGTTGTGAAGACCTGACCTTAGCCTCGGGAGAGAGGCAGATAATACCAACTCGCCTAATTCTAACCCCACCTCCCCGTACATATATCCAGCTAACGTCCAAATCCAGATTATCCTGGAGGTATGGGTTGGACGTATTAACAGGATTGGTGGACCGTGATTTTAAAGTGGATGTAAATGTACTCCTACAGAACAATGGAAAACACTCCTACCTGGTTAAAATTGGTGATAAAGTGGCCCAAAGGATTTAGGAAAGGGCAATATTTCCTGATATTGTAGACGTCCTAGACCAGGACCCCACTGAGAGAGGGACAAAGGATTACAGACCACAAGCCACAAAAGGAACCTAGACAAGACAGAAATAATCCCAGATTTAGCTTTTGCAAAACAGAACAATCCGATATTAGCCAAGGCATTCCTTAAGGTAATATCGGGAGAGGAAGGATGGAAGGAAAAGAGTCTTGTGGAGAATCCTGCGGATCCCCCACTAAAACCCTACCTAGAGTCTCCTCCCAGGCGGCCAGGAGAGGGCAGACGCTTCCTGTTCCCAATCCTGGGGTTAGTGTACTGCGGAAGGATCATCTGAGTGGAGACCAGGCCTATGAAGGTGGGGAGATTATGCAGGGTGAGACACAGTATTTTTCTTTAAAAGGGAATACTGTTAACCCAGACTTAGAGGAGGAAATGGCTTATTGCCATTTTGGTTCATCTCAATCCCCTATTGAGGGTACAAAGGTAACATCTGAAAGACTAGCTCGACCACATGTTGAACCTGAAGGCACGCCCCTAAATGCTCACACCAGAAAAAATACAACCCGCCAGGGAAGAAGGCCCAAGAAACTCTTGCAAGGATAACACGTTTTTATTTCTACAAAAGTAGGTGCATCATCAAATAATACTGCTGCCATGGAACGTTCCGTCCTGTGGAGAAAAGGTGAAATCAGAAGCTTAAAAGGAGTCACAGTGTCATAGATGACATCATTTGTATACAGTGGGAACCCGAGTGGCTGGTTGGTGCGACCCTTTACATGGTCGGCCTACTCCATCGGGGATAGCAGGTCATTGGTCCCAGCCCCGTCCGTCCATCTTCCATCACGTGGGGTCTGCTGGGCTCATCGTCTCCAGAGAACGAAGGCCAAAGAAACAGTTGCTAACAGTGCTGCTCTATCATTATACAGTGTACCTGGCCTGCTCATAGGCTGGCCCTGGGGGGAGTTTCGAGGTCTCACTGACCCACATACATTTCACTCATCCTGATTGCGTCTTTCGGCTTGCAAGGATTACACCCTCGCTTTTGAACTATAATGTATCCCTCCATGTACTTTGCATTACAAATCATGTCATTATGAAATAAAGGAAGGCTGACCATACTTTTAGATCTTTTATGGCTGATTGGTTTATCGTCGTGGTCTGGGGCCAGCTGGTATCTTGGTATTCAGGGGTCTTGGGACTAGGACAGTTGTAGGGGCTATAATTCGTAGTTGGCTGGGTGAGGGTTGGAGAACTAATGTGGCCTGTTTGTGATAACATGTACACCAATGCGCCCAATGCAGTCCTGGGGCCTTGCAGGGTACATTCTTTCTTAGAATAAACATACTAGCACAAATCTTAGAACAAAGAGGAGTTTCTGTGAAAGTTAGCAGCGTGGGACTCTCGCGTCAGCACTTGCCCTATGCTTCGACTATTCCTATTTAACATCTGCAACATGGTGTCTGCTTATATATGAACACTATGTCTAAACGTCTAAATTGTATACAATATTATGATTGTGTGAGGACGTTTAGAGCACCCAGCTCCCTGTGGTTTATTATAGTTCTTTCAATGGGCCTTGCTAACCCCAAAGCACCTAGGGGGGTGGGATGGGTTCGACCACCTCCCAACATTCCCACCTTTTGTTACTTCTACAGTAACAAATTCCCCCACGCGTGCGCTCATTCTCCCTTCTCTCCGCCTTCTAATATAGTGGCGTACCTTTTTGTGGTATCCAGGCTCTGCACACAGACCGGAAGCTTTCCCCTGATTGCGCATATTCCTCGGATGTGCATGTAATGTAAATATATCCTCATCGCCTGCGAGAGCCAACCATACTTCCTAATTCTCAGGGTCAGGGGGTCGAACAAGAATAGTGTGGTACATGTGGTCTACTTCATCTCCATAGGGGATGGGAACCATATGGTGAATGGCGTGGTCGGTTTGTATTTCACTATCTGTTGGATTGTGAGGTACTTTTGAAACCCCAATTGACACCATCATTATTGTACTAGGCACTGCTTTGGCACAACACCGAAGGCCCATCCGACAGGTGCAGAAGATAACCAAAATGACAATGATGACTGGAAACAGCATCTTCATGATGGTACCCAACCAGGAAGGGGCCCAATCGAATGCGGCATCAAACTAATAATTTCCTTGTATTCCTCCTTCTTTCTTCATGCGTACTCCTAGACCATGCACAGCTGCAATTATGTGGGATAATGGCCCGTTCTTCGCATCTTTGGGAGGTCCGAATGTGCAGCAGGAATCCTCAATTTTTCAGCACACACATCCTATCATCACCGTCAGCATATCGAGGACATAACAGTTCTGCATAGTCATCAACCTCAGGGCACGCAGCTCAACGTTTATGATGTTGAGCCCATGCTCAGTGTCATTTGCCATCTGGACCAGCTCCCAGCATATAATTTTCAGCCATTTTGCATTGGCCGCCACGCGCATACCGGGTAACAATAGGGAGGTAAAGATCTCAGCTGAGCTGACCAATCTATAGTCTTCTGGGATTTCAGCGAGCAATGCGGCTGTGTCTCTAGATTGGGGTGCACACCTGATTTTGCCAGAGGGCCCAATGTACCTTAGATGTTGCCCATAGTGGGTCAATAAGTAAATGTGGGGGAGGCAGTAGAGGGCGGTAGGCAGGGCCGGAGGCTTTTTCAACCCCCAATCTTTATTAAACACATAGTAAAATAATACCTTTTTGAGGTGTACTTGTCTTTGTTTGTATTTCAAACTTACGTTTTGTAGTACACATTATCCATTCCACTTTTATCATTTCTTTTTGCCACTAGAAAAAATATGCAAATCGTACAAGATGAAAAGACTGCGCTCAGACATTTCACAAATTATGTTGCTTTAGATTTGCAAGGCACAAGCTCTGCTATTTTGCACAGCAACTGGCACGGATGTAAGTGAGCAATGCATCATGAGTATTGAGAAAAGCGGTTTCTTCTTTTAAGTGGGAGATGAACAGTGAACCAGACATACTTGATCAGTGAGAAACATTGCAGCGTTTCTCAGGTGTCATTTTCTGGACCTCGGGCTCCAGTGTTGTTGTTCCTACTCTCAGGATAGCATGGAGATGTTGGTCAGTGAGTCTTGTCCTTAGACTGGATTTGTGTAATTTCACCTGCGAAAAAACTTCTTCACAAATATAAGTACTACCAAACATGGACACCATCTTTAATGCTTCCCGGGACAGATTGGGGAATTGAGCAGTGTTCAGAGATCGGTAAATAATAAAGGAATCTCTCTCTACTTCTTATTTTTGAGGACACTACAGCACTGAAGTTCAATCACTTCCAGTTGAAGTTCAGGTGACACATTGTCAACATCAGCAGAGAAAGGGTCTGAAAAAAGTTTAAAAGAGGGTGTCAGTGATTTAAATTGTGTGAAATGATTCTCAAAAACATTTTGCAGTTCATTCAGGACCTTCACATGCCGATGCCATCCTACATACTTGTCATGGCGGGGAAGCCTCTACACATGCAGGTAAGTGTACCAGCATCCCTTTCTCCAGGTGGGCTGTCAGAAGTCTTATCTTCATTTCAAAGGCACAAACTGCCTCAAATAGATCAGATATTAGATTTTGGCTTCCTTGCAACTTTAAATTTAAATCATTCAAATGGCCGGTCAGGACAGTCAGAAAAGCAAAGTCAGCTACCCAGTCAATGGGGGTCATTACGACCCTGGCGGTAGGGGGTTAACAGCACTGGTACGGATGCCGGTGCATTTAACCCCCTACCGCCCTATTACGAGGTCCCTTAGCGGGTCCCACCAGGACCGGCTGGTTTTACCAGCCTGTCTTCGCGGGACCCGTTAAGGGACCATGGAGCTAATAACGGGCCCGCAGTTTGCAGGCCCGTTATTATCTCCTTCCCCATTCCCATTGAGCCCTATGGGGGCTCAATGGGAATGGGGAATGGTTTTCAAAATGGGGACTTACCGGGTCCGCATAGGTCGGAATGTCCCGGTAAGTCCCCATTCCGACACCACGGACCCAGACCCGGGTTTGGAGGCAGCCATGGTGGTAAAAGCACCATGGCTGCCTCCAAACTCGGAATGAGGCCCAATTTCTTGCATTACAGAAGTGTCCTTTCCCTTGTTATCTTGGAATGCTTTGATTTCCTGTCGTAAAGCAAAGAATCGCTTCAGAACATTGCCACGACTAAGTCAACGAACAACAGTGTGATATAGGACATCACCATAATCAACCTTTGCCTCTTCTAAAAATGCCTGAAACAATCTATGGTTCAAAGAGAGAGCACAGATAAAATTAACTGTTTTCACAATGAAGTCCATGACTTCTGTTAACTTCTGTTAACTTCTGTTAATTTCAAATGTTTTGCACATAATTCCTCCTGATGTATGATGCAATGATGGGAAGCCTTCTCACCCAAGTGCCTTTTCAAGCAGCCAATAAAACCATTTCACTCTTCAACCATGGCTGTGGCCCCATTAGTGGTCACGCCCACCAGATTATCCCATGGCAAATTTAAATCATTGATTACCTTTTGAAAAGCATTACAAATGTCAACACCAGTAGTTCTGCCATGCAAAAATACCAGGGAATACTTTGAATTTGTTATTGACCCCACAAATGTCAGTTAAGAGCTGGGCTGAGTCACTCGCATCTGGGCTCTCATCACAGGCCTCTGAAAAGAGATGTTTGTCCTTACATTCCATTTTCAGTTGACGGCCATATCTACAAAGTGCCGCTGAATGCTCATCCTTGAAAGGGGAACATTTGTAAAAGCCTCTTTTTTTTCCTTACACACTGCCTCTCTAATCTCCATAAGGCAGTCTTTTACAGAATCCACATCTGTGAAAGGCCGTGCAGACCTAGAAATAAGCTGTGCCACCTTATTATTAACTAAGGTGGCAAATTCAGATTCTTTTCTTTTCTCCTCAATAACACCTTGTTGCTTTCTCAGTTGTGTTTTTAGCTCCTGCGCTTTCTTCTTTCTTGCATCCCCCGGCAAATCCTTATATTGTAAATGTTTTGTTTCACAATGCAGGTGGATATTATATTCCTTGGGGACTGCTATGCGTTGAGACAAATGAGACACGAGTACACATCAGGTTTGGACTCAATGAAAAAAAATCTCTCAGTCCACTCAACCTTAAACTGACGGTGCTCCTTGACAATCTTCCTTTTTTAACAGCACTGGACATTCACAGGGACATCTTTGAAGCACAAACAGTGATGTGATGTACCCTGCGGCCTGTGTACTGAGAAGGAGTACCAACGGTAAAGTGCAGATTCAATGGTACTTCGGGGAAGATAGGTAGTCCACTGTTAAGCTCCCACTTCGACGGTCCAAGTCTAGAGTACATACAAATTACATACTTTTTAGACAAGCCTAGAAGCAACAAAAGACAAGATGAGATTAAGAACATAGCCTCTCAGTCATACCTTTTCATGCACTTATTGATGGATACGTGCTTCAAGAATAGTGGTCTGCATAGCATATCAAACGGCTATGTAAGAGAATAGGGTTCTGAATGCAGGGAGTGCCTGACCCTACTACAGTAGCCATTTGCAATTTTGCAGTGGCAGAGCTGGACCGTAAAAATATCACCTTTCTAACAATGTCCCAGAGCACATCATGTAGATACCTGTTCATGTGCATTGTTGAAAGCTCCTACTTTGGAGAGAAGTCACCTTTTGCAAAATTACAACTGCCATAAGAAGTACATGCCCTGAAAAGTAAGTGTTCAATGTGGGCCATTACCACCCAGTTTCTACCCCACCCCACCCAAAGCACCTCCCCATGGGAACTCTGCCAGCATGCTTTAATCAAGCCTTACCATCAAATTTTGCAATCAAAGTACTTGCCAGTGTTTTTTTGAAGCAGTCATCTGAGAATTAATAATTTACTTGGAGCAGTAAACCTGCTACTGGTGTAATACAAATGTCTTTACCAGGTCTGCCTTTGCACACCATTTTGCACCGGCTACCATTAATGGCCTGTTAATACCACAACGGCAGTGTGTGGCAAGTGCCTTTACCATGCCTTTACAAATGCCCAAACTGTTGGCATTGCCAATGCTTGCTTTGTTCATGTTTAGCAAGTGCTTTGAAGTGTGATTCACCATTTACGTGTGATGTTCCTCTTTCATAATAAACGTTCTCCTTTTAAAAATAAAAAGGCCCCACCCAAAAAGTATCCACAAATATGCAGATAGCACAGAGCTCTGCCTGAATGTCAAATATGTCAGTGACAGCCATTGTTTGAGATCATACCTTGCTCCGAAGCTGGTATGGAAATGGAAAAAATGTAAAGGGGATCCCACAAGTGACGAGCTGGGGGTGGAGCGGGTGCAGTTTGATGAGGCAGAGCTGGCAGTTGGACTCCGCTCAAAGGAAAGGTTCAAAATACTTGTACTGTTGGTAATGCAATGATTTTAGTAGATTAAGGGATCCATAGGCCCGCTCTACTGTAGAAGACTATCAGGGTAGCTCAGCAGGTTGACAGGCCATTGCTAAGATATTCAAAGGTTCTTGTTAATGGTATGAATTTTTGCAATGCCTTATAAATAGAAAGTGCTATAAAATATGCTTGGCCAGGGGACAGGTTGGGCTGGTCGCTTGCTTATATCCAGGTAGAGGTGTGGGTATCTATGCGCCTGTAGTGAAAATCAAAAGTTGCCACCCACAAACCCACAGTTTCATTTCCTAATAACAGCTGTCAGCACAACAGAAGCCTTTTTTGTGATTAACCAGTTTGATAAGCATACGACATCTTTACCTGTGATAAAAATATAACCTGTGATAAAACACAAAGCAAGGGGCATGCAAATTACATAGTATTTGTGTGGTAGTCCAAACAAAAAACACATTTCAAAGACAACTAGTGAATGTAAGCAGCATTTTTGAGTTTGGAAATTACTTTTTTTTTAAATGACAGTGTAAAATGCACATTTGGAAAACATTAATGTGCCCAGCATGTAGAATACTACATAAAATGGTGGTCAAGTTTGGAACCACCAGAAACCCCTTTTGTACCATGCCATTTAGAGGGCGTAAATCCTGGATCTTTCTCCAATTGCTCACTATTGCATTTTTGAAAGGGAAGATCGCTGTGTTACACAGTGACGTGAATGGCACTATCATCCCTTGGTTGAGCAGGGCCTGTATCGTGTCTCTTATTCCCACCTCAGCTTCTCTTGATAGTGGGTACTGTTTCACCCTGGGTAGCAATGCCCCTGCCTTTAGTGTTATAAGTACTGGGGTTACTTCCTTTAAAAACCCAACACCATATGGGTTGGTGGTCCACAACTGCTCGTGTACATATTTTCAATGAAGGGGGAGCGAGGCCACAACGGCCATCAGTGGGCACTGCACTCTTCGGTACTGCACCATGATCTCACATGGGATGCAAATCTCCTCATTCCTGGTGTGACACAAACCATGCCTTGAACTGTGAATGAGATAGTAATGTTCAACTTACTGAGCAGATCCCTGCCCAACACGTAGACAGGAGAGCTCTCAGAATACAACAAGGGAGCGCACACCACCTTCCCTCCCGCCTTTACATGCAGATCTTTTGGATACGGAACTGTAGAAATAGGCACAGAGAAGCCCTGCATGTCAAGAGTTTTGCCCGATAATGGGAATGGCAACTCACTGATACATGCTTTAGCAGCACCCAAATCAACCATACAAATGAATTGCTTGTTTCCTATCTCTGCCCCCACCAAGGGTTCCTCCTCAGGGTTGAGGGTCATCAACAGGACCAGACACGCAAGAGTTCTCTGTGGGCTGTCCTACTCAGGATATGTATTTGTCTCTGTAAAAGAAAAGGGATTTCCCCCCACCATGTCTGCTCCTCGAAAAGGGGTGACCGTACAATTTGGTGTTCCACTGAATCGGGTTGTGCCACCTCCCTGTTGGGATGTGTTTTGGGGTACGTATTGTTGCACTGTTTGCTACTGTTGCACAAGTGGAACAGGTATCTGCAGGGGTAACTGTGTTTAAGCCTGGTGTATCTCATAGGGTATAGAAGTCTTTCCTGGGTGCCTGTCCTTGTGGGGGCCCCTGGAGTGGAGGGCCAGAGTTATACCCCATCCCCCATTTCTTTTGTTGACATTGGCATGTGCCGGGACACCCAGAGGGGATGCATATGGGGGTGGTGGCGCTATCGCTGTGGTGGATGCATAGGTCGGGCTAGTGTAACCTATTGCGGGGCGAGCTGCCAATGGATATATTTCCCTTTGCTCCACTGTTGCCCACCCTCCTTTCCCGTACAGTCGGCCTTGCTATCTTTTTGCGATTCTGCTGTCTCAGAATCTTCTGTATCTTCAAGCAATTACCAAAGTTGGTATGGCTAGCATCCTTTCTCTCTGACCATCCTTCCCAGGTAGAACTCAGTTCCTTTCTCTCTGCAATTACTCTCTCTACTTGTCGTGTTCCCCATGGATCAAATCTATCCCCTTTGTTTTTCAATGTCTACATGGTCCCTTTGGCCCACATGATCACTGTCTTCGCCTCCAACTTTCAGTGTCATGCAGATAACACACAGCTCTCTTTGAGGCTTCCCTCTACCTCTTCCTCCTCTTCGCTCATCCCGGACTGTCTGTCTGCAAATTCAGTACTGGTGTGCTGCCAATGATCTCTGCCTTAATACCAGTAAGACAGAGATTGTCTTCATAGGGACCCCTGCTCACATTTTCTCACTTTCACTCTGGCCAACCACCATTGGTCCTGCACCCTCACCCACTAGTGAGGCAAAACATCTGGGGGTCATCTTCGACTCTACGCTCTCCTTCTCTTCTCACATCTCGGACATGCCCAAAAAGTCCCACTATCATCTGCACCTTTTCTCACCTTCCTCCAGAGCCCTGGTTCTCTCCAGACTGGAATACTGCAACAGCCTCTTTCTCAATCTTCCCACCTCTACTCTCTGACCTCCTCAACTTATCCAAAACAGAACAGCAAGACTTATCCTTGGCCTCCTGACCATGGACCGCATCTCTCTGGTGCTGAAATCCCTCCACTGGCTCCCCATGGCTACAAGGATCAATTTCTCAAGTTCAAGTCCCTCTGCATAGTTCACAAGGCTTTCTGGGGCGTGGGCCCCTACTGTCTACAATGCTCTCTTCCTAAAAACTCTCCTTCCAGAGCCCTCCGCTCTGCCTCCTCCAACTCTCTGCCGGTGTACCGCCTTTCCAAACAGAGATTTAGGGGAAGATCCTTATCCTATGCAGGTGCCTCCCTCTGGAACAGACTACCTGCCTCTTTACTTCTTGAGCCGGACCTCCTTAAGTTCTGGAAACTCCTCAAGACATTCCTCTTCTCTTCCTTTTTCTATCGCCCTCTCCCGTGCCAACCTCCTTTCTCTTCTCTCCTGCTTTCTGCCTTCAGACTCATCCCCAACCTGTTCAGTCAGCTGACTGGTCGCCTGGTGCACCTCCAGAGCCTCATAGGTCCCAGGCACCCGTGCCAGTCCTGCACTTGCCTCTGGGCCTCTGCCTTGCATTACTGCACTCGGAATACATTCCATGAGAGTGGCACCCACTCTGCACTTAACCCTGGCCCCTGCTGGACCGGGCGCACTTGTCCCCCACACCCTCCCTTGCACTTCTGTCTGCACACATGCACAACCTCAAATGTACTCAGTTTAGCATGTTTGTCTGTCCTGTCTTCCTCTATCCCCCCTCCATAGCTTGCTGTGCCTGCATGCATAGGCATAGGCTCATTGATGACCAACCTTTTTTGTCTCTCCCGCCACCACTTTTCCCCCTACTCTTTGTCACGCAATTATACTAGTAGAAATGCCCTGGCCTAGAATGCTAGCTATTACTGTTAGATCATTCGGAATCTTCGAAGCCTAAGTATGAGGAGGATATCCCTGTGTTACCTTCCTGCCTTGAATGTAATAACTTTGTTAAAATAATGCTTCTAAAAAGCAGATAATCCTTTGGCAAATGTGAATGACACCTACCTTCTCTTCAGTCAGCCTTCTCGGGATAGAAGGTAGAGGGAATCACCTGGAAACTCCTCTCAACCCCGGCCAAGAGGGTAGGGTGAAGTGGAGCCCCCAGGGGAAACCCCGAAGGGAAAAAACCCCGCGATGAGCTGCTGGAGAGCGTGGATTCCTGCAACGGCTGTTGAAGGTTCACGCCTGTAGAAAGGTATTCTTTTAAGTCTTGTCTGGTAGAATTCTGGATGAAAAGAATAGAGATAGATAAGTATGGTTCCTGAGCTCCAATATCGAAAGAGAAAAGTAAGAGAAAGGCTTACCCTAACAGACCTGATCTTAATTAGATTTCGGTATTAAACTCCGAAGGAAAATGCAGACCTGGAGCCTATAGTCAAGCACGACAGTTAGACAAAGTCTCAAATTCAGCTCGGAAATGAACTCGTAAGAAAGGGAAAGAATCTTACCCACAGATACAAGCCCCAAGGTGATATGGGTGAAAACTGAATAATGAGGCTATGACAAGCAGATACTGGAAGCAAAATGTAAGGTCTGAGGTCGCGTCCTGTGGGACGTAAATACAAAGAAACAGATTAAAAGAGAGAAATCTCTGCGGGAAAATCGGGCCAAAGGAAATGGCGAATAACTACCGGTGGACGTGGCTGTGACAACAGGAAGGTATCGTCTACCGGATGAGAATAGCAACGGAGATTTCTGGAGCCAGAACAAGAAAAGGTAAGTGAAAATAAGACTAATATTCAGGCTAACATGATAGCTGATTCTAGAAGGTGGAAAAAAGACGAACTCACGATGCGCAGCGCGACTCTAAGGAGAGAAGCAACGCGTAGGACTGAAGCTCCAGCTGCCGGATATCCCATCCCGGAAGTCGGGGGCGGGGCTACCCGTAAAGTCCGGTGAACGCAAACAACTGGTGCGTTGCTCGCAGTCTCGGGTACCTCCATGTTGGGAGTTCCGATCCTGAGCCGGAAATCGGGAAATGCAACCCGGCGAAGAAAGGTAGCAGAGTTCAAGTGGACAGTTGTAACAGTATGCCCCCTCTTAAAGTTACTACCCCCCGGTTTG
Organism: Ambystoma mexicanum; assembly: GCF_040938575.1. Classification (NCBI taxonomy): domain Eukaryota; kingdom Metazoa; phylum Chordata; class Amphibia; order Caudata; family Ambystomatidae; genus Ambystoma; species Ambystoma mexicanum. Next base: position 54,180,887 of record NC_090923.1, read on the forward strand.
TCCGGATGCTTCTTGTGAAATGCTCTGATTAATCGTGGAGCATGAATGCAGGATTCAATTTCCCAAGTACGATCAGCAGGGGTGTAGCCCTTCCAATCCACTAGGTACTGTAATTTCCCTCGGTGAATACGTGAATCACACAACTCTAAGACTTCGTACTCTGCATTAGTATCAAGCATAACTGGAGGGGGACGAGAAGAAACCACCGGATGGAAAGTGCTTCTAATGTCAGGTTTTAGCTGAGAGACATGGAAGACTGGGTGTATCCGTGACCAAGTCTTGGGTAGTTTCAGTTTAAAGGCTGCAGCTCCTATTGCCGAAATTACCCGAAAAGGGCCCATAAATTTCGGTGAAAATTTTGAAGGTCTAAGATGTCTAGGCAAAAATCGGGAAGATAACCACACCAGGTCCCCAGGTTGTATTACCGGAGCTTTAGATCGAAGACGATCCGCCATCGTTTTTGTTCTTTCTTGAGCAGTCCTGAGTGCCTGAGAGGCTGCGTGTTGACCCTGGTGTATCTTTTCCAGAAGAACCTTCACATCCGGGCATTTGTCATCCGAAAACCTTTTATCAGGAAATGAGGCAGGGTGAAATCCATAGGAACAAAAAAAAGGAGAGGTCTTAATCGCTGAATGATGAGCATTATTATAAGCATATTCAGCCATTGGTAACAAACCCAACCAGTTGTCTTGTGCTGCTGAAATATAGCTCCGCAGGTATCCTTCTAATGTCTGATTCAGTCTCTCGGTCTGGCCGTTGGTTTGAGGATGAAAACCGGAACTCAACGCCCGAGTGATACCCAAAATTTGGCAGACCTTCTTCCAGTATCTGGACGTGTATTGAGAACCTCTATCCGAAATTATAGTCTCTGGAAGACCATGGAGGCAAAAGATACGGGAAATGAAGGTTCGAGCCATTTGAGCTGCTGAGGGAAGACCGGTGAAAGGGAGAAAATGAGCCATTTTTGTGAATGAATCGACAACCACCATAATGGTTGAACATCCTTCGGAGATAGGTAATTCCACAATGAAATCTGTTGAAATGATTTGCCAAGGCCGTGTAGGTAGGGGCATCTTTACCAGAGTTCCAAAAGGTGAATGCCTAGGGCTCTTATTCTGCAAACAAACCGGACAGGACCTGATGTATGTAAAAATGTCCTTACGCATTAATGGCCACCAAAAATATCGGGAGATTAATTCGCGGGTATTCATATTACCTCTATGTCCTGCGGATTTTGAGTCGTGGCACATATTTAGAACCTCCTTTTGTAAGGTTTTAGTGGGTACATAAACCTGTTTCCCATGAAAATAGCAACCGTCCTTTTTTGACAGGAGCTCCAAGTCCTTCTTGGTCAGCCTTCTTAGGACAGATGGTACAGAACTTAATTCCAAGCGTTTGAGAAAATCTGTAGATTTATATTTCTTTTCAACGCTAAGAATACCCCTGGGAAAAATGGGTTCTGGTTTGACTGGACATTGAAAAGAGGTCTCCTTTCGTGACAAGGCATCTGCTTGCAAATTGTTTCTTCCGGGAATGAAAGAGAATAATATCCTGAAAGGAGAGAAGAAATGAGCCCATCTAGCCTGACGACTGTTGCAGGTTTGGGCGTATTGAAGAATCCTTAAATTTTGATGGTCGGTACGAACCTCTACAGGAAACTGAGCTCCTAGCAACAAGTGTCTCCACTCCTCGAAAGCTTTCTTGATTGCCAATAACTCCTTCTCCAGAACGGTATAATTCAATTCTGCTGGAGCGAGGGTTTTGGACAAATACGCAATAGGCCGTTCTACCCCTTGATCATCCTTTTGAAGAAGAACAGCCCCTAAGGCAAACTGAGAAGCATCTGTTTCAAGAATAAAACAACGTGTTTGATCAGGCGTCATCAGTATGGGTGCAGATGTAAACCTCTTCTTTAAGGTATCGAAGGCCTTTTGAGTTGCCTCATTCCAGACATATGGAACTCCTTTCTTCAAAAGATTGGTTAAAGGCTGAGTAAGGGCCGAGAAATTTGGGATAAACCGACGATAAAAATTTGAAAATCCCACAAAACGTTGAATCTCCTTAATTGATCGAGGATTAGCCCAATTCTGGACTGCCTTTACTTTGTCTGGATCCATTGCAATACCTTGTGCTGAAAGGATATAACCCAGATAGGTCACCTGGGGCTGGTGGAAAAAACATTTCTCCAAATTGCAAAACAAATGATTATTCTGGAGTCTGTATAGCACTTCTCGGACATGAGTTTGATGTTCAGAGGCTTCCTTAGAGAAGATCAGAATATCATCTAGATAGACGATGACCGTGTGTAATAATAGATCCGAAAATAGATGATCCATAAATCTCTGGAATACTGCCGGAGCGTTGGACAATCCAAAGGGCATAACCTGGTATTGAAAATGGCCAAAAGGTGTCCGGAAAGCCGTTTTCCATTCGTCTCCCTTTCTAATCCGGATCAGATGATAAGCGCCCTTTAAATCTAACTTGGTATAAATGCGGGATCCTTTTACAGCCTCTAAGATATCAGGAATTAAGGGCATCGGATATCTGTCTGGAATAGTGATTTTGTTCAATCCCCTGAAATCTATACAGGGTCTGAGTTCTGAAGTGTTCTTCTTGGGCACAAAGAAAAGCGATGCGGCCGCTGGAGATGTAGATTCGGTAATAAGTCCGTTCCGTAAATTCAGGTCAAGGTACTCCCTAAGAGCAAGCTTCTCTGAAGAGGAAAGTATGTACATCCTTCCGAAGGGTAAAGGCTGGTCTGGGATAAGATCAATCACACAATCGTCTCTGCGATGAGGAGGAAGTAGGGAGAAATCGGAGGAGGAAAAGACCTCAGAAAACTCTTGATACTCGATGGGAAGACCGATTACAGACCCGATAATAGTAACCTGTCTGTTCTCCTGTGATTGAGGATGACACATCGTGCTAGTTCTTCCCAAACAGTTAAGGAGACAAAACTCAGAACCCAAAAAGAGTGAACCTGCTGCCCAATTAATATAGGGATTGTGTCTTCGCAACCAAGGCAGTCCTAAGATAACAGGGTAATGGGCAGTTCGTATCACATCCATGGTAATGACTTCCTTGTGTGTAGCGATAGACATAGCCAACGGACCGGTTTGGTTGACAATTGGCCCAGAAGTTAGCGGACTACCATCTACACTCTCCACCGGGATAGCTTCGCTTTTAGAAACTAATGGTAACTGATGTTGTCTAGCCCAAATTTCATCAACAAAGTTCCCGGCTGCGCCGCTGTCTATAAGTGCCGGAATCTCGGTCAAATTCTGGGAACCAAAAGAAAAAGTAATATGTAAAACTAACATTAGAGAGTGGGAATACTGACTCCCTTGTGAAGCTGGTATGTTTAAAGAGGAACCTAAATATACATTAGAATCCCGGATCGTGGTTCCTCCTACGACCGGGAGTTGGCGTTTCCCGACCGCCTCGGTGGAGTGATAGGACACTCCTGGACCGTGTGGGTATTTGAGCCACAATACATACATAATCCCTGAGTTCTTCTACGGGATCTCTCTTCAGGAGATAAAGGCCCTCGGGTAGCTGATCCCAACTGCATTGGTTCTTCATTAGAGCTTCCTCTTGATGTAAGAGGAGCAGAGGAAAATGGACGAGTTGCGGGCTTTCCTTTGCGCCGTTCACTGTTCCGTTCCTTTATCCTATAGTCAATCTGCATGACTAAGGCGATAAATTCAGTCAATGACGTGGGGCGAGCCACCCTAGACACTTCATCCTTTAGATCTTCCGATAAACCTCTCCTAAAAAGAGTGACCTGGGCATCATCTGACCACGTAGATTCACTGGCAATCTGTTTGAATCTAGTAATGTAGGTCAAGATGTCCTGATTCCCTTGTCTGAGATCAAGTAGTTGTTCTTGAGCTGCTATTCGAATCTCCTGTCTACCAAACATAGATCTGATGCTGTTACAGAAAGCAGTATATGAGTCTAATATGACGTTATTAGTAGTGACCAAAGGCGTGGCCCAGGCTAAAGCAGGTCCTGTCATCTGCGAAATCATATACCCTACTCTATCCCGATCAGTATGAAAGAAAGCTGCTTTAAAAACGAATTGAACTGCGCTGGCATCAAGAAATTCTTTTATTTTATGGGGATTGCCATCAAATTGACCCCCTGGAAGGGGACCCGGGGGAACTTCAGAGCAATGAGGAACCCTGCAGGCTGTTGCCTGTTGGGAAGCCAATTGCGCAGTCTGTTGCTGAGATTGCTGTTGAGCCTGCCGAAGGTTAGCATTCTCTTGTTTCAGATTTTGTACCTCTGAGGTCAGAGATTGCACAGCCGCTATAAGTTGCTGGATCTGTTGATCCATAACGGAGGTAGTCTTTCACAAATGCCAGGAATAAGGATAATTATCAAGGTCAGCGTGGCGTTGCTTACTGTAATAACTTTGTTAAAATAATGCTTCTAAAAAGCAGATAATCCTTTGGCAAATGTGAATGACACCTACCTTCTCTTCAGTCAGCCTTCTCGGGATAGAAGGTAGAGGGAATCACCTGGAAACTCCTCTCAACCCCGGCCAAGAGGGTAGGGTGAAGTGGAGCCCCCAGGGGAAACCCCGAAGGGAAAAAACCCCGCGATGAGCTGCTGGAGAGCGTGGATTCCTGCAACGGCTGTTGAAGGTTCACGCCTGTAGAAAGGTATTCTTTTAAGTCTTGTCTGGTAGAATTCTGGATGAAAAGAATAGAGATAGATAAGTATGGTTCCTGAGCTCCAATATCGAAAGAGAAAAGTAAGAGAAAGGCTTACCCTAACAGACCTGATCTTAATTAGATTTCGGTATTAAACTCCGAAGGAAAATGCAGACCTGGAGCCTATAGTCAAGCACGACAGTTAGACAAAGTCTCAAATTCAGCTCGGAAATGAACTCGTAAGAAAGGGAAAGAATCTTACCCACAGATACAAGCCCCAAGGTGATATGGGTGAAAACTGAATAATGAGGCTATGACAAGCAGATACTGGAAGCAAAATGTAAGGTCTGAGGTCGCGTCCTGTGGGACGTAAATACAAAGAAACAGATTAAAAGAGAGAAATCTCTGCGGGAAAATCGGGCCAAAGGAAATGGCGAATAACTACCGGTGGACGTGGCTGTGACAACAGGAAGGTATCGTCTACCGGATGAGAATAGCAACGGAGATTTCTGGAGCCAGAACAAGAAAAGGTAAGTGAAAATAAGACTAATATTCAGGCTAACATGATAGCTGATTCTAGAAGGTGGAAAAAAGACGAACTCACGATGCGCAGCGCGACTCTAAGGAGAGAAGCAACGCGTAGGACTGAAGCTCCAGCTGCCGGATATCCCATCCCGGATGTCGGGGGCGGGGCTACCCGTAAAGTCCGGTGAACGCAAACAACTGGTGCGTTGCTCGCAGTCTCGGGTACCTCCATGTTGGGAGTTCCGATCCTGAGCCGGAAATCGGGAAATGCAACCCGGCGAAGAAAGGTAGCAGAGTTCAAGTGGACAGTTGTAACATTGAAGCGCTTTGAAACACTTCACTTGTGTATAAGCGCCTTACAAATAAACAATTACAATTACAAAGTTCTAACACTTCTCTTCTGTAGATGCTTTCCTTCATATTTGGCTGCCAAAAAATATGGACCTATTTTCCAGAATACCCTTATTATGGGAGCCCTGCTCTGGCCATGAGTCGGGCATTCCCCCTCCTTTCGTTTCTCCCACCCACTCCTTGTGATACTTCTCAATTCTGTTACGATATAGTGTCAGGGCCTTATACATGTACTCTATGAGTGTTTCTCCTCCTATTGTATAGTCCTGGCGCCTCACTGCCTTTACGCCTTACTAATGTGTCGCATGCGCTATCAAAAAACCAAATCAGTCCTCTCCAATACTCTCCACCCCTTTCTGTCATACACACCACACCCACTCTCAAACTCCACACACTCAAAACACACTGCTACTTACACAATGCTCCTCCTCGGGCCTCCACCCTATACAATAAAACACAAACAAAACAAGCTAAAATAAGAAGTTAAAATAAAAACAACTACTATTTCCTAACCCACTAATTATAAGGGGCACCTAGTTGTTTCCTTTTCCTCCGTTACTCAATCAATGTACGTGCTACCACCTTCTTCCGTCACTTTGGGAGGCTCCCTAACATTAAATTTGCCTTTCCTTAATATTCGCCTTAAAAAACTAATAATACTAAAAAATACAATAAACCACACCCACACCAACCACCTCACTTTCCACGTGTTCACAACCTCCACACTCTCCCATATACCCGCCTCCTACTTGTTATCACTTGCAAGGGTATACTCACGTGCGCATGTTGACCCAATATCCTCCGTCATGGGGTTCCTAATAACACCAGCCTGTACTCTACTCAGAGCCACACCCGCTCAAAAGAGCAGACAGGAATTCTGCAAAGACGGCTCCTGTAAAACCACTTAGGAATACGCGTTTTCCGGGACTGGTCGCTGTAGGTAGGCGTAGCCCCTCCGGAGAACCGGCTTGGACACCTCCGCAGGCACAGGGGGCGGGGGGCAATGAGATCACGTCAGGGTCACCAATTTAAGGCATACCCCAAAACGCTCACACCAGAACAAATACAACCAGCTAGGGAGAAGGCCCAAGAAACTCTTGCAAGGGTAACACATTTTTATTTTCTACAAAAATAGGTGCATCAGCAAAGATCTCTGCTGCCATGGAACAATCTGAGGAAAAAAGGTGCAAGAAGAAACTTAAAAGGGGTCACAGCTTCATAGGTTGCATCATTTGTATACAGTGGGAACCGGAGTGGCTGGTTGGTGGGACCCTATACATGGTCGGCCTACTCCATAGGGGATGCCAGGCCATTGGTCTCACCCCCGTCCGTCTTTCATGACGTGGGGTCTGCTGAGCTCATCATCGCCAGGGAACCAAAGCCGAAGAAACAATTAGCTACATTTGCTAACAGTGCTGCTCTGTCATTATACTGTGTACCTGGCATGCTCACAGACTGGCACAGGAGGGTGTTTCAAGGTCACAGTGACCTACACACATTTCACTCAACCTGATCGCGTCTTTCGGCTTCCAAGTCTTCCACCCTCGCTTTTTAACTATAATGTATCCTTCCCTGTACCTCTCATGACAAATCATGTCATTATGAAATAAAGGAAGGCTGATCATACTTTTAGAACTTTTATGGCTGATTGGTTTATGGTCGTGGTCTGGAGTCAGCTGGTATCTCGGAATTCAGGGAGCTTGGAACTAGGTAAGCTGTAGGGGCTATAACTCGTAGTTGGCTGGGTGGGGGTCAGAGGCCTGCTCTGGCCTGTTTGTGATAACATGTACACCAAGGCATCCAACACTGTCTCAGGGCCTTGCAGGGCACATTCTTTCTTAGAACAAACATATTGGCAACAGTCTTAGAACAAAAAATAGTTTATGTGAAAGTTAGTGGCATGGGCCTCTCTCGTCAACGCTTGGGCCTATTCAGATTTCCCGTTCATTCTTGCGGCCTGTGTCTAACACAATGCATACTACATGGCCATACATGCCCTATGCTTAGACTATGGTTATTTAATATCTGCAGCATGGCGTCTGCTTATATACGCACACTATGTCTAAATGTCTAATTTGTATACAATATTATGATGGCGTGAGGACCTTTAGAGCACCCCCGCCTAGTCTAGTATAGTTCTCCCAATTGGCTCCGCCTCACCCTAAAGTGCATAGGGGGTAGGATGTTATGCTCTCCACCCAACAAACCCAAGAAATCAATTTTTTATACACCTAGGTTTCCCTATCCTCCACAGTATCAAACGTATTCCCATAGGAACTCTGAACATGTGACCTTTTCTGTCCCTTCTGTCTCAAAAAGGGCTAAAGCTTATAGTTCCTCTCTTAATAAAAACGGAGGCAAAAAATCTATCTTAAAACCTTTTGACAAATTAGAGAAATCAAATATTCTCAAATTAAACTACAAGTCCCAGAATCCCTCAGGGACTGTGAAGAAGAAGAGGGCTGAAGAGGCATGTAGGAGTCCAGGCCATGCAGGCAAGCCTAATGACTCTAGGCAAAGTCAGGCAATTAATCATAAGGGCCTGTACCTGAACCTATTTTGCCCACCTGGGGGGCATAAGAAAACACTGCAGGGTGGTCCTGGAGTTAGCCCATGCTCACCTTACATTTGGACACCTAAGGTCCTCTAAAACCCCAGACCAAGTTGTTAATAGGTTTTACTGGCCCAGAATGTTCACAGACATCAAAAATGGTGTTTTGACTTGTACACTGTGTCAAAAGACTGACCCACGAACCCCCCCCCAGCACCTTTCCAACACCTACCTATTATAGATTTTCCCTTTTCCAGAATAGGGATGGATATTGTAGGACCCTTGGAACCTTCCAAACTTGAATCGATATATACTTGTCATACCTGACTACAGCATCTGTTATCCGGAGGCATTTCCCCTGCGAAGCAACACTTCACAGCAGACCTTGAAACATCTAATTCCATATTTATCACGTGTAGGCTTCCCAAGGGAAATTCTTACCAATTAAGGTACGACGTTCATGGGCAAAATCATGGCTTAGGTGAAGTAAAATTAAAACCCTCAGAACGTCTGTATATCACCCACATATAGACGGTCTGGTTGAACGATTCAACCAAACCCATATAAGAATCTTCAAAAAACGATTCGATGCAGATGGGAGAAACTGGGATATGACGGTACCATGGGCCCTCTTCGCCACTGGAAAAGCTCTGCAAAGTTCTCTGGAATTTTCACCCTTTTTATCATTTGGATGGGCGAGATCCCAGAGCTGTGTTGGCTATGCTTAGGAAGACCTGGGAAGAGAGGGAGGAGGCATATTACCCCTAACCCACACTGTGCAGAGAATTAAAGAACATATGGTGCTTGTTAGGGCTATAGTGAAGTCCAATTTCACCAAAGCCCAAGAAATTCAAAAGGGCTTCTATGATAAAAAGACAACCACCCGCTCTTTCTCTATCGGGTAAAAGGTCCTTGTCCTCCTTCGCACATCAGACCAGAAAAATATTGTCCCGTTGGTATGGTCCTTCTGAGATCTTGGAACAGAACTGCGTAATTACTGAGTCACTTTGACCTTACAAATGCCTTAAATCCTAAGTCTACCACATGAAGCTCTTTAAAAGTGGAGACAGGATCCTGTAGAGTCATCCTCAGTGATTATGGCTAGTCTGTTAGCTGAAGAGAATGACAACCTGAATTTAATACCGAATGACCTTCCTGTACCACACCAAATAAATCTACAAAATCTGTTGAATCAGTTCCCCAATGTGTTTAGTTGTCTACCGGGAGAATCAAGGGGATCTATCATCATATCTACACACCCCTGGGGAAGGTTATAAATATATTACCATACCAGATTCCAGAGGCTCGAAGGGAAATAGTCATTCAGGAGGTGGAGAGGATGTTGGCAGATGATATCATAGAAGGATCACAGAGTCCTTGGTCCTCGCCAATAGTCCTGGTGGTGAAACCAAATAAATCATGGCAGTTTTATATAGCTTTTTAGCAGTTAAACGCAGTGTCCCAGTTCGACAACTACCTGATGCCAAGAACTGATGGCTTAATTGATCGGCTGAGCACCACCGTTTACATCTCCATAACTGATCTGACCAAGGGCTATTGACACGTCCCTCTGAATCCTACCGATAAAGAAAAGACAGCATTCTCCGCCCAGAGAGGGATGTTACAGTTCAAGGTCCTTCTCTTTGAGTTTCACGGTGCCCTGGGAACCTTCCAAAGGTTAATGGACCAAGTGCTCCAACCATATACCAGTTATGATGGGGCCTACCCTAGAAGGCATTGTCATACACAGTCAGACTTGGGAGGAACATATGTCCCATCTATACCAAATCACCAGGTCCTACGTCAAGCCGGACTAACCACCAACCCAAAGAAAAGCCACCTTGCACAGTTGGCTGTAAAATACTGTTGTTTCTTTGTGGGTAACTTAATGGTCCAGCCTCAGCTAGAGAAAGTCATGAAAGAAACTCCCATACCTAAAACCAAAAGAGACCTAAGGGCTTTTTTAGGATTAGTAGGCTATTATAAAAGGTTAATTCCCATTTTTTCAACCTTTACTTCATGCCTAACTGACAAGTTAACAAACTCAGAGCTACAAAAGATAAAATGGGGGAAGGAAGATCAGGCTGGCTTCGGTTCCCTTAAATCAATTTTGTGTAGTGAACCTGTGCTCAAAGTCCCACATTTCAACAAAGAGCTTTTACTCAAAACAGATATCTCAAAGGTGTGACTAGGAGCAGTTCTGTCTCAAGTCTATGTTGGAATAGAACATCCTGTGCTGCATATCAGCCAGAAGTTAACCTATGCCACAATAGAAATTGAGGCCTTGGCAATCTAATGGGCAATAGGACATCTCCACTATTACCCCCCCTCGGAGAAAATTCACCCTAGTTACTGACCATACCCCTCACCTATGGCTCAGTTTGAGGAAAGACACCAAACCCAGGATTATGCGATGGCTCATCGACTTACAGCTTTTTTGTTTCAGTGTGGAACCTCACAAGGATAAAGACCAGGGGACTGTAGATTACCTGTCCCAGTTCCCCTTAGGAGACGAGGTACCAGGCAGCATGAGGGGAAGGACATGTGATGAATCCCAGGATGTCGTCACTGCTTCCGAAGGAGGAGGCCTTTCCCATGAGGCTAGGGTGGTGAGGCCACTACCTGATAGTCCCCCTGGGAGTGGTACTCAAAGGGTGGATCTCATGGGAGTGGAAACCCCCTTTGAGACCAGTTACAATCATATTAGGAGAATGTGGTATCCCTGCCAATCACTTGACCTTAGACCCCTTCCCTACCATAACCCCACCTCTCCTTCACCTCCTTCCTATCCACCCCTACCCTCATATACCATGTTATTTTGTAGCCCAGCAAAAGTAGATAGTACTGAGACGAGGAAGATTTCTATTGAGTTACAACATCATGCCTCACTCAGTACTGGGACGAGGAGGAGGCGTGCAGCAGTACAAAATACTTACCAGAGCCACTTTGTGCATTCTAGTGGTTCACAAGTGCTGGTTAGAAGAAGCCACATTAAAAGTAAAGAAGGACTTGACAAAGTGTTAAGCCCTCCCAGGAGGAGCCACAAGAGCAAGCACAGACCAGAAGTGAAGACAGAAATAGACCGGAGCGCCGAGAAAAGAGAGAGAGCGTCTTAGGCAGGTCCAGGATGTGGGCACTACACGACCAGAAGGTGGGATGGTGCTCTGTGTATCCCTGAGACACAGGGAGTTCCAAAGGGAAGGAACAACACTGCCGGGAACACTGAGAAGACTGCAGAGCTGCTGGAGAGTGAAAGAGGCTAGCCCAAATCCCACCCAGCATGGCCATCATAACGGAACCCACAGCATCAGACACCAAACAGATACATGGGGCGATGAAGAATTTAAAAACAAATTATAATGAAAATAATCTAAAACTCCCTGATTTCAAAATAGCATTATGAAATCCAAAATGAAAGTACCCATACAGTGAGAAAAAGAAAAGGGAAGTTGGGGAGGTAGCAAGGGGTGAGAAGGCACTTATTTTTTCAAAAATCAAAAATTTTACATTTGAAACTCCTGCATAGGACCAATTCACAACATACACATTGATCTCTGAGTATGCCCAGGGCACATCCAGTCAGACCACCAAAACACATTTAAATTTACCAAACACACAAAGCCCATTTCTTTACAATCTGCAAACAACATAACAGCAAGGCGTTCTTGCAGGGCTCTTTCTGGTCACATTTTGCCTGACTGTGCACGTTAGCCTAAAACTGCATTTCGCCTGAGAGTGGATTGCAGATAGAGCTGAGCTCATACTAGACATGGAGGTTCCTGACAAACCAGACACCTATAAAGGGGGGCATAGTTAATTTGGTAGGCACAGAAAGGTAATCAGGGAGAGGGAGGCCTCTTCCAACCGCACGCATACTCGCACATACCTCCCCGTAGCCTGCCTCTCAGATCAGCACCTACAACACAAGAATGCAGCTATCCCCCACGTTCAATTCGGCCCAGCTGCACACATACTACCTGTCGCACACACCCTGCAAACTACTTCCAGCATTAGAATTCAGCTATCGACCATGAACAATTTCGCCTAGCTGCACACATACTACCTGTCGCACACACCCTGCAAACTGCTTCCAGCATTAGAATTCAGCTAGCGACCATGAACAATTTGGCCTAGCTGCACACATACTACCTGTCGCACACACCCTGCAAACTACTTCCAGCATTAGAATTCAGCTATCGACCATGAACAAGTTGGTCTAGCTGCAGGCATACAGAGTACACACACGCACTATTTACTGCTTGGACTATCTCCACTGGCCTGGACACTGGTCCTCGAGGGTGTTCAACCTACAGCACTTTGAGACCATACCAATGGTGAAAGATTCTATACAAATTCCCATTAACATAACATAACTATCCCTACACATTTTCCTGTAGGTCCCAAAGTGCCAAGAGACCATGAAAATGGCTGCAGCCGAGCTATATAAAACCCCAAAACATTACATAACATCCCCTTTTCACAAATGTATCCCAACAATATCTATTTTGATGTTTTCCTGCTCACTCTTCCTATCGCATTATGCCTTTTAGATGCTGAAATCTGAAAATACTATTTTTATTTTCAACCTTTCACTGCAATGCACTAGTATTTTCAGGATGTCGGGTCATTTTGGAATATACTCCATATTCAAAAGGTCGATTTTCTGCCTAAATGGGCAGACACATAACTCAAAAAGCATGTTTTTGTGTGCACATGTGTTGTTTTCGTTACATTCTAGAGATTTTAGTTGTGGAGGTTCAATGGAAAAAGGTAAACTACAAGTGCCAGAAAGCCTCGGTGAGCATCTCCATAATGTCATGGGCATGTTGATATGTATATGTATGCTAACATACAGAATACAACTGTGGCATATGCTCTTCATTCCTTGACTGCTTGCCTGTGTGCCTTGGTGGTGATGTCATGATAGAGTCATGTTGGAATGTTGCCCTCCCAGAGTTCCAACAGTGTCCATTGGAGCTGCCTTGTCTGTGTGTGTTGCTATGATTTTTTTGTTGTCTGTAAAGAAAGGTGTTGTGGTGTAAGGGAATGTAGAATGCAGCTGGTGGAATCTGGAATGTGGGGCTCGGGGGAGGAGGGAACACGAAGGACAGTTAGTCAGTTAGAGTGCGACAATAAAGAAGGAAAGAGCCACATTATGTCTCCTGCTGATTATTGCTAGGGTCACCCTGGTTCATATGTGTCCGAGATACAACACAACAAAATTTGGCGACGAGGAGATGACCCTTTTATGAGGAGGCAAAGAAGTCGGTGACATAGTAGCAGCCTGCAGAGGAGGCTCACGGAAGCACAGCCTGTGGAGGTGGCTGATCGGAAAGGACATCGGAAACAGCGCAAGAGACCTATGGAGGAGGTAATGGCAAGAGGGCTGCCAGGAGAAACCAGGACCAACGTGTAAGAAGTAAGGTGGAACTTCAGTAGAGCAAGCGGACCGGGGTACAGAAAAGAAAACAAAGGTGCAGGTGGTAAGAACCACTGCGTTACGCTACAGCACGAACATTGAATAGCAGGCATTTTATGCAAGATTTAAAAGACGCGCTGCTCGCCGGAGTCAGAGTTCCAAAACACTAGTGACTGTATGACGCAGCGCATCATCTCTATTTACGTTGAAGGAAAGGACCGAAAAACCTGCAGAAACATGCAGCCATATTGATTTGACTGATAACATTGTGTACGTTACCATGGCAATGCAATGTTACGTGGTAGAAACGTCATGGCTATGGCTGTCACAACATTAAATGCAGAAAATAAATGAGTTTTGCACGTTATTATAAAATGGATTGAATAAGGAGAGCTCAAATAAATAAAGACTGAACAAACCAAAGGTCAAAAAAAGAAATATACAACAACACAACAAACAAGGACATAAAGATTACACATAAAAAGCAGCTGAACTGCTGCATCTGCATAATAAAAACAGTAAGAGATTACAACAAGTCGACCAATTCTGAAACAACATTCAAGATCAAAAGGTGGCATCCACATACCACACTCAAAGCAGTGAAACTTTCACATCCAAGGAATAAGCAAAAATGTCCTCGGACAATGCAAGTGGAGACATAAATCCAACACAAAACATGTCTGGAACGTCTATATCCACGAACCCAGTCAGTTACCTATGCCATCCAAACCCATTCAGCCTTGAGCTGCAAGAGGATCAGGGACAGTGTTTTTCAGGAATCGGTGGACGAATTTGAGGAGTGTCTAAGAGCAGTGGGAAATCAAGATGCCCCAAACAAATTAGATATTTGTATTAACTTGGTGGGAAAGGAGATGAAAAGTGTTATCAAGACCATACCAACTGAGGAGAAAGCAACATTCCAACTTCTAGTCACTGCCATCAGTGGACGTTTAATAATTCCTCCCAATAGAGATTATGAACTCTTTACATTTAATCAATGCATACAAGCTCCACATGAAACAATTGCGCAGTTTGTACTAGGACTGCAAAGGAAAGCAACGTATTGTAAATTTGCAAACTTTAGTGACAATGAGGCAATAAGATTGAGAGTTATTGAAGGATGCATATCGTCACAATTTCAGAAACATCTTCTGAAAAAGCCCCACCCTCTAAAAGATGTACTAGAATTAGCAAGAGTATATGAGAGAGTTGATACTCAGGTAGCAAATACCAAAAATCCAAATAAATTAGATACCATTGCTGCCCTGGGACCGAACATGCAAGGACAAACTCGATATTCAGGCGCATTGCGTCGATAGGAGTGGTGGAACAACAGCCGTAGAAAGCAACCAGAGAGGCAATGCTATTGGTGTGGATTTGAGTGCCCACATAAAGGCAATACTTGGCGCACCTGCCAAGTACCATCTAAGTACTGTTGGCTGTGGATTGGACTGGACTGCCCTGTCTTTTGGATTGCTCCTGCAGCGCCGCCTCTGCTCTGCGCTGCATTGCGCCTGCCTTTCCTGTTGCCGTGTGTACGGCTTGGACTTTCTGTAAGCCAGCAGGACGTCTCACTGTGTGACACACAGTTTGCCTGGCCCTCGAACGAGGAAAGGAGGTTTCCCTTTCAGAGGAGGCCCCGCCCCCCTGTGCCGTGTGACGCCCAGGAAGCCTCTTTGAAAACCAGCCTCCTCGCGCACCCGCGCCGCGCACCTGCCTAGTACCATCTAAGTACTGTTGGCTGTGGATTGGACTGGACTGCCCTGTCTTTTGGATTGCTCCTGCAGCGCCGCCTCTGCTCTGCGCTGCATTGCGCCTGCCTTTCCTGTTGCCGTGTGTACGGCTTGGACTTTCTGTAAGCCAGGAGGATGTCTCACTGTGTGACACACAGTTTGCCTGGCCCTCGAACGAGGAAAGGAGGTTTCCCTTTCAGAGGAGGCCCCGCCCCCCTGTGCCGTGTGACGCCCAGGAAGCCTCTTTGAAAACCAGCCTCCTCGTGCACCCGCGCCGTGCACCTGCCAAGTACCATCTAAGTACTGTTGGCTGTGGATTGGACTGGACTGCCCTGTCTTTTGGATTGCTCCTGCAGCGCCGCCTCTGCTCTGCGCTGCATTGCGCCTGCCTTTCCTGTTGCCGTGTGTACGGCTTGGACTTTCTGTAAGCCAGGAGGACGTCTCACTGTGTGACACACAGTTTGCCTGGCCCTCGAACGAGGAAAGGAGGTGACTGCTTTCAACATACTGACTTGTCCTTGCCCACTTGCCTTGTTGTCCCTCACTTGCCTTGTTCCCCGGCAAAGGGAACCTTTCTTGTTACACTATTTTCTTTGCTGCTTTACCGCCTTACCAGCGCTGCTCTGGAGGTGTGGTTAACGTTCTTTCCTTTGTGTTCCTCCCCCCTAGGTTTCCCTTTCAGAGGAGGCCCCGCCCCCCTGTGCCGTGTGACGCCCAGGAAGCCTCTTTGAAAACCAGCCTCCTCGCGCACCCGCGCCGCGCACCTGCCAAGTACCATCTAAGTACTGTTGGCTGTGGATTGGACTGGACTGCCCTGTCTTTTGGATTGCTCCTGCAGCGCCGCCTCTGCTCTGCGCTGCATTGCGCCTGCCTTTCCTGTTGCCGTGTGTACGGCTTGGACTTTCTGTAAGCCAGGAGGACGTCTCACTGTGTGACACACAGTTTGCCTGGCCCTCGAACGAGGAAAGGAGGTGACTGCTTTCAACATACTGACTTGTCCTTGCCCACTTGCCTTGTTGTCCCTCACTTGCCTTGTTCCCCGGGAAGGGAACCTTTCTTGTTACACTATTTTCTTTGCTGCTTTACCGCCTTACCAGCGCTGCTCTGGAGGTGTGGTTAACGTTCTTTCCTTTGTGTTCCTCCCCCCTAGGTTTCCCTTTCAGAGGAGGCCCCGCCCCCCTGTGCCGTGTGATGCCCAGGAAGCCTCTTTGAAAACCAGCCTCCTCGCGCACCCGCGCCGCGCACCTGCCAAGTACCATCTAAGTACTGTTGGCTGTTCGCGGTTCGCGTGGAGCGCGGAGGCGGCTTCTAGACCTCCAGTAGCATGTCGCATGGTATAGTGTGGCGAGTGCTCAGGTATTCCCTTTGACACTGTTATTGCGCAATCCACTCGACATCTTTGTTGCAAATTCCGGTATTGCGGCCCACCAGTTCGTATACAGCGGGGCCAGCTTCTGGAGAGTTTCCTCGAGTGGGGTGCTCTCTTCTTTGTGTCTAAGGCAAGATAGATGCGTACCTGCTGTGTACCTGCTCTGGCATAATTCCAAAATGTTTTTCTTATGTGCTTAGAGTCTAGGTTTACACCTTGGTAAACTTCTTAGTGAATCTACGGAGGAAATTTCAAGAAGTGTAGGCCTGTGCTATTGCATTACCGGGCCCTTAGTTGTTTGGCACCACCCTTGTCCTTGGATAAAAAGGGGTGGTTTTCATTGATTGGCTTTGGGGCGTGTATAGGTGTTGAGCATGAGCCCAACTTTAAGAAGTGGCTGTAAAACTGGCTCACATCCGCAGGAACCCGCCCAAGAGTCTGTTGTTAACACCCAACTCACCCTTCCCCCTCAATTTCTGGCAGCATCTGATCTCTCACCACCTATGGCTGCCTTACTAATAGAGAGGAGGGTTGGGCTGGGCCATGAGGGGTGTAATGAGACTGTCTCAACGGTTGTACCACCATTGGTCTTCCCCCAATCCCTACATGGTTTGCCCCCGTCTTCGGTAGTGTCAACCTTCTCAGTCCAAGAAGCCAATGAGTATGTTGGGGAAGAGGGCGACGTTACTAATCATGGTCACGAATTAGATTATTCGCCTATCCAAGGCCTTCGAGGCCTTCCTTGTGTCGCCGACACTTCTATGTTGGCCCCCACCATTGTTAGTGAACTAAGCAAAAGAGTGCGTCTCTCGTTGGGACCCTCGTCTCCTGCGTCGGCTGCTTTTCCCTTTCGTGAACAAGTTCACTTTCATCTTCCCTCAGAAACCAACAGTGAAAAAGATGGCGACAACGGGACTATCCCGTTGACTTCCCAGAATAGAGGTTTGGAAGGGGGAGCCGCCTCTTTCTATGATAATATTCAGACTGGTGAAGAGTTGTCTGTAGGGCCCTTTCCTTTAGGAGGTGTGGACCCCTTCTCTTTGGTGAAAGATGAGGCAGACCTTGCAGCCCGAAGGGGTGAAGTGAGATCGGCATCTACCCCAGAGGACTTTTGCTCACACACTCAGCTCAATGAACCTTCCAACTTTCCTATAATTTCACGTATTCTTAACTTGCTAGATAAGGGTCATGAGCTTACACATTGCTCCATAAGGGAGATGCAGTCTTCATTATCGTTTATGAAAGATAAGATGGCCAGATTGGAAGGTTTTATTACAGCAGAAGAACATTCCAGATCCTTCTATCTGGCCCAATTTCAAATAATGCTGGAGAATGTCCCAGATAGAGCAATTCAGCACCCTTCTACTATTTTGACTTACACTCAAGGTTCCCAAACCGACCCGGGAACTTGCCCTATAGTTTCCTCACAGATTTCTTGTTTTCAGGTTGCGAAAGGGGATAAGCGGGTTATGTTGGAGCATGCAAACTCGGAGGCCTTAGATTTGGTGGAGGTTCTTAAACTCCAGCACGACCGTCTATTACAGATAGAGCAACTTCTTTATAAGATGGCCGCAACCGAGCATCATTTGGATCCCATAGATCCCCCAAGAGAGGCATCCAAAGTTTCTCCAGGTTTTGCTGCTCCTCCTGACAGCCCCTCCCCCCTGATTGACATTATTGAGGCACTGCCTAGTCCTGTATCGATGGCGGCGGATGTATTCCCGGATTTGGAGGAAGGACCTGTGGTGCATGAAGGAAGACATTTTGTCTCGCGAAAAGCAAGGAAGTCCTTCCTAAGAGCTCAAAAACGCCTAAACCTTACCAAGGCTAGTCAGAAGAAAGCTACCCCTAAAACACCAACTCCCGGTTGTGCCCAGTTGCCCTCTGAATCTAAAGTAATCTTGGGTACTGGGACTAGCCACGATGATCTTGGTCTAGTCTTATGTGATCTTAATGAGGAAAGCAGGAAACACCTACAGATTGCAGCGTTGAAAAAAGGCAATATTCAGATCGCCCCATATGGCCCACAAGGAACTCCCACGGTCAAGCTGCAATCTCAGCTTCATTCCTTCTTTCCCAATATCCAACCTAGAAAGGCGAGCACTACGATTCCAGCCGAGGGCACCGTGACACCTGTTGTGAGCCCAACTAGCGCCCCCTTACAGTTGGAAAGAGTGTCGGATGGTAAGGCAGTAGCTGCCATTCCTTCTGCACCTCTCCTTGTGGTAGTTGAAGATCGCGCTTGTCCCCCCCTCCTTTCAGAAGCACCTGTGATTCTGGCGTCCCCGGTACGGCCTCCCAGTGTGGAGGTTGAGCACTCCCCACATACAGTGGCAGGGAAATCCATTCCTGACACCCTGTCTTTCATATATACACCAAAGGACATGAAACTAATCCTGGGTTGGACTAGTAATCTAGAGATAAATGGCCCTGCCCGTATAAATAGGTCTTTTTTGATGAATTCGTTCTTCCATATTCCAGCGCTTAGGAATCTTTCATCCAAGGACCTTGACTGGGTCAAATTGGCAACTCATAACAACCAGAGAGCCCTCTGCAGAGTCCAATCGCAGATTATAACTAAGATGCTGATGGAGTTTGCTGAGGACTTCCATTCCATTGGTCTCATACCATGCCTATTTTCGGATATGGATAGTGCATGGGCCTTTCTTGACTGGGTGCCTCCCACTTTGCCAGTATGTCCAGTGGGTCCAGGCATAGATTCGTCCGACTCCCAGGTTACTCAATTATCACTCCAACTAGCATCGCTAACCCAAGCACTGAGTGGGCTGGCTTGGCTGGAACCTTTGATAAAAACAGCTGCAGCCATTAAAGGGCCCACTCCGGGCTCATAATTGGCCAGTCTGACCATCTCATCTTGGAATTGTTGTGGCCTGGGCAACCTGATAGGATGGCATAAGCGGGTTGTCCCTGAGAAGAAACCAGACATATTATTTCTTCAGGAAACGATGAGCCTAAATGAGATTACTCTCGATGGTTATTCCAGTTTTTCTATTCCAGCCAGCCGCATACTTGCAGGCCGTCCTTCCGGGGGTATCGCTGTTCTTATTAAAAATGGTCTTAAAGCTGTGGCCTCTATACTGGATACCTCGATATCATGCATTTTGGTGGAGTTGTCGTTTGAAACCACCAAGGCCTCGCCCTTGCTTCTAATGTCGCTGTATTGGAATCCTAAGTCAGTTTCTCTTACTTGTCTTTTGGAGGATCTGGACAGGATTTTGGGCCATGCCTCTGTCTCGTGCCCCAATCACGAAATTGTGATCGGTGGCGATTTAAACTCATACCTACAGTTTTCTAATATAACATGCTCTCCTACTTCCTGTTCCTCCTACGCTCAACAAGCGTCTCTTAGAGGGCAACAACTGACAAGTTTCTTTGAAAAATGGGGCATTTACCCAATCCACTTGGCACCTCATTCTCTACAGACTTCATGGTCTCGGGGCAATGTTTCTTCCCTTATCGACTATGTCCTGGCATCTAAAGTGTGTTCTGGGTTGCTTGATCCAATCTCAATTTTAGACCTGGGCCTGAGCGACCACCACATGCTGTGCTCGAAATTCCATATGAGGTGTGATGCCTATATGTCGTCACCTTCTGCCTGTTTGGCGGCTCCCAACAGAAGTACCATCTCTGTCAACTGGAATCCTGTCGTGTGCAGGAAACTGGTGTTTCTGGTGAATAGAGACCTTATAGTTTGCCATGACGACTCCATATCGTTGGGGAATATCGAAAAAATTAACGAAAGAAATATCAATATGATCCAGACACACCTCGTATCCTTAGCGAAGGATGCTTTGAGTAAAGGTATCCCTTTGGATACCCATCCAAACTTGAATCAGATTGCAATCTTAAAAAAGCAAAAAAATCGCGAATTGGCCAACATAAGGAAAAAGTCACTCAGTCCTCCTATCTATCATCGTGAAAAAAACTATATCATTCAGCGCTTTAAGCACCAAATAAAGCCCCTACATCAAGCTGCCTTCACCTTCGTCAACCAACGTATGATTAGTCTGCTCTGCAAAAAAAAAACCCGAGAGATATGGGCCATTTTAAGAAATCCTTCAGGTAAGGCAGATACCCGCTCTGTGGCGACAATCTCGGGACTGGAATGGGAGAAGTTTTTTTCCCAAAAATATGCTCTGCCAACTATGCATTCCAAAACAGAAAGTAGCTGTATGCAATTGTCCTTTCCGCGGGTTTGTCCCTGGGATATAAAGGATATTATATGGGCAATCTCCCAATTGAATTCTTCTAAAGCAGCTGGGCCAGATGGGCTGCCCCCCTGCGTCCTAAAAGACGATCCCTATTTCTGGGCAAGATATCTCCTTCCTTGCTACCAGTTGATCTACAAAACAGGCAATATTCCAAAATCATGGCTGACCGCCATAATTATTCCAATACACAAAAAGGGTGCTCTAAGCAATCCTCTAAACTTTAGGCCTATTGCCCTTATAGATACAGCTGGGAAAATCTTTGCACGACTGATCTTGTCAGAACTAGAAGTCCATATACATGACCTAAACATTCTCTCAAAAGCCCAGGTCGGTTTTCGGAGAGCAATGGGCACTCAACTAAATGCTTCAATTTTAGCCCATCTCCTTCGGAATGCTCACTCCAAGTCAAATGGAACCATATACATGGCAGCACTGGACCTTTCAGCTGCATTTGATAACGTGCTTCGCACTCGGCTCTGGCAAAAGATGCTGGCTTATGGTATACCATCTACACTAGTAGCGTTAATTGCAGCACTACACCGGAATACATCTTACAGGGTCTGTATCAATGCGGAAGGGTTATTGACTGACAACATACCTACGTACATAGGTGTCAAACAGGGCTGCAATTTGGCTGCGGTCCTATTCAATCTTTACCTTGCCGATATTGACAAGATTTGGCAGGGTTCTAATTCTTTTCCAGCAATACTGGGTTCCTTGCGGCTCCATTGGCTAGCATTTGCCGACGACGTCATAATATTCGATAGAGTGCCGTTTGGACTCCAAAATAAATTAAACCTGTTTGGCGAATACTGTAAACTGAATAACATGACTATCAACTCAGCCAAATCACACATATTGGTTTTTACCGCCAAAAAAAAGCTTCCGAGATTCAACCTTACAATAAATGCCCAGCCGATCTTGAGAAAAGAAGAGATCAAGTATTTGGGCTATCACCTATCGAATGGGACGTCTATTAGCAAATGGCGCACAGTGTTGAACGCGAAGTTTAACCCACTATTGGCCCAAATGAGAATTATTTTCATCAAATATTGTCGTTTTTCCCTCCTGCCTCTCATACAATACTATACCATGAAAATAGAGCCCATTCTTCTATATGCAGTTGACATGTGCCTTCTGAATTTGAGCCCCCTTCTAAATCTCCTACAAGGTAAACTTTGGAAGAAGACTTTGGGGCTTCCCGGATATCTACCCAACGCCATCATTATACATGAATTGGGCTTATATCCATTAGAAGACAAATATCTTTGGAGGATTGTAACTGCATTTTCTAAAATGATCTCCCCACCCCCAAATTCACTTTATGAGGACTTTCATGAAATGCTTGCTGGAAAGTGTCCAACTTCGATCTCCACAGTGAAAGAGATGATACAAGCGATCTTAACTTCATTGAATATGACGCTGGATGATTTGATTAATACCCCCGCTAAAGTTAAAAGGCGTTTCTTTAAAAATTCCTGGGCTCGCAATTCCGATCAGATTGGAGGCTATTCTTCCTTTACCAACTATGCCAGCTTTAGGCATGCAGTTACACCTCGGCTGCCATATATTTTATGTTTTCCGGACAAAGTAGCAAGAAGGTCCTATATGCGCTTCCGCCTGGATCTTATTCAGACGGGTGCTCGTATTAGGAATTGGGACTGTTACAGGGTTTTGGCAAAATGGGAGGGATGCAGATTTTGCCTAGATACATCTGAGCCCGAAACTCTGGAACACCTTTTTATGTACTGCGATTTCTTTGCGAAGGATAGGCAATGTTGCTTGGACGCATATTTTACCTCTTATTCTCTGTTTGAATGTCACCTAGTATGGCTAAGATGCATGCAGGGTAATTCAAATTCCATTATACTAGCAACTGCCAGACTGGTTGCAATAATTGAGGAGCAACTGTTGTCACTCAACAGGACCTTTTGGAGAGGATAAATTTTGGGCGCTTGAGATTTTGTCTTCCTTATGATTGATGGCATTAGCCAACTAGCTGTGGGAGTAGTTAAGTTGGTCGAGGGCTGCGATGCTAACTTATCATCATTGTCATGCTATGTTTGGTTTGCTATCTGATGTTTTAAGATTTCCATTTGCGATTATTGATGATGTATTGGAAATATGTCTAAGTGTTTTTACTATCTTTTTACTGTTTTTAGTTGTTCAAGTATTGATCAACTTTGATCAAACTGTTTTGTTTTTACATGATTCCTATGTGTTATGTATTATTTGTAAAGGTGTAAATTAATTTTTGCTACCAAAACAAATAAATAAATAAATAAATTAAAAAAAAAAAAAAAAGGTGACCAAAAAAAAAAAGGCAATGCCCAGCCCTTGGCCAGAGGTGTATGCGTTGTGCCCAAGAGAATCACTTTCAGGTAATGTGTAGGAAGAGAGTGCCTCTATTGCCTGAATACAGGTCCAACATACAGACATTGCCAAACAGAAGATATGACACGCAAAAGGCTTCCAGCACAAGAGTGTATCAAGAGAAAGATACCATACGGCCTAGCGGATCCAGAACAACATATCAAGCACAACCAGGATTATGATATGATATGATATGGCATCTGTAACGCGCCTATACACAAGTGTTTCAAGGCGTGACGAGGCAAGGGAGGAGGAACAAAGGGACAAAGGGAGGACAGACAACGATCCTACTAGGCCAAGTGTCAATCAGATCGCGGAAGTGCATGGGATGGGGAAGGGGACAGTGCGGGGGAGGGGGGAGAAGGGAGAGTGCAGTATATGGGAATTGAATAATAACAATAAGTAAAATAACGGCCAGCAAGTGGCAAGTGCAAAGTTAAGTGCAGAAATCAGGTGTCAAGTGCTGGTGGTGGGACTGTTGGGATACAGAAACAGTCCCCAAGTGCGGGGGTTCAATAATTAGGGCAATGGAGAACATGCAAATAGAAAGAACTGAGCATACTAGTCAAGAGCATGGTCAGATTCTACAGCCTTACTAAAGTTAAGATCAAGAAAAAAAACACAGCTGGGGTTCCTTATGAAAATCTGCCAATCGAAGAACACTTGAATGCAGATCAATATCAAGAGTATGACAGATATAGCAGGGAATATGTTAGATTGATCTATGACACATCTGATGACAGGGTTGCCATAAAAGTAACAGTGAATTTAGGTGAACAACACAAACCATTTCTGATTGGCATAGGAGCCACAGTGAACGAGGTGAGTGAAAGAACATATGAAGGCATAGTGAACATGTACCCTTTACGACCATCGAGAGCTCAGATCTTTCAATGGTGTGCAACACAACCCTTAACCTCCGAGGGTCAATTTCAATGTGATTTAATTCACAAAGGCCACTGTGTGTCTATCAACATGCATGTCATAAGCAGCCCAGCAGTAGGTAGGTGCCTCCTCAGCTGCAAGACAGCCACCGAATTACAACTTATTGATGTCAAATATGAATAATCAGAGATAATACGAGGATTTCCTCCACAGAACCACGACTTGCAGACCTTGTCAAATAAAGAATTAGACATAGAGGGGCTAAAGGATACGTTGCCAAATCTGTTCCAAGGTGTCGGTAAGATGAGAGACAATGTCATACATCTACACATTGATCCTTCTGTCCGTCCCGTACCACAACATCCCCGATGGATATGATTTCACCTTCAGGCAAGGATCACCCAGGAATTGCAGCAGTTACTAGATAATGATATCATGTAGAGAGTTGATGGTCCCACACCATGGGTGTCTCCTTTAGTGGTGGTGCCCAAGGCAGATGGTCGCCTTCGTCTGTGTGTGGACATGTGAATTCCTAACACTGCAATACAAAGAGAAAGGCATCCTGGGCCCAATATCGAAGATATGATCATTCGGTTTAACCTAGCTACCAGATTTTCAAAATGAGACTTAAATCAAGGTTATCATCAATCGATCATGTGTCCAGGCCTATCACTACTTTCACCACTCATGAACGTCTCTTTCGGTACAAACGCCTCAATTTTGGCATTTCATCAGCGATGGAAATATTCCAGGAAACGATAAGGTGGATCATTGCACCTGTCAGAAATGCCTTCAATTATAGTGATGATATTTTAATATTTGCCGTTACTCAAGATCAACATGATGAGGCACTGAAACAAGTTTGTAATATTCTGCAAGACAATGGTCTAAGGTTAAATGGCCACTCGACCAATAACTAACTCCTGCATGTTTATTGTCAGCACCATGCTGGTGCCACGCAGCATGCACAAGGTCTACTGCCGTGGCTCTGCATCGGGATGGTGCCCCTGCTGGGCTACACTTTTCCACTGTCATTGTTTGACTGGCCTAAATTGAAGGGCGACTAAAACAAGGCAAACTGGCCAAAAAGAATGAAAACTGAAGCAAAATAAAAAAGCAGAATACTGCTTTCAATCCGGTGCCATTAATGACACCGGATTGAAATCAGTATTCCTATTTTTTCAGCTTCCATTCTTTTCGGTCAGTTTGCCAGGGCTGAAGTAGAGGCATAGCTCTCAACGCACCCGCTTTTGGCAGGTGTCACCCGCCTTGCAAGCAGCTGAATCACCCGCCAATTCCCTTATACGCCCATTTACTTCTATGGGCTCTCACACGCCAAAAAGAAAATCGGTGTTTTCACCCGCCTTGGTGACACAAAAGGTTGGGAGCTATGGTTGAGGGTACAGAGTGTGGACTTGGGCCACCCCAGCTAAAATGAGAAACATTGAAGGTCCGCTTTGAATTCATGAATTAAAGCCCACCTCAGGGGTTGAACCACAGCCATCAGGTTTGAGGGCTGAACTCTTCACCATGGCACTATATAACCTCATGAAAAACAACAAACTAAGGTGAAATGTCCCATTTCGGTACTGCACGTTCCAGGGAAAATCTTTGTATTGGTTCTTGGAGTTTAAAACATGCACACATAACTTAATGTTTTCAAAAACATTATTTGAAGAAAATATCCTCTCTTGGTTTTGTGTGTGTGTTGCTTTTATGGAAGGCGAATGTCATTCGTCCTGTGCAATTCGGGTGGTTATGCATGTCCTTGGACATTCACATTTACTGCATTCCACTGTAAACAGTAAACTGCAAACGTGTTCCTGAGCTACAACAGCTGAGTTTACCTTTTTGACAGGTGGGCGGGGCGTGTGGGTGGGGCCGTCTGCAAAGGGGCGGAGTCTTTTGTGGCTGTGGGCGGGGCGTACACCTCAGGGTGTTTGATTTTCAAATGCAGGCAGGTATGACTTCAGTCCATAACACTATGGCCTGTGCGGCGGCGGCGGCGGTCACTTCCGCCACTCGCAAGATGGCGGCCGCGTCTCTCCGCGCGTCATCGAGCCGCGCGCCGCAGGTGCAGGTGACGTCAAAAACACGCGCGGCGGAAGGGATGACAGCTGTATGGCAGTTGTAGCAGGGAGACTCCGCGGCGGGCTGGGAGCCGGCGGGATGGGCTGTTCCCAGTGATGGCGGGGCCCCCGAACAGTCTGGGCTACGGCTCGGAGGGGCGGGCGCTGGACGAGCTGCTGGAGGAGTTCAGCCGAGCCCAGTACCGGACCAAGGAGGGGGGGCCCAAGGTAAGCAGACCATGCATGGGGCTGGGGGGCGGGGGAGAACCAGCTGCAAGTGCACTGCGTGCTTGGGCATCCCCTGCACAGACTGCCTGAGCGTGGCAAGGTAAGAGCCCCTAGAATGGGGCTGGGGGCGGGGGAGACCCATCTGCAAGCGCACTGCGCGCTCGGGCATCCTGTGCACAGCCTGCCTGAGAATTGCAAGGTAAGAGCCCCTAGAACAGGAGGGTGGAGCCAAGGCAAGCAGACCATGCATGGGGCTGGGGGGCTGGGGGGCTGGGGGGCGGGGGAGGCCCAGCTGCAAGTGCACTGCGCGCTTGGGCATCCCCTGCACAGACTGCCTGAGCGTGGCAAGGTAAGAGCCCCTAGAACAGGAGGGTGGAGCCAAGGCAAGCAGACCATGCATGGGGCTGGGGGGCTGGGGGGCTGGGGGGCGGGGGAGGCCCAGCTGCAAGTGCACTGCGCGCTTGGGCATCCCCTGCACAGACTGCCTGAGCGTGGCAAGGTAAGAGCCCCTAGAACAGGAGGTGGGAGCCAAGGCAAGCAGACCATGCATGGGGCTGGGGGGTTTGGGGGGGCGGGGGAGACCCATCTGCAAGCGCACTGCGTGCTTGGGCATCCCCTGCACAGACTGCCTGAGCGTGGCACGGTAAGCAGACCATGTGTGGGGCTCGGGGGCGGAGAGACCCAGCTGCAAGTGCACTGTGCGCTCGGGCATCCTGTGCACAGCCTGCCTGAGCATGGTAAGGTAAGAGCCCCTAGAACAGGAGGTGGGAGCCAAGGCAAGCAGACCATGCATGGGGCTGGGGGGTTTGGGGGGGCGGGGGAGACCCATCTGCAAGCGCACTGCGTGCTTGGGCATCCCCTGCACATCCTGTCTGAGCATGGCAAGGTAAGAGCCCCTGGTAAAAGGGGTTCAAGCCCTGCTCCAGGGCGGGCAGGTCCATGTATAGCACAGGGGCATTGCAACTCTTTAATACTATGCAAGAATATTGCTTCTGCCCCACCCACAAGATATTGCTGCTAATATTTCCTAATGCATATAGTTATGAAAGCGGCATCCATCGCCCCTACCCCCAGATCAGAATGTGCGCAAGCGCTGTACCGACTTTATTAAATCACTGCAGTATAAACTAAATCTGTTTTCTAATTATAGTGCTGAAAAGTAATATGTAGAGATCCAATATTGCAAACAAAAGTTCACTTGCTACTCGTTTTCTAAATCTTACTCTTATCCATAAAAGCTCGTATTGCTGCTTAAATCCTATTTATTTTAGCACTTTCTTTTCGTCTCAAAATTGAAAGTATTGCGAACAGCCTCTTTTCGGCCGTTGCAAAATGTCCGTGTTTGTTTCATTTTTAACTTGTTGCAATGCTTCTGGCCAAGCAGTAACCATAGGCAAGATACTTTGCAGCGCACGGTTTTAGCTGTGCTGTTCTGTCTGTTGCACGTGTCTGTTTTTGACGCTACAGGTATTGAAATGTGTTCAACCGATCTTTGCATGGCATGTGTTTAAAACAAAAAATCTTGAATTTAAAATAAAGTTAAAACGGGTGACCGTTGCGATTGGAAACGCACAGCAAATTTGCGGCAACACTTTAACTAATCACATGCCGTAGCTGATGGCTTTGCCAATGCCATATTTTGGTCTGTTAAACCATTAGTCAGCCTCTTTTTCTACTAGTGTGAACTAAATCACTACTAGTTAACGTAGAATAAGTGACTTGGTTAAGCAGTGATTTGGGATTTGAGTCCATGCTGCATTTAGACACTTGCATGCAAATCTCTTTCAAGATGCCATCCTCTGCCTCCTGGCTCATACCTGACTGCTATTCAGGCATGGCATCTATCCTCATTTTGTACACACCTTAAGTGTTGTGTGGCTGTCTTCATGGGTGTAACGGGAACATAGTCGCCAAAATGTCCTTTCAATCTGGCTACATCTTCTACTTATGTAGAGTTGGTGGTCCATGGCCAACGGTCAGGGAATTTAAATCACCTTTTTCAAGGTTCAAAAATGTTTCCTGGACCAGCTGCACGATATACAATATAAGCATTGTAGGTTGCTACGTGCATATGGTGTACTGACAACTTCTTGTACCACATGCAAGACTCATGTGCTGCATGGTATGGCTCAAGAATCTGTCGACCCCCGCCCCTCCAATGTACTGGTTGCAGTCCAGAATACACTTGGGCTTCAGCACTTGCTGTGCCTGCTCCTGCACAGTGACAAGAGAATTTACTTTAATCGTGAACAGTACTCTGCATATGAACACTTCGGTCGCTGCATTGCCATACATGCCCCATTGTCCATCTTCTTACAAACAAGTTGTCTGGAGAAGCCTTTGTGGTTACTGCTGATTGTACCACATGCCAATATGCCCACATTGTGCAATTCCTTGAACAGTGGTATTCCTGTGTAGAAATTGTCCACATACAAATGGTTACCCTTGTCGAACAATGGTGTGGCAAGATCCTACACATTCTTCTCACTTATACTTAAATGGGCTGGGCAGCCGGAGGGTTTATGCTAGAGTCTTATCCAGTGTAGACTCTCATGTTGTAGGCATACCCAGTGGTACTTTCATACAACATAAAAACCTCAATTCCATATCGTGCACTTGCTTGGAATATACTGCTTGAACAGTAGCCGGCCTTTGAACAATACCAAAGATTAATCAATGGCTATTTTCTAGGAACATGAACATCAGAAAATCGCTGTGCAAAGTGCCTGAGTAATGGCTCATTCAGCATCACAATTTGTGTCAGTTCTTGGTAATGCTGCAGAGTTGTCATTGAAATGCAGCATACTTTGCAGTGCTAGGAAACTATCTCTACTCATTATTGCTGGGGGAGGGGAAAGGGCTTGCAAGTGAAGCTTCAATAGATCAGTACAGTGAGATGGATGGCTTCTGCACTATTCCCATGAGCAGAGTGATAACCCAACATTTTCTCTACACCTGTAGTTGGAATCCAAGATTAGTTTGCTTAACCATATCTGAAAGGACCCCATCATCCACAAAAAGGTTGAAATGAATAGGCTCAAAACGATCTGTAATCTCTGTGCACCCTGATACCTCCAGTGAAAGGTGGCACAACAGGCTGAGCCATTGCCGGAGGCACCCAGTCCGACTCATCAGACATGCCATGAACTGGCACATCCCTTGCACGTCCTGCATGTACCCCTTCGTACCCTTCCCCATCAGCTGAGGAGGTGGAACTAGCCTGAACTGAAATCTCACTTCCCGAATCTACTGTATGCTCACCCTCAGAAGCAGATTCTGTGCTTTGCTGCTACTCGATCTGCATCACTAAGTTGAGAGCCTCCTCATCGGACATCTGACATGAAGCCATGACAACTGTGCCGATCTAAATGTTTACTGTCCAAAGAACTGATAAAGACTTTAACACCAAGTAACTTTGCTTTTCAAAGTAAGCAAATTATTATAGTAATTGGTCTTCAATGAAATGGACCAAGACAGCACAATTACACCCAATTGCCCTTAATCTGCTTACAAAATATAGCAGCCCTTTACTCTCAATACGCTACATGAAAAGGAGTACAAATTTGCTAGCACTCACATGAAATGCATAAGCATAGCTCACTGACAAGTGGTTAGACTGCAACCACACACCTGCACCTAGAATTAAGAGGACACATCTGTCCACAATGTCCTCTTTACCTATACATTGGACAAATGCAAGTGTGGGGAAGAGGATGTAACCCATACTGACAATCCTAAAACGCCCCCTGTGAGGTGAACCTTCCATGGGGTGCAGGTGTGTGACAAATGCAGATGAGAAACAACATTGCAATGTATTTCTAACTAGCTGGTATACCCAGTGTTGCTCGTGTCCTGATCGAGTGGTGTCTCATGTGCCCTGGAGGATGTTGCTCTTGTCCTCTGGCCGGCAAGTCGTGCTGCTGTTGCGCTTCAGAAGCTCTTGATATTGTTTTTCGCATTGTATCAGATGGTGCTTTTCCAGTTGATGTTCGTTGTGTGTGGCATGTTTCAGTCACTTAATAGCTTCAGCGCGTTTGAGAATATGTCCAAGAAAGATTGATTGTGCTCTCTTCTCATGAATGAACTATAGTAAACTGTAACCTTGCCATTTCCCATATTTGGAGGGCGTGATGAATGTTTCAAATTGTTATTTTTTAATTCCCTTTAAAGATTATTTAGTAGGAATAACAAACACATCGACATTTTGCTTCAGACACTCTACCAAATTTTGCCTCCTAGTGACTAGAGCATCGGGATGAGCATCAGTAAATGAGGGTGTCTACGGAGTGAATGCACACACGCACAGAGGCAGTGGAGGCAGAAGGTGAAGATGGGGAAAGTACATGGCAAGCCCATTCAAGAAAATTGCTAGCACCCTTTCCACAGACCCCCTGCTCGTTCACATTGGGTAGGAGATGAATGGTTACAAGCACCATACAAAATAAGCGACAAAATTCTTATAAATAAATAAGCTACAAAATGTGGTGACGCATATTGATATTTTATTTCTATCGTGCTCGTACACAAGTGTTTCAGAGCGCGACCAGGCAAGGGAGTGGAACAGGGGAGAACAAAATGGCGATCTTACTAGGCCCAGTGACATTGAGAACGCGCAAGTGCATGGGAGAGGGGGAGGGGAAAAGTACAGGGAAGGGGGGAGAAGTGGAAAGTGTGAAGCAGAGGAGAAACAGATATTTAACAATAAATAAATAAAGGCAACTAGCAGTGGTCGTGCAGACAGCAATTTGCAAGTGCTAGGTTTAAGGCAGCAGACAGGGTAGGTCTAAGTGCAGGAAGAAAAAGGGGGGGCTGTATAGGTACAGATGCAGACCCCAGTGCAAGGGTTGGCCCGGAGGCAGTGTGGGAGGGTGGCAGGGTGAGCAGGTACCTGGGCCCGGAGGACAGAGGGTGGCCAGGTGCACTGGGCCAAGAGAGAAGAGATCAGCCGGGGAGAGGGGGAGCGAAGGCAGAAGAAAAGAGGAAGGTCTTGAGATGCTCCCGGAACCGGAGATGGCTCTCCTCAAGTTTTAGAGTGGCAGGGAGGCTGTTCCAGAGGGAGGCCTCAGCCGAAGACAGAGATCTACCCTGAGCTTGTTTCTTTGAAAACCGACTGACCCTGAGGGGGTTGGAGGTAGAGGAGCGAAGAGCTCGAGAGGGGGGGGGTATTTGCGGAAGGATAGCTGAAGGTATTTTGGACGCAGCCTCCAGAAATCCTTGTGGCCAATGCAGAGGGTTTTGAATTTAATCCTTGCATCCACTGGGAGCCAATGGAGAGATTTCAGGGCTGGAGAGCTACAATCCCAGGGCTTGAGGCCAAGGACAAGTCGTGCAGTCCTGTTGGGCGGAGAGTAGAGGCAGGTAGATTTAGAAAGAGGCTGTTACAATAGTCCAGGTATTCTGTTATTCCAGGTATTCTTTGCTGACTTGAAGGTGCGTTCTACTCACTCCACGAACGCTCATGCCTGCAAGCTCTATCCCTCACTGCAGCACTGCGAGCAGAGCTCTTACTGCCGAAATCGCTTCCTGGAGGGGGCGGAGCCCTTCCCGATCACGTGACACATCACGTGACTTCCAGCCTCCACAAGTTGCCGGCCCAACCGCCCTTGCGGTGTTAAGCCCTGGAGGCAGTAAGGGCTGGAGCCGCTGTTGTGCTGTGACCTGTGAGTAACTTGAACTGGGGTCCTGAGCTGTAAATACATACACTTTCTTCTCCAGTTCTCAGGGTTTGGGGTGGAGAGTCGGACTCTGGAAGCTCCACACGCTGTCGGGCGTTCCCTACCCTGAGACTAAGCGCTTCACCTGGCTCCTTGGATGATTGTAGTTATTTTTAAAAATCAATTTATTTGATTTCGTATTGACAATGAACATTAACAATTCTAGTGCATAATATATTTGTTTTTATTTCTTTTTTGACTGCATAGATACATTTTTAATCTAATAGTGTATCTGTACAAGTTTTACTTTTGCTTGAGGTTGCCTCCGGTTTCAAGTGCAACATTTTAGATTTCAGTGTTCATAATTCTACCGACTGCTTTGTATGTTATTTCTGTGTATTTTAATGTAAACATTATTTATTGAAATTCAGGTATCTTTTAGTTTTAACCCACTATTATTACCTTAAGTCCCCTGTCTTTTTTTCCCTGGGTTTTGGTTCTGTCTGAATGACACGAAAGGGACTTTGAAGTTAGACAGCTATGGAGGCTTCTCTTGCTTCGACTCCTTCTGCTAATGGTAATCTCCCCTCTGTTTATCAGTTACTACTGTTAGATCTCTCCCCTGCTGCACTGGGGAAACTACATCACGTTCCAGTAGATGTCCCTCACAATCCCTTACTCCTTAAAACTCTGGCCCAGGCTCAAATCCATGTCAGCGATAGGTCTGAGGTATTTAATGCTATGGGTATCATTCCACGCAATACATCTTATAATAGCTGTATCTTTAATGGAATACATGATATCTCGATGGATACACAGGAAGAGCGTCTAGCAGCTACTTTAGCCTTTAATCTTGTGGAAGGTGCTACTCTTTCAAAGGCTAAGGGTCACTTGGTTCATTCTAACAACAGTATGGTAAACATTGTGCTTACAACACCCGCTCAACTTCATCCCAGGACGCCTAAACTATCAGTCATGGCGGATGACTCTGTAGCTAATGCTTCAGAATCATCAATGGTGATGGTCAATGGGAACTTTGCTACTCTTCCCATTAAACCTTCGCCAGAGGTTAATTCCTCAGCTAGGGCTATAAATCATACTTCATCTATCCATGTTAATCTTTCTGCCAATTTGGCTGGAACTCCCTATACTCCTACAGGGAAATCTATTTTGTTCAAAACTCCACTCAATAAAACCCACAATCCCACCCTTAAAACAAAATCCAATCTGGGTACCCAAGGGAAACCAATTCAAGGGAAAAATATTTCAAACTTTTTTGGAAAGAGGACTGCATCTAGCACCCTTGTTAAATCTCTACACTTACTTCCAACAGTGTGCTCACTGGATCATACTAATGTAGTTGATGTAGTTAAGAAATTGGAGATTGAAGACCCTCTAGCTCAGGATATTGACAATATTAGCATTATAGAATGTGCAGATAAGGCAATTGCTGATAGCCACCTGGGTCCCAACTGTAATAATACAAATAATGTCACTCAGCAAATTTGTGATGATTCCTTTGTGGGCTCTCCCTCTGATCTCATCAACTTTATTGATGAGTACACAGAGAAACAAAATTGGTTGAAAGAAAGGGGTCTACTTCCAGACTCAAAAAAGGATCAGGGCAGTGAGTCTATTTTACATCATACTCTTAAAGAGGTGGATGAAAGAATTAAACTCTCTCAACCTACGATCTCGGCTCTGAATAGTCCTGAGTTCCTTTGTGAGTTTGTATGATAATATATGGTCTGAGGTTAGATCACATTCCTTTCTTCTCTCTGAAATATATGCTAGGTTAGAGGGCCTTGATAGATTTGAAGAGTTAGTTAAAATTATTAAGGAAGAACATCCAATTTTGTCCACACACGGTTCTGACCAAATCCCTACTAATCAGCCACCAGCTGAAGCCCATATTGTACATCAAGGGCTTACTGGGACAACGTCATCTATACAAGGGGTAGTTTTAGATAAGGATTCGGGTTCTACGGTCCCCCAAATATCGGATCTGGATTTTTGTACTCAAACTTCTATGATTCCTTCAACTATTTCTAAGGGTGTGCGAGAGGCTATTGGGTCAAAGGTAATACATCTTACCCCTCACACCAAACTTACTATGGAATTAATGGAGGACAAAGTCCAAGAGGAATCGGTAGGTCCGCCCCTCAATCTTATTGTTCAAGGTCTTCCCCCCCCCCCCTGTGGGAAGGACTCTAGAACCGGTTGATCCATCTAAGGGTGTCCACATTTTCTGTGGACCCTATATCCACTTCAACTTCAGAAAATCCATCTGATCCCACTGAACCCACTAAAGAAATTATACATCAAAAAGTTTTGCCTTTTATAGGAAGGAAAAGAAAAACTATTCAGCAAATGGAAAAAAAACAAAAATCAGAAGAACGCGAAAAATATTACTTCATATACCATCAATTTTTTAAAAGTCTTTTCTTGGCAAATACTT
Source organism: Ambystoma mexicanum (assembly GCF_040938575.1). Lineage (NCBI taxonomy): Eukaryota > Metazoa > Chordata > Amphibia > Caudata > Ambystomatidae > Ambystoma > Ambystoma mexicanum. The sequence goes on from NC_090923.1 coordinate 54,215,392, forward strand.
TAGCTTCCTCAACCCCTACTCCTGTTCTGAAGGGGACTGGGAATTCTGTTGAACCAGTGGTTTCTATGACCCCTATTTCCATTACGGTGGCTACTTCGGCTGTTGCCGATTCATTTCCCACTACAGTAGCTCTATCTTCCTTACCGGACGGTTTGGTTGATGGTCCCTCGATTAACATTGCCCCTCTAGAAGTGGGGCCTAATACTGAGGGGGTTGTGGACTCTGCGGTTTCTAGTATTCTCACAACAGTTACAACTTTACTAGAGCCGACCTCCATTAATGCTTCAGCGGTTTTTGCAAAGGTTAACGGACATGCTTCTTTCTTGGAGATCTTTGTACAATAGAGGTAAATTGATTTTGGCAGGTGATCTCAACTCTGATTGCTCTATCTCTTCTGAATCCAAATATGATGACTTGGGACTGGCTATGGAGGATGATTCTCGCCTAGCCTTGAAATTCGTACTGGGGCGTCGTTGGAATTTCGCCCTGGATTCAGTTGGTCTAACTTGTCTTAATGGCTACTATGACGCCATTAATTTACCTTGTCCCACATGGCGCAGATCTTCATCAACATCTCCCTTAGACTGTCTTTGTAGATCATTCCCTTATTCCTTTTTCGTCCAATGTCGAGGTCTCTTTCAATTCTCTGTCCTTTTCCCATTAAGTCGTTGCCCGCGGGTGGTCCTACCCATCTCCAAACTGTGGGACAAGGGACAGGGGTACGTTGGACACCTCAATATCTGTTTACTTAACCGTAAACTGATTTCTTCTTTTAACCAAACTTCTTTCTGTTGGAAATTAGCAGTTTTTAACACAGTTCGTTTCGATAGTTTTCTTAATGCTCTTCATTGCAGTATTCATGGCCAGCTTAGGAAGGGTGTTGTTAAATATCACACCCTCGTAGATTTGATAAAGAATTGGCTAATGTAAAGGGTCTCACTAGGAAACTTATTAGAGGGGTACAAGCCCTAGATATTGAATGGGTTGATAAAAAATACAAAAATTAAAACTATCCGCCAAAAATATAAAAATTACAGTAAGTCAAGAAAAGCTACTATGCTACAAAACGATGCGGCGCATATGCTTGCAGTGTTAATAAAACGAGATTTGAGGGCATTCTTGGTTACTGTGTCTACCTTAGACGATATGGTGGTGGCTGACCAGCTGAACGCCATCCCAGAGGTTGAATGGATTGAGCATTATACCGAACTATTTGATACTGGGGGTGAGGGATTAGATTATTGTCTTCCGGGGAACAACCCTCCTAAGGACTCTTGGAAGCCTGTTATTGATTCCGTGATAGTGCTAGGGCTCATCTCTAAAGCCAAGAAATCTAGGGCTTCGAAGCCTAATGGCCTAACTAACAATACATTTAAAGCTGAGCCAGATCTCTAGGCCAATCTCCTCTCCCTGCTTTTTCAAGACGTCATCAATTCTGGGAAAGTACCTACTAGTTGGCAAACTGCTCATATTGTTCCAATTTTTAAAAGAGGTTTGCGTACTGTAGTCCAAAATTACAGACCGATTTCGCTTATTGATGCGGACTGTAAGCTTTTTGCTGCTATGCTTCTTTCCCATCTTAACATTTGGATTAAGGATAATCATATTCTCCCCAAACAACAAACAGGTTTTAGGGCAGGCCACTCAACTAATCTTAATGGTCTAATTATTAGTGCCCTGCAGAGTTCCACCTGGGGTAAATATGATGGTTCCCTTTTACGTTGCGTCCATTGACCTGTCCAATGCATTTGATCTGGTTATCAGGTCAAGATTATGGGAAAAAGTAACCAAATGGGGCATTGCCGGCCAGTCTTTTAACTCTTATTATGGCAATGTATGAAAACTCGGGGGTCCATATTAGGCTTGATTTGGAAGGAACCCTCTCCAGAAGGATAAGGACACGTATTGGGGTGAGACAGGGTTGCTCGCTAGCTCCCTGTCTGGTTATCCTCTATATGGCTGATGTTGATGACTTTCTGAGAAATACAGGCATGGTGAGTGCTAAACTGGGGGATTTGAGGCTCTCTTGTTGGCTTATGCTGATGATTTTCTTCTTTTTGATCAGACTAAAGTGGGCCTGCGGAGGCTCATTTGCAAATTTGAAGAATATGCCATTCTTAATGGGTTTAAGATTAACCCGAGCAAAACCTATACTATGGTCTTCTCAAAGGGGAGAACGGGGAACAACAAAGTATGGAAAATAGGTGGTGAAAATATAATCGGAGCACATAAAATCGTCTATCTTGGCTTTTTGATTCTGGCCCAACCCTCGGCGAGTGAACTTGGACGATTTCTTAGACATAAACTGCTCCCACTCATCTCCCAATCCCTTAGATTAGACAATAAATACTGCATCTTCTCCCTTAAGCCTGTAGTAGACTTTTTAAGGGTAAGGTTACTCCAAAGCTTCTGTACGGAATGGAACTTCACTACTCGGCACTTTTGACTTTCTGGGACTCTCTTGAGGGTATCTATTGGAGGAAAATTTTAAAACTACCGAATTCTATTCCAACAGTGGCTATAAGGTATGAACTAGGGCTAGTCTCACTGCGAGCCAGGATTCTCTGGAGGGTCCGTTCCCTTTTTTCATCCTTGCTCTCTCCTAAGCCCGTCACCCTCTATGCTGATGTGGGTCACATGATTTTTTTCTCAGGGACCCTTAGTCCATAATTTATATCTCAACGCATTCAGTGATCTCTGCGACAAGACCCTGTCGGATATTTCAACTGATAGGGACACTCTACTAACGAATCCCAACAAGGTTAAGGAGTGTCTTTTCAGTCATGACTGGAGTAACACTATTGAAAAATTACATTCGTATCCCTCTTTGAGAGACCTACAATTCGACCATAAGAAAAGAGGCCTGTTGTCTTTTATTCTGACTCAATTTCCCAATAGATATTATCGTTCCCTTCTCATCAAACTCAGGTGGAATCTCCTTCCCACCCGGGAAGCCTTGCATAAAACGAAGGAGTTTTCTGATTTGGACCCTATCTGTCGTTTCTGCAAAACTCTGGGGGTGATTGAAACCTCTCGGCATTTCTTTTTAGATTGTACTGCTTTGACATCTTTAAGGGACAAATATTTAGCTAACTTTAATGTAATCAATTTAATGTAGCTTTAATGGGTCAAATGGGGGCGGATAATCTGATCTGGTCAGTGTCTCGCTATTTCTAATATTAAGGATGGCTTTGCTGTGGCAGGTTTTATTAAAGCTCTAGATTTATACGCCCCTCTGTTATGATTATGCTCGTTTATGTGAAATTTTCAATTCCGGAATGCCTATTTTCTATTTTAGAACCTTGAAATGTTTTAAATTTTATTGTCGGTATATTTCTCAATGCTGCACTGTATTTTGCATTGAACCGTTCAAATTTAAATTTGTCCCTTATTATCTGGAAATTGGATCTATGTTTTAATGTCTGTTTGAATATTCGAAATATAAATGTAATGAATGTTTTCTTTATTCTTAAACTTTTGTTTTGTTTCTAAAGTTTTCTTGTAAACCATATACAATAAAATAAAAAATAGTCCAACCTAGAGAGAACCAGAGCTTGAGATACCATGAGCTTCTGGGGGGAAGGAGAGGAAAGGCAGAATACCTCTGAGGCGGTGCAGTAGGAAATTTGACTTTTTAGAGACCTCAGAGATGTGGGCAGAGAAGGAAAGGGTGGAATCCAAAGCTTTGGAAACAAATGGACAGCACTGATATATAGCATACTCTGACATTCCTCCAATAAAGAGCACAATGCCGTTAGTCTCACTGTCAACCATCACCATTTTATCATCATGCTGCACAACCCATTAGTGCATCAATTATTGGGATGCCCCACAACTTAACGCCTGGGCAAACTTCATTATGTCCTCCATGAAAACGATGGGTGCACTCAGTCTCTGTCAAACATCAATTCTCCTTTGCTAAAACAGTGGTGAATTGTCCGAATTTTGTCATTTGCCTTGGTCAATTTTACCAGCCCAGTTTTCTCACTGAGGAGTTGATGGCCTTTTCCTTCCCTGGAGTTCTCCAATTACTCCTTGGAATCATTTGGGAACTTAGGCGAAATCCACTGCAGTTCAGCCATAAATCGCTGCCGAACACTGTGTACTTCAAGGTGGTAAGGAGAGTTGCATGTACTACACTGTGATACAGCATGATTGGGGAAGGTAAATGGGATATACTGCCTGTTAAGATGGATTTCTGAACTCTGACCTGGTGGGCAGAGGTTCAGAAGGCCAGACCAATCAAGGTAGCATTGGCGGCGGTCAAGACTAGGTCTCAGGAGGGGTGAGGATGACTGAAAGACCTCAATGAGCAGACAGAGTAAAGGACACTTAAAAATCACTCCGTCGGGTGTGTGCATATATTCATCAACTTTAAGGACCCTATACTGTAATCCTTGATGTTTGGTGGTTTGTGAGGGTTTCTTTTTTCCTTTTCTTTTTGGTGTATGAATTTTATTTCCTTCACTTTTATGGTGACTCGCAGCACTATTTTATCGCACACCTATGTCTAATGTAAACCTGCCCGCATATATGGTTGTAAAAGTTGATGGAAGTAACATTAACAGTATGACATTTAAGTCACTGAATTATTATACTCTCATTTCTATAATTGTGACACATTGATTTTATTCTAGAATCTGAAGTGCCTGGATATTTATCCCCTGTTGCACTTTGCACATGGCACTTTATCACATTTTATATCATATTCTTTTTATGTCATATGTGGTATACTTATCATAGGAATGCGTTTTGTACTTTACATTATGCGTTCCCAAAGTCATATGCAGCTTATTCATAATAGTAATGCACTATGCACTTACATATAAATGTGAGCTAGTTAGCGACTGTAACATAATACACAGTATTATCAAATGTGTGTGTGTGTATATGTATGTATGTATGTGTGTGTGTATATATATATATATGAGACATAACATTGAAGTGTTGAGGCACTATGCACTTTCAACAGCCGCATATGGCCTAGGAACCGTTAGAACTTTTTTGAATGCACTATGCACCTTAAATATGACCTTTTGGAAAGCATTCTAAATTCTAAGAACATCATTTATTGTTCAAATGTTGAACTCCAACTGTATACATTGCATAACGAATGTGCCACTCAATTGTGTAAGCAGGTTTCAGCTAAATACCATGGGTTTATTGGTACGAATGCGTACGTCTCATTGGAAACGTTAGAAATTGTGTTTTCTTCCTAAAGCTCATTTCCTTCGTTTCTAACCATGGGGATATAGATATATATATTCTGAATAGGTTTAGATTATATGCAATTTCATGCATTCTTTCATTACATTTGTTAGCCTACACAAACATGGCCACTAGCTATGGTGTGAATTGTGTAAGTCGCCTCTATGTTTATCACTATGGTGTTTGGTTTTAAAACCAACCAACTTCCTCATGGGGAGGAGTAACTGTGAACAAGCCACTAGGCTGTGGCGAAACCCATCAGGCTGCCGTCTGGCAACAATTTGACTGGGATACTTTTATTAAACTGCTAACCATGAAATAAAGGTTGTTAACTTCATACCCGCGCAGTTTCTTTGTTGATTTTCATCCGCGACGAGGTGTTTGGACCCTCCTGTTTGGAACTGTTATGTGAGGAGTGCTGCTCGATGGAACGGCGTTTCAGTAAGCTGTTCACAAATGATGTTTATTTTTTTTTTAAATACAAATGCATTTATTCAAGGCCTTTGAGTTTCAACACAATAGTTATTAACAATAACACCTTTAAACCAACACACAATCCTACTAAAATACATGTATACAAAACCAAGGGGCCTAAAGTGTTAATGCACAAAATGGGTCCACAAGCTAAAAAAGGGAAGGAAGTAGGTAGTGCAGAGGCTTTAGGCAGTTCTGCAGTAATCGCAACCCTAACTGAAAGGCAGTCCAGTCCCTAAGAAGAGGGGAGCCTATTGCTCAAATGTACTTGCAATGCTGGCGCACGCGGTAGTGCTGATGGGCGAAAACGGGATCTCTTGAAGGGTCTATAGCAGCTCGGGATGGTGTGTGAGGTGGGAATAGTTTGATAGCTCAGGCTATCTGTGGAAAGGAGAGGGGGTCAATCGTGCATAAAAATGGATGGATGCGCTAGGGGCCACCGGTAAGGGTTGCAATTACTCACCAGCGCACTCTGTACCAAACTTCGGCAGTCAAGTTTGGTTGCAGGTTCGAATGCGGCAATCTCGCTGCTCTATGGCTTTCAGTGACAAAGTTACAGCGTTGATTCCCAAACGGGACAGTGGTGATTTCTCTGCTCCTGATGGATGGATCAGGCCAGTTTCACTGTAGCAGGATTCAGGGCACAGTGTCACCGCTGCAGTGCACTTGCAAAGTTCGTCACCATGGTTGGGCGACACGGTAACCGGGTGTACTCCGGTTCGGGTGCTCTCTTTACTCCAGACCTGGGAATGCCAAGTGTCCGAAATCCGGTGTGAGAGTGCTATGAACACAGAGCTTGCAATGTACCAAGTTTCAAGGGCCTCCTCGAAACGGCAGCGGTATCAGAGCAAAGATCCTGCGCAAGCTGGTCAGCCCACTGGTTGGCCCAGGGACACTTCTGAGAAGGTTTATTTGCAAGGTTTGATGAAGGTGCTGAGAATAGTTAGTCCCGCTATTCCAGTGGGTCGAAGCGCCTTTGCAGACCTTCTAGTTCGATCAGATGCAGAGGGGTCCAGCGGGACGACAGCGGGCTCAGGGTGCCAAACCTTCCAGCGGTTGCTCGGCTTCTTAGTTTCAGGATACTTGGATCCTATCCTTCGTTCAGGGAGAACTTAAGAGATCGACATGGTTTGGGTGTTTGGAGCACTCTTATCCAGAATCTCCTTTGTGCCAAAACGAAGAGTACCCAATGATAGATTTGCACACCATACGTGAACCAATCATGGACCAAAGTGGTCCCAGGCATTCACAACACACCAGACTCTCGCACCCAGGATGTGTATTGGAACCCGACAGTCCAACCCACATCCTGGAAGCACACGCAGAAGCCTGTGAAAGCTTGGCGTTTCACAGGAGAATGCATGCCCAAATAAGGACTGGCCCGGGTCGGCTCAGCCTGGGGAAGGTGAAGGTGAAGGGGCAACATGGCCAAAGGACAGGACAAAGAACCTCGTGGTATGGCCATTTTGGAGCCAGGCCACCTATTTGTGCCATTGCAGTTTACCTGGCAGGAAAGGGTTAAAAATACATGAAAAGATAAGCTGCCACCGGCCCTGTTCAGGCACATCTGCACTTATAAAAAATCTTTCGAGAGTATCTAGGGCCTTTAGAAATGACAGGAACACCCAAGTGCACTATGCTGGAAGGTAAATTGTGCACTTGCAACATGTTGCAGAAACAACAAAGACTAAGGGAAACAAAGTCTCCCAGTACTGACATGTCAGTTTCCCCATAGGAAGTGAGTGAAAAGCCCAGGGGAGTGCAGCAGAAGGCTGAGCTCCTCTGGCAAAGTCAGACTATGGTGTTAAACATCAGCAAAAAGTTGGGTGAGCAGGGGGAGATTGGGGGGGGGCGGTGTACGCAACTGGAAGGAAAACGCATGAAATGGAAATCTTTCTTAATGCTGCCACAAAGGATGTCTAAGCCTCAGTGAAGTCTCCATGGCTAGCACTTCTTGGGGCACTGTACAATATGCATAATTCTCCCACAACTGCCTTTTTTACACCTCATACTAGACAACATTCCTTACCACCATACACCTCACACAGTGCCCCAGGAGCTTCGACCTCCTCCAATAGAAGATCACACCAGTGCAACCTGCCTCCTTCCTTTCCACAACAGCCCAAGCACAAACAAATAAACTGTTCATTACTTTGCACACATTTTGTCAGGGTGACTATTTTGACATGGTAAATGAGTACCATACCAAGTGTGCATTGCATGCTCTATCAAAATTGTCACCCTTACAAAATGTGTGCAAATCAGAAACATTGATAACGTTTTGTACAGTTTAATTCTGTGAGCTTTGGCCAGGGCGGCTGGGGGTGCTACCCATGGCCTTAGTCACCTGTCCTTGTGGGTTGACTGTCTCCAAGCCCAGTGGTGGTCCCAGGGAGCCCTGGCAGGTCCCTGTCCCCGGCCCGTTAAATTTCCCTCTAGGCAGGACTCCGCCAGACTGCCGCTGGACTTGGGGGTGGTCGACCAACATGGGAGACAGGTTCCCAAGACCTGAGACATCCCCCTAGACCATCCTGGAGCTCTGGCTGAATTGTTACCGCTTTTCCCTCCAGGGAGGGATGGGGCCCTTGTCGGGGGCTCCCCGGGACCACCGCTGAGCTTGGGAACTGTCATCCCACATTGTGACTGTTCGGACTAAAGGAAAGCGCTCCATACCAAGTGTGCACTGCATGCTCAGAAGAAATTAATGTCTGCATTACTCAGACATGTTTGACAAAGTGGTGGTTATTACTATTTTCCCGAAATGCAGTTTGCTTTTATGCCAAGCAGCCAACATCCTCTATTCAGGGCATGCACATAATTCTAAAATTACCTCTGCCCGCTCACCCCACTGACCATCAAACCCCCCCTTTTATAATGTATAATAAGGAAGGCAACCCATTTTGAACTTATTACATAAGACTGCGTAAACGTCAGCTCCAAGAGTGCAGTGCCACATCTGTAAATGATGTACAAAAATGAGGATCTGTGGTCAGCCCAGCAAAAACGCATCCACTTTCATGCTGCTATCTGCAATTACTGATGGGGAAACGCAGGTGAGGCAAAGGGTCCGTGACACCCCCCCCCCCCACCACCCAGAACATACCTTGCCAGATGCCCTAGTGGGGTGTCCAGTCATAATTTCGAAAACATAATTTCGAAAGTCAAAAAAGTCGAATCAAAAATGTCGAAAAAAAAAAATGTCGAATTGTTTTTTTTTTCGATATTTTTTTTGGGCTCTAGTTTCTGTAAAAAAAAATAGGTAAAAATAAAAAAAAAGGGGGGGTTGGGGGGGAACCCCTCCCATTTCGAAAAAAAAACGTCATTAAAAAAAAATGCGACTTTTTTTTCGACTTTTTTTTCGACTTTTTGACTTTCGAATATTTTGTATTCGAAATTATGTCTATGAACCCCCTAGTGGCCATTGCTGCTGCCCTCCAAATTGCCCTCCCATACTAAAAGTGGGCACCTTTCCATTTTAACACTGTAACAACTGTAATAATGTGATAAAGAGAAACTATGTAAGACATCCAAGAACGGAGGCTAAAATCAAGTTGAGAGATTATGCGACTCCAAATCTGTAATCTATGCCCTAAATTGTCCCTGTGCGATTTTCTATGTAGGCTAGACAGCAAGGAAGATGAAAGATCGGTGCAATGAGCTTCGGACAAAGAACATATACATTCACCTGTAGCGAGACACTTCGCTGAAAAAAGGCACACGGTTGCTCAATTCAGATTCTTGATACTTAAAATAGTGCAAAGATCCCCAAGAGGAGGAAACCACCTGAGGAAACTTGACAAAAGAGAATTATTTTTGATTGATAAATTGGATAGCCTTTCCCCCCACGGGCTGATGGAAGACTTTTTATTTGGGTGCATTTTATGAAACTTATCTCTATCAGGAAATGATCTCCATCCCTAATTTTCATATATGCTCATATCGTAGGGCCTTGCAGTCCTGATATGATGTTCATGGTAACGTGTAACAAAGATATCCACATGATTTGACAATTGAAGATTCTAGTATCTCAGAATGTGAGACACAAGTTAATTTGAAGATTCTAGCAATTATTTACATCCGATTGGCCAGTTTGAACCATTAGAGATGAATATTAATGTACCATTACTAGAGACTGTCACCAGTTCCGGAAATGCCATTACCACTGCACTCTGTATGTACACTTAGAATGGGAGTGTGGCCGCCCACTGACTGCATTGAGTTGTCTGAAGTTATGCCCTACTATAGGCCGACATAGATCTAATTATGTAGTTACATCCACTTTCAGATAACCAACAGTAGATATCTTGGAACATATCAAGCCGTATGAGGAACATAGAGACCGGCACCAGAACATATTTGTCAGTTGTCCCCCTGGACTAGCCTCCGGTTTTATATCATTTTTAAATCCTTCTAAGATGACATTTTTCATAACTCTGCATAGAGGGATAATTCTGACATTCGATTAATTACATTTTGTACTGTACTACTGTTACAGAATGATATTCTCTACATCAAATACGTCGCACATAGGATCCCTCACGCCCCTAGATCGGTAGTCAAGGCAGCTTGACTACCTTGGACGAGCCCTGAGAATAAGGCTGCGCTATTTGATACTGTCTACCCTCAGACATTTAATAACTAGTTGCGTATCATCCAATAACCTGTTGATTATAGCACTTTTATCCTGCTGGATAAAGTAATATCTTCCAATCATTTGGAAACGTACACTATTAAACCCCCCCCCCCTCCTCTCCACCCTAATTATGACATATAGCCCCATTTGAACATGATGCTGATTTTCACGTTACGCCCATACCTCTCCTGGAGACTTGTTGCTAGGGAAGCTTTATTACCGCAAACGATTCGCACAGCTCTTCTTGCTCGTGTACCCATACAGAGGGAAGGCTCTGCACTAACATTCCGACTTTACGATCACTTACGGCAAGTGCGAGAGAATTAGTAGACGCGATATTTGGGCAGAGGCGTTGAGCCATCATAGATATTTATACTTTTTTATTTATTTATTTATTTGACATGTAGAGAATTCGACAAAGCGATACGGCCGCACGGCAGCTTTAACAGGGCTGCGTTAACACTGGGTGTTGTCTACAACACACCAATAAGAAATACGTTCCATCATCACTCCCTCATGAAATTCTCTAACGGTAAGCTGGCTTTTGTCGGGGATAGTCGATTGAATGACTTGTATGTAATTATATACTATGAACACTCTGTTTCCAACGTGGGTACATTCAATATTATTCTTGCAGAGCATACAGTACAGAGTGATTTCTTCACATGTGGTTCAAGCAATAACATTTTCAGCACAAGAGAAGTTTCCATGAATTAATTTAGCTGGAACACCTTCAGAGGTATGATCCTGCCTCGTTCTGAATGCCACTATTTTTACAGCTATTTTATTGCCTTCATGAGACTAACGTAACATATGGCCCTAAAAGGATTCTATATACATTTTTTAGGTTACCTAGACTGTACCCAAAGGGAGTAATTCCAACCAATGAAATTCGTCTTAATCACTAGTGATCAACAGTGGGCATCCATGACAGGTAGGAATATTATAGATTAGGCAGTATGATCAATTGAGCATTTATAGTAACGCGGGATAGATAATTGGATTATTTTTGTTATACTCAACAGAATATTTGTTGTAAGACAAAACCCATTGGAATAAGAACTCCAGCTCCTGAGGAAGGGACAATAGATGCCGAAACGGGTTGCGCTCTGTATACAAATTGGTTTTCTAAATTAACATATTGGTACAAAATATCCCGTGAAGAATTGATACATTTGCAATACTGTGCTGTACAATATGAATGTAATATTGTCGACAGGTAGTCCTACCACAGGTCAACTAACCTGTAAGTAAACATTCGATGTTAACCATCTAAAAGTGTATTTTTTATTTTATATTTGACATTTTGTAAAAAATATGTGGTCATCGCACTGTACCTCAAAAACGGACAACTACTTCATGATTGATTAATTGTCAAGATTTTTGTTTGTCTATTGACAATATCCTGGTGTGTGCATGGAGCGTGAGTGTTCCACAGACCGTGGACGCTGTTCTTCTCTGAGCAGCAATGTTCTGCCGGCATGGCTTGGGGGGTGGAGGGGGTATTTCGTGGCCTGACTTTGCTATTGTGGCCCAGTCCACTAAATATACCCCCATGCACAGCGTATGAATTGGGCCGTAACAAGAAGCTTTGCTCTAGCAAACAGTATTACCGCAGCTCTGTCCTGTGTAGGCAAAAGCTCCCACCCGCTCCACTAACGATCCAGCCGCAGTTCTGCCCCCCCCGGTATAATGTACAATCGGGAAAGAGCAGATTCAGTATTGCTGCATAGCAAGAGAAGATTCACCTGCAAAATGCCCACCAAGGCGCACGCACCAGACCTGTAAACAAAACATTAAAGTGATTTTTCAGTGGTCCGCCTAGCAAAAACGAATCGTGCTCCTATCTTCGCTCTCCGGCCGAAGCTTAAACAATGAAACTGTCCAAAGCTGTATATATTGGATGCTTTCCACACATTTTACTGTCAGGGTGACTATTGTGACTGACAGGAAATGAACACCATAGCAAGTCTGCTTTTCATGTTCTGAAGGCATTAACTCTTGAATTGCTAGCATGCACGTTGTTTCTGACTAACACTCTTCTACACCACCACCCTACTTGGCAGTCGCAACACATGGAACAGTATGTGTCATGCTTTGCACAAGCATGGGACCTACAGTTCCATGTGTTTGCGCTGCTGATTACCCGGGGGAGGGAGGGGTAGTCGTAAAGAAGTGTGCTAGTAATAAAAACATCAATTCCTCAGAACCTGCAATTCACGCTTGCTATGTTGCTCAATTCTTCTCATAATACTGTGCACAGGAAATGAGCACCATACCAAGTGTGCATTGCAGGCTCAGAAATACGAAACGTTTACATTTCTATCACTGCGAGGTTTGATACATTCAGGGTCATGCTTATGTTCCCAGAATGTTTTTACATAAAGCAGCCAGCATCCCATATCCCGGGCACACACCTACCCGATACAATTTCCCCACGCCTGGCCCAGTCCTAAACACAATCGTAGCTTGCAACTCACAGGTGCCAACCCCGCCAAGACTTCTATGCACTTCAATGGGCTCTCGCCCACCCCCTCAAAGAAAGAATTGGGGTTGTCGCCACCCTTCCCAGCACAAAATATATACCCCCATCATCTCTCCCCTACCATCCCCCCAAGTAAAAACACTGAACACCACACAAATGCACCTTCCTAGGGGCCGGACGGATTAGAAATCTTCCCCCAGGGAGAGCAACATCTATTGCCCCATCCCTTTGGGGGCTAAAGGAGGCGAGGGCTGCTTATACTAAACCAATCTGCCCCAAGAGGAAAAAAAATAAAATATCCATCCTTTAGGGTGGGGGGGACTTGTGGCGGGCCCACTCCTTCTTTCCAAAACACATATCCATGGGGATCTAGTGTCCACCTTAAAATCTGGGGCAAATTGCACAGCCGATCTGCCCCCATCCATTTGGGGCTGTGGTGGGGGAGGGCTGCTCGCATAGTAAGCGTCACCTCCCACGTTTGAAAAAGGTATCCGATGTTGGTAGGTGTCGTTGGAAAGGGGAGGGTCTCCTCCTTTCCAACGACACCTCCCTCGATCAAAATGGCACAGAAATGTAGTGATGGAGGGAGAAACCTACCTTCACTTGCTGCATCCAAAAGGGCTGCAGCAAGTGAAATTACATTCCGTGTCGCGTCGGCGGGCATTACGCATGCTGACATGAAACTGAATGAAATCGAACTTTCGGGCAGTTAGGAGGAACCTCCTCCCAACATAGTTCGGGGGTTGGATTTACAGTTCGTGCAATCGCTGCTGGGAAGGACAAGCGATCTTGTCCTCTGCATGCCGAAGTTGGTGCTGGGGACGAGGTAGCTCATCCTTAGCACTTATGGGGTTAATGTATATTTCTTTGTGTGCCAGATGGCATATAGCCAAACAGTTGCAGCATTTGATTTTGTAAACCTGTCTGTGTCTAGAGGGTGATACTCGGAGCAGAGGCCCATGTCATTAATTTTCAAAGAATTCCTGAAAGCACCTTCTCCACCCATTATCAAAGTGTCATGTCCCACAGCTAGTTTAGAGGGCGAGTGATCGCTCTTTACGGGTGGCTAAAAGAATGAATGCAATGGTGATTTGGGGAGGGGGTGAGGGGAGGCGAATTTATATTCACCTTAGCATGGAGGAAAGCAATTAAGCCGAATTTCTTTGTGTATATAAATGTACTTGAGACTGTGAATGTCACAGGTATAGTCTTCAGAGAAGAGAACCTCTTTGAATCTTGTAAGAACAAGGAACAGACTGGCAGAATCTCTATAAAGCTCAAACTAAAAAGCAGAAACCGTCCAGCGCTATTCTTCAACCCAACTAAGATTGTGAAGACAGAGTACAGTGATTAATAGTATCAAAAGCGGCAGAGATTTCAGTTCAGCAGATTGCTGCAGACATGCATGCTCCTGCATACTGCCATGCTTCTTGGGCAGAGGTGGGCGAATGGCGGGGGGTGAGGGCGTTTGGACTAAAATATACATCTGTACCGCAAAACCACAACTCCTGAATCGTTCATAATAAACCACCACTACCATGCTAAATGCAAGTTGTAAATGTAAGTAACTGAAACCCAAAAATATTGGCTTTACCAACTGTTTTTTTTACTCTGAAACGAATGACATCCTTTCATCATGGAGGGGTGGAATGGTTAATGGGTGACTAAGCATTTAAAGTAAATCCATTGTGTTAAGCCAAGAGCATTGAATCCGAGGGAAGTTGAGTAAAAATGGAACTTCTAAATTATTCAAGCAAATACATTTCTGGCACATCTTCTATCTGATGATGGGAAACGGCCTGTAAAACTGCATTGCCCGTTGAGGTGAGCAAAGTGCTCTGAGAAGCTGGTTAATTGAGACCAGGGATTGCGGTTGGTTTAGGCGTGAAAGCACTTTGCGTTTGAGTGGTCTCTTCCCTCCGGGGCTTGTCTTCTGCAGTACTTGGAAGAAGAGCCTGCAAGGATTGTTTTTTGAGTAGGCAGTGGTATGCTTGTGCACCTTCCCATGGGTTGCATTGTTTTGAGTCGGGTGGATAATTAGCAGTAGGACGTTTCTAGGGATCAAGCGAGCGGTTGGTGGGGTGGGAACCAAGGTGCTGCTCTGTAGATTGGAACAGGATGTTGGAGTCTGTTTAGGATTTCATGCACCTGGGAATTGAGGGAAGATATTCCCCACCCGTGCACCCCAATCCCTCTGAGCCATATACTATAAGACTTTTTCCATAAACTACTCTGGAAGGGGATATGAGAAGCCAACGTAGTGGTCCAACAAGGTTTTAACAATAATCTTAAAGATGGGTAAACATTAGGGATCCACACCAAGAAGTACAAAATCAACCAGTTGCATCAAGTGAAAAAACTAAGGAAGAGGAAAAAAACACACTTTTGTTTTCGGTGCCGATAAATTGAGCAGTTTAATTGCCCTAAAACCCTTGAGATTCAGCAGATGTGGGAAGTCATGACCAGCTTAACTCTGCGCATTCATGTTGATGTCGCAATGTGAATTCCTTCTTTTATAATGTATGTGCTCGTGCGCTTTGCTACAGGAGAGTGCCGATTTAAGCTGGTCATGACTTCCCACATCTGCTGAATTTCAAGTGTTTTGTTGCGTTAAATATGCTGTTTTTCCCCAGAATTTCAAGGGCTTTTTTATTTTTTTTAATGTTTTAATTTTTTTAAATTTATTTTCTTCATGGGCAACTAGCCATGGCCAGTAATGTCTGTTGCACCCACTCCTGGCCACTATATAAATCTTTCGGGCCTTCGGCCCGTGGACACAGAGCACAGCCTTTGGCTGTACCCTCTGTATATTAACTCATCCGGGCCTCTAGCCACAGCCTTCTGTGGCCATTGTACATGGTTATAGTTGAATATGTACAAAGAATGTAATAGAGCATGCAAGAATGCATATAATGTTTCAGGCAACATAGAAGTGTACTGTGTAATCTTGCAATCGCAGTCAGTCTATTTTTAGTTCAATTGAAATTGTTCTGGAACTTAAAGTCCCTTCACTTAAGAAGTGTCAATGTTTTTGTGACTACTTTTTAATCCATTGATTTTTGTCCTTGCACTTAGTGGCCGATCTGGTCTGCATGCATGGAACTTCTTCTCTTGCTTCACTGTCACCGGGTGCTAGAGGGGTCGGCTCTCTACTTTGTAGAGCTTCACGTCATTCAGGTGCAGCCAGACTTTTCTCCCTTTTAATTTTAACAGCGGTGGGGGTGACCACCTCCACTAAGTATGGTTCCTCAAAACGGGGCTTGCTCCAGGTTCTAACGAAGCTCTTTACCAACACCTGGTCCCCTGGATACAGAAAAGGCTGCTTAAGAGAGTCAATTAACAGTATGTTATGTTAACAGGATTTATAGTGCGCAATACGTCTCAAAGATATAGCTAAATATTTCCACAATTTAGCAGCAGAGACTGAAAAAGCTCAGCTACTCGCCCTAGCAAGACTATCACAACTATGTATGCTTTTTCGCAATGAAGGGAGGCACCCGGGATATAATGTGTACATTTGTTTTGCAGGGAATCTGCTCCGTGACAATAGAAAAGCTCTATGAACTAAGCACACAGACTTCCTTTTGGCCACAGGGAGCCAGTGCAAGGTGCAGAGCACAGGACTGATGTTGGATACATAAAGGGTGGATTTAGCCACCCTAGCAGCCAGATTCTGAATAAGCTGTAACCAATGTATGTGCCGAAGAGGTTGGGCCACGAACAAAGCATTACAGTAGTCCATCCGGCTGATCACCACAGAGACAACCACCCGGGGGCGCAGAGGGACAGGTAAAATAAAAAAAGGCAGCACCTTGCCCAGTACCCGTAGCAGAAAGTGGCCCACTTTGCAAATTGCCCTCACCCGGGTGGCCATAGTGAGACAGAAACATGGACTCCCGAGTTCTTAACCACTGTTACAGGGGAAGGTAAATCGCCCAAAGTCTGGGGCCAGAGAGACCAGAGAAATCGATCCAGAGGGGAACCCAACACCAGAATCTCTGTCTTGTCCCGTTGAGCTTCAGCCAGTTGGGGCCAATCCAATCTCCCACGGCCCTTGGGCCCTCGCATAGCTGAGAAGATGTCTGTCCGGTCAAGATCTAAACTCACCAGGATCTGTGTCGGTATAGGAGTAGCACCGGAAGCCATGTGAGTGGATGAGCCCAATCAATGGCCGAATATGGTGCTCAGTCATTTTTAAAAAAAAAAAAAGTCGAATGACTATTTTTTTTCAGAAAAATGTCAGGAAAAAAAGTCGAATTCCGTTTTTTTAAAATTGTATATTTATTTTGGGGTCTCCTTAGCCCCCGTACATCCTGATCAGCCAGCATGGTGAGATCGTCAACTACTGACACCAGGACACTGTCCCCCATCCAGGCTAGAAACCCGACTGAAAGGCGTCAAAGAATAAAGAGGATTCAAGAAACAAAGACGCAAAAGATTCCAGCAGCTTCGACCCTTCGCTCCAGATTGTTGATCTGTTGAGAAATAAAAAATACTTGCGGTCATACTTGTTAAATAATCCTGCATCTCACCTAATGTTTTTGTTACACTGTGTTTTAGGTTTTTTAGTGGGAGGAGCAAGGGGTACTCCCATGCAGCGTCCAATCACCAACTCGGGGGTCAGGTGGTGATCTGAGCCAGAACCGTTTATTGGGGCAAATAAAGCAAGGGGTAGTCGATGTAGCCATCCCTTCTTCAAGGACATTTCCATCTTGGCTAGCCTTTCTTTTAGTAGCCCGTTTAACCTGTGATACATTTGCCTGTGGGTAATAGGCTGAGAAACTTACGTTTTATTCCTAATAGAAGAAATATCGTCTTAAACACTACACTTAATTTACAGAACACAGGCCATTGTCAGACTGTACGCACAAGAAACTTAACAGTGCATGTGGCATCGGGGGTTGTGAGTGGACGTGCTTCGATCCATCTGGAAAAGGGACATAGTACTACGAGCATGTACCTATATCCGTTTGGTACTTGTAGCATATCAACAGTATATGTGTGTATGTGTATATATATATATATATATATATATATATATATATATATATATATATGCTGAAATGGACCATTGGCCCTTGGGATTGCTCTTCTCGCTGTCCCCAAGGTGTGCCCTGCTGTAAATGTCTGGCACATAATGCAATTTACAATATGTGCCACATGTTCTAATACATTTGGTATAAACCAGTCTTCTGTGATTGTTGCAGCAAGACTTTCTGGTGTGTGCGGGGTAGAGAACACTCGTCTGTTCCATAGGTCCTGCTCTTCCTGTGGGGGCACGACCTTGCAACTCAATTAACTGTACAATAGATCCTTTCTGTATCAACATGCATCGCACTGATCCCGGCTTAACATTTTCTAATTCACAATCAAATATTTGGAAAGAATGCTGTTCTTTTTTTTTTTTTTTCTCCCTTCTGTCTGCAGCTTAGTTTTGGCGAGTAATTAGGTCTGCCCCTTTAGAATGGATGGCACATTTCACCACAGCTATAGCCAATGGGAGCTTTATAGAGGCAAGTTTTGCACTGGAGGACTCTCTGTGCGGAGGAAACGCCCTCCTTTTCCAACCCTGCGTGTACAGTGGTCATCACATAGGCAGAGTCTGGATACAGTCATTTCCTCATCGTCAAATCTCAGAGGCGCAGCGATGAGCCGGTCACTAATTCTGCAGCTTGCACTGAATAATAGCAAGGCAATCTCGCACTTCACCATGCTTTTTACATTTTTACCACTGCCATCCCAGTATGCCCTTCACTAGACGTTTGGTCAATTTGTGAAGAACTGTCAATGAAGAGAACCACTCCCACTCCTGCCCCCCCCCCAACCTCCATAAGAGCATTTTATATAACATGGGGAATATCATAAAACATGTCTTGGTCGTGTACATTTTCATCCTTTCCTACTGGTTCTGCTATGAATGTTGCTGGATCCACTATTCTGCATCTAACCATTTTGAATACTGTATTTGAAATAATCACTTTGTATCCGGACGCTCTTTATGTAGTTAATGCCATTTTAGATATCTCCAAAATGGCAAATGGGGAGTGCTCGACAAATAATGTTGTTGTTGAGCATCCCATTGTAATACTGATGGCTTTTTCAATTTCTAAAGCTTGTTTGCTAGGAAAATGTCCTTTCCTGGGTCTAGAATCCCACTTTCATGGGCTGGTGGTTTGTGTCAATGTCCTAGTGTCGTCTATGTAAGTACTGCTGTCATCAGTTATCCATTTAAATGCAAGAATAAGTAACTGTTATAGTCTGGTATGTCTGGGCTATACACATTTCCCTTTTTGATCATTCAGTCATGTTGTCTTCCCAAACGGTTTTACTTTGCTTATCTGTGCTCCCTTGAGTACTATTTAGTGGTCGAATATATGTACTGTCATCAAAAACCCAGGCCCTACAATTATTACATGGGCCCAGAAACTGTGTTGCTTTTCCTCTTACTGTCTCAGGTTTTGGCGTTCTCATGATTGCTTCTGCTCTTTCAGGTGTCACTTGTCTCCCTTCTTGCGAGATGAGCTGTCTAAGATGAGCGGTCCAATGTACAGGACCTCTTCTTGACAATATTGTTATTTTGTTTACTTTATATCTTTTTGTCTGCTAGCATTGTCAGTTGAACAGAGTTCTCACTGTACACCGTAAGGCCATCGACGTACTGGATTATCGTCCTCTCGTTGTACATTGCCCAAGTCCATCTGGATTACTCTATTTAAAATCGATGGGGTCTCAGTCAGCCCTACAGATAAGGGGTGTACTGGCCACTTTTACTCACTAGAAAAAAAGACAAATGCTCCCAAAAAATAAAGATGGGGACTAACGCTAATCCCAACAAAAAAAATGAGCAACGACGCACGCGACCTTGTGCATCTGCTTTCACGCACACAGCCTCATGGATAGACTTGGACCCAGCAGTGCACGTAGTGCCACAGGAAGAAACTGCTGTTACTGCGTGATAAGAAGTAAACCTATATCTTTTAATCTGTATGCATAACTAGGTGCAAAGAAATACATTATTACAAAAATATTACTGTTTCCCTGAACACATATTTTTACTGTATTTTGATCAAATACTCCCACTGGGAATTGGACTTACATTTTTACTCTCTAAAAAATCGTTTTACTCCCACTTCAGAATCTTATCTCGATCACTGCTCGCAGTACCCCTGAGGTAATCTTGTTTTAGTCAAATTCTGTGAGTCTTCATGAATGGGGATTGAAAAGAACACATTCATTAAATCTGACAGTGAAATACTAAGCTTTAGCTGGGAAGTTACATAATGTTGAAGCAGGGGTTGGCACCAAAGGATGCTCTACTTCAACAATTATGTTTAGGGGCAGAGCTACTGAATAAATCTTCATGACCCCCACCCACCAGTTGATTTCTTCACTGGGTACACAGCCTGTTACATAGGAACTCTGATGGCACTAATATTCCCTGCTATATTAAAGTGGAAATGGTCTCAAATATGCCTTCATCTGCTTAGGATACTGTTTTGCATGTGGCAGAATTGCTCCTGGTTTAAGCTTGATCTTAACTGCACATGCTCCTCTCCATAGACCCAAGTCATGTGGACTATTGGTCCGTAAGATGCTTGGCACCTTCTCTAAATATTCCTTTAACAATGCCCTCATTACGAGTTAGCCGGTCCGGATTTAACTGTGCTGGTAAAACCGTACCGGCACCATTTTCCGGACAGGCTAACTCCGAGTTATGTGGCCGTGTGGTGTTACACCCGCCAGGTCTAATCTGGCGGTGTTAACGCCACTGGCCGCACACGGACATGGAAACACTGGCAACGTTACTGCATAGTGCCGGTGTTTCCGCTGCCACGGGAATGGGGAGTAACGCAATGCCGGCTCCAGAATTACCGGACCACCTGTGCTTTAATGCCCCCGGTGATTCCGGCAAGTCCGGAGCTGGTAAATCCCCCACAAATCCAGCGGCAGCCTGCCGGTTTTACCGGCACGGCTACCTCTGGACTCGTAATGAGCCCCAATGACATTCTCTGGGGGATTTCTCAATTCTCATCCAAGAAGTGAGACTTGTGAAAATAATAGCTCATCTGAATTTTCATCTCTGTATCCTTCCTTAAGGGCTGACAGACCAAGACTTGGACAAACTGTTCTCCATACTATTCCCTCATCTGTCCCACTAGCAACCACCCTTTCCTTATTTATTGCTGCTGCTTCGAACTCTATGGGACTAAACTGTCCCTCCTCATCATCCACAGGTATTTCTGGTCTAAACAAAAATGAATGTTTTCCCTGTCGGTCCCGGAAGCCATGTCAGCAAAATATTTCCTCCATACAAAAATATTTCTGGTTCTAAAGGAACCCCTCGTTAATGCTTTCTGGCTTGTAAAGGCTAATATAAACTAATGTAATGTATCGCAGGAGTATTGTCAATTAAGGATATCGTCCTGTTAAGTTTTGTTATCAAGACATATTCTAATATGTTAACAGGTGTCTGCCGAGGGTATAGTAGTGGCATTGCAAGGCATACATTCGTTTTCCAAAATTGATGAGCAGTGTTTGCTAATTAAAATGTTCTTCATTAATTAAAGCACCCATGTTGTACCTATGTTTAATGCCACCACAAGTTACCTGTACCCTAGATATAAAAATGAATGCAGCATTTGTGTATCGATGAAGACATTAGTCAGATAAGTCAGACCTTGCAAGTGCCTTAGAATTGCACTAGACCTACAGGCTGAGTAACTTAGTTTGCCCACTCAACCAAAGAGAAATGCACTAGACCTAAGCCAACAGGTGACAGCACATTTAAATGCACCTTCTATAAAATGGAGCATGCCACCACAATCCCACTTTAGTTTGGCCAGCCATGCACAGTGAAACTTGTTGGCATTTAAAGTTTAACCATACCAAGTAATCTTGGACCCAAATAACTGGACATACTCAAAGAATATGGTAAAGTGCTAATTTATTCCAATAAAGTAGGGCACACAGGCGAACAACTAATTGCAATCCACACCCTCAACACTGCAGATAAGTTACACAAAGGCTTTATACCTCAACGTGCGTCAGCTATAACGTCCTCCTACCTGCAAATAATAAAAACCTATTGGGCTTGGGGACTGGCTAGGGGGAACATGTCTACATAAAGAGTTTATAAGGGTTAGTTACTTTATTGGCTGCTCCTCTCTGGTAGGCAAGCCTCAAAGGTCCTTCCAACTACGTATAATACATATTATAACAGTATAACCGCAGTGGATTGGCTCGAGCAACACTGTATACTAATCGTTGCATAGGCCCTTATGACTGGTTGGCATCCTCACAACCTTGGTCATTTGGTTCACTAGCAGCATGTAAGCAAAACTATCTAGTGTGCAGAACGTTGGACTACTGTCCACTTGCCCAATTAGTTTTACCATCTCTTCAACCAAGGACTCTTTGTAGTTGACCTTGTGGACTGTTGGCTTCTCTGGGATGTTTAAGGTAGTGTAGGTACAGCACTATCTTTGTCTGGAGCTTGATGCGTAGGCCTTGTTTTCGGGTTCTGAGTCACTTGTGAGGAGACCATGATTTTGTCAATCAACCTGCGCTTTGATTCAATTAAGCTGGGTGGCATTACTCCTCTTGGGTCTTGGTTGCTGGTCTCACATATGCTCTTCTGCACCTTTTTTATTGTCAATACTTGGCAATTGGAAATGTTCTCTTTTACTTAATCCAGGAGAAATATGTCCTGCATGCATTGCTTATCCTTAACTTCCCTTGTACCCTTCGGTAGCTTCTCGCTGTGGCATCCTTTTTCTCTGGCCAGCAGTTATTCTGTGTTCATGCATGAATTTGTATTTTCAGCCTCTGTCAGCTCTGCTCTCTTCTTCGAGCTATCACAGAGAGCCAGCGTCTATCATTTCCACATGGCTGCTTCACCCGTTATGACGTCTCCTGCAGCAAGCCTCTATATAGCTCATCTATCTTGCGTTTCTGTGTATATACATTCACTGCTCATCTCTTTATATTCACTCATATGTTTACTTTTGTTCACTTACATCTTTTTTAAGGTTTTTTCTTTTATTTTTTCAGTATGTCATTGTATCTTCTCCTTATGACAATACTTTGCACTTGCCAGATCTTGTTTACAACTCCTTGATATTCAGTGGTATCGTCAAATCTCCTGCTGCCACCTCAGTATGAGGGTACATTCAATATGGTTGTCTGAGCCCATAACATCTCTCATACATGTATTGCGATGATGTGTGGTGTTATGGCAATTTCTCCCTGTTCTTCATCCAGTATGACGGAGGTGGGGGCGGGGCATAGACTGAGACTATCAGTGATGTATACTTCGAATGGATTGTGTCCTCCCACGTATTCCTCATCTTTTGATATATCCTGCTTCAGCTGCTTTGGAAATAATTTCAGCAGGAGGTGATGTGCATTTGTGCCGGTCGACTCTGTCCCACAAGGGCTGCCATCCGGAGGTCACCACTGGTACAAATGGCACGCACAGCGACTGTTGGCTTTAGTTCTGTTTTACTGTGAGCTTTTGCTTCGGTAGTTCGGTGCGCTTAGGTTTCTCGAAGGAACCTATCAAGTAAAATGGCACCTTCGGCATAGCGGACTTCAAGATCACGGTATAACAAATGCCACAACTGTGGGGGCAACATTGTCCCTTACGGACCCCATCTGGTGTCTGTGGTGTTTGGGATCTGATCATAAAACATCAGAGTGTGGATCCTGCCTTTCGATGACGGTGAAAGCCCTGAAAGAAGGTAAAGGGAAGTTAGCTGCCGTTAGGACATATAAATCCCCTTCAACTCCATCAAAAAAGCAATCCTCTGACTTGTCGAGGGGATGGAATCTCCTCGTCGGAAGAAAGCTAAAAAGTTTTAAGCTACGAGTGGTTCTCACCACTCCTCTTCATGACGAAAAGGCATCACAGGTCGCCATCCTCTTCAAGTTCCTCCCTGGAACAGGTAACTTGCCCAACAATCCGCTTCAGTGGCTGATCGGGAGGGATTCAGACAAAAAATCTTCGAGCATGAAGGCCCTGACCCCTTTGAAACAGAAGAATAGGAGCCATGCACCTGTCTAGGAGAGGAAAAACCTGACAAGTAAAAGGCAAAGGACAAACCCTGTGTGCCCTGGAGCCCGGATGTCCATGATGAACTCCTCAAAACTTGGCTTTCGAGTCGAGAACCTGCTCTGTCGAGCCCAAAATCTTCAACTAAGGATTTGGTGTCCCTATCGGGTAAATCTTGAACACCAATGCCAATTATCGAAGTCTAAATAATCCTTCACTCCACTGCCAAGACAGGACTTTTTCAAGTCACTTTCGGCAATGACTAGCATGAGCCATCAGATGATAAAAATCGACCTTTTGGCTTGAAATATGGAACACAAGGCGTTCCATAATCTCTAATATCAGAGTCACGGATGAAGGATCTGTATGAGTCATTACAGACAGCAAGAGGGTTAGACCATTCCCCCGAGATTGAATTTGGCAGCCCAGACCCCTCCGATCATGCAGAGGGGTCATATAGACCACTAACATCACAGAATTGTTTTGGGGGGGCAGGCCTGCACCACCTTATGAGCAGGATGACCTGAGGATCCTACTTCCCTTCCCTCTAGCCTTGCAAAGACTGTGCGGTGCAAACTGTGATATGCCAGTTAATTCTGGTGGTAAATAGAAAATTGACAAGTAAATACAAGACCTCCTAGTAGCGATGCTTATCTGTTGAAACCTCCAACTCCAGAAAGCCGGGGGATCCAGGCCGCCCCATCGACTTAAAAAAACTGCCTACGCAGCAGTTTTTTTTAATTGTCTTGTGGCACCTGGAAACACTTTGCGCTGTACAAATGTCCCATAAGTAAGTAACCACATTCAGATACACACTTCGAGCAGCAAGGCAGGAATTGGTGCTGACTGTTGTTTTGGATGAGAGCCGAGGAGCACAGCTATTCAGAGGCCGAGAAAGAGTGCTTGTAGGCAGCTCAGGCTAATTTGCATAAACCATTTTAAGTTTTGGGATACAACACTTTGCAACACACAGACCAACAAAGAAACCAGCTCTTTTCCTGATTTTCCTTCAAGAAATGAATATGCTTTTCAACTTCCATTTCTCTGTTCAGACTTACTTTAATTTGAGCATGTTGAATGAGGATGACAAGAAATAGTTGACAAATTCAACTCTAAGAGGAAGTCAATCACTAATGACTGGCAACGTGCTGGAAATGTTTCAATAGGCTTCATTTGGGGAGTGCCTGTTCAGCCGTGCCTGCCGCTCCTGCTGAAACTCCGTGGATTTATTTTCTTCCCTTTCCTGCCTAGCATTCAATACACAGTATGAAATCAGCTCTAAGTAACCACTGTGAATTGCACTAACTCTGTTTACAATACTATTCTAAAAGCGTGTTTATTTCAACTTTCAGACTTTAAACTCCTCCCCCTTTGTCGGCTCATTAAATTCGGCACACGTCCATTGGGGGGGTGCCTTGGTGAGTGCCCGTTCTGCCTGATCAGCTGGATCAGCTAACGGCACTCCCCCACACTCTCCCTGGTTTTCCCCGCCTTCATTTGCTGGCGACCTTGGCATTATCGCTTGTTGTGCTGATAGCCATTCCATCATGGCTTTCACTCTCGAAACAAACATGCCTGATTTTGCAACCTCACCTGCAAATGCTCTGACATAGAGAGCCAATTCATCCACAGCGTCTCTTGGCAACAAAAAAACAAGAGCAAAAATGACATACTTGAAGTCATACAACTCCGATCTGACATTGCTATGGAACCCGAAATTAAAAGACTGGAAATATTCCAGCAGCCGCTACTCATTTTGAACCTCATCACTTGCTATACTGGTAAGCACAGCGAAACAATCAAATGGGAGCGCCCAAAATGATCCCACCGATGAGGAAATTCTGACCTGCTCTGCGTTAATTAGCACATCGCCCAAACAGACAAATGAAAGGGTGGAACCTTTGGTGCCAGTAATTCCGCCTGCATCCATAATTATGGCACACATTCACAAAGCGCAAGATAACGTTGCACCACCTTTTTATTTTTGGACGTTGTTAAAAATCAGTTTAAGCCAAAACTAGTTTTAAATTACATGCTAGCACCTCTCAATGCAAATACAGTCCACACAGATAAATGCTGTAATTAAGGATCGATCTAAATAACCTGGCAACGCCGAAAGCGGCAGACCTAACCACACATTGAAGCATTCAATCTAGATTCTGATGACGTTGCGTTTTTATACCTCAGCCTCAAGTGGAGGTTGTATGACGGTGATGTCCTCGCCTCAAATGCATACGTCCAATTGATCTCCCTCGCCCATATTTCATCAGTCTAGCGCTGATTCCTTCTTGAATGCTACTGCAGTATCTGATACATCCTTTATCAAAGGCAATCTTTTGGGATGAGACAACTGAACAACCCCGGGTGTGAAATGCCAAGAACAATTATCTTTTCTCCCTCACAAAACTCTACGAATTTTTTGGATACCAGATTACAGGAACAGCAAAAAGTAATCAATCTAATTATGTCCAAACTGACCACATTCGCCTAAATAGCGGCTGCACAACTGGGCCTAGATGTCCATTTGCAGGAGCAAAAAATTCATCTAAAGACGATACTAGACAAACGTGATAAATTGATGTTGCATACAAAGCAACAAGTTGGAAACAAAGTAAAGGATCGCTGTCAAGCCTAATGTATCAAGGGAATTACTCCAATTGCAGAGGAATTTACAAAAGCCAAACCCAATGTCAATGCATCTAGTTCATCTATTCAGGACATCGACAGCATAATTGAAATTTGCGATATTCCTCAAGAACCAATGTTCAAACTATTTACCAAATCCAAACAAAAAGGAATTCACAAAAGGATAAGACAGCTGGTCAAAAGAACAAACAAATCAAGCCAATGCAAAGAAAACAAGAAAATCAAAAACTAAAAAATTCATTAATTCCCTGAATACTCCTAATGAATTGCACAACTCAAATCTGCATGAGACGTGGGACACTAAAAATCTAGCACAGCAAGCACCAAATGGGAACATAAACAATGATGAAATCACCAAGCTTGATGACGTTGACCCTACTCAGTAACGGAGGAGCCACTGATGAACCCGTCTACTCATTACCTCCCCTCCATGCATCAAGATGAATATCCTGAGGCCCTGTAAACCCCCTCCACCCCGACGATAGAATCGGTGACAGAATGATCATTGATGATATAACTAACTGGGAGTTACATCTTAATGCACTTGCACCTCCTGACAATAAAACGCTTGAACAAAAAAGAATACAGATTGCTCAATCATCTGGGAGCTGAGAATTGAGGTTCCAAAATGGTCGCTTCAGCTATCCTGTGCAGCAAATCATCCAGGCCAAGCTCTTGCTGTCCCCAAGAATACAGTTAGAGAAAATATTGAGCAACATAAAACGGCAAAATTAGCCTCACAAATTTGTGATAACCGGGAAATGAGCCCAGACAGCAAGAGACTCATTACAAAACGCCCTGGCAAAACGGACAACCTCACCATGCTAAATAGACATTGGAAGGACCCCTTCCCGAATCGAACGACCATTCTAACAAGTTTCCAATCAAAGACTTAAAATCAACTGCAACTATGAGCATAGAAGCGATGATATTAATAAAAAAATACAAGAAAAATGGACAGGGCGACTCTCAGAATATCATCACAGCCAATTAAAGAAAAAATGTGGATGTTAGGAAAGATCAAGGTAAACTAAAGTTTACTTTACCTATCAAGAAAACCTACTCTTCTCATGATGACACTTATGAGAAACACTCAAGTGAGCAATTCAATGCAGCTTCAAAAAACGACAAACAAAAACTGCTTATACTTTGTGAAGGCAAACCAGGAAAATTAAATAGTTCGGTATACTGTAAGCCCAGTGAACATCATTCTAGCATCCCAAATGGTTGTGGCTAAAAAGCTATAAAATTAACTAAGCATTCTTCTTGTAGATAGACCTCAAGTTGCACCAAACCTAAAGCATTCAAGTTAGCGATGTAAAAACACTGCGAGTATTCCATATCTTACTTTAAAAATAAACCTGGTCACCCACTCAACAACTATCAATTCATCCTCCTTCAAGAAACCTGGAAGCACCATTAGCCTATGCTACCCAATTATAAGCTATGCTGGGTTCCAGCAATTAAGCAACCTAAGGGAAGGCCCATTATCGGCCTGCTCTCAAAACTGACGCAGGAGGCAAGCTGACCGAATGGGGCTCACCCCACCCATGCATTCAGCTCATCAAACTACTACTTGAACCATCTCCCACAAGCTACACACATGTAGCATTGCTAAACATTTACTGGAATTCAGCATTGATTTCTGACAACCTAAGACATATGACAGAATCTTTGGATATGGTTCGCGACGATCCTCTTCCCTACATGACGATCCTCTTCCCTACATGACGATCCTCTTCCCTACATGACGATCCTCTTCCCTACATGACGATCATAGCTGGGGACCTGAATATAAGATGCGTTACAAATGAGCTCAATGTAAAAGATGGATGGCCTGATGAAACTACGAAACTTAACCATTCTCAATGGAACAATTGAAGGAGACGTTCCTGCCAAACGGACATGGAAAAGGGATACATCTATGGCGATCTTGGATTGTGTATGTGTCCTCCTAACGGAACTCAAATCGCCAACTTTAAAATATTTGAGACCTCTGAAAGCGATCACAACTTGCTCGAAGTCACTTGGATGCTCCCACCCAGATCTCCGCAACAATACTAACTGCACATGGCCGCAGTAAATAACGACAGGAACAGAATAAATTGGACGGTGCCAAAAACTGAAAAGCTTATAAAAATCTCCCAATCAAGGCTACAACCATTGTTTTAACATTAATGGCAACTCTACCTAAATTTAATCAACCTACATTCAAACACAAATATCCCAACCACAATGAAACGACCACTCTCGAATCTAAAATGAGAATGGAGATTAAAAAGTTTGAATTTTTCTGACTTGAAGGACAACAAAAATGTCAATGCAAGGATCAAAATGAGGTATAAGAACAAAAATTAAATAACTCAAAGGCCTAAGAAAATAATGAATGCATTATATCTGCCCTATCCTACAAGTCTAGTGCACAGATTTGGAAGCTTCTAAAAAAAAAAAAAATACCAATGATGACTGTCGCCAATTACTGCTATTAAACACCATCCGTGAGAAGAGATGGCATGAATTTTAGAAGAGCCTATTCTCTGGCCCTAATCCTAAAACCAATGAAATGCCATTGGTGAACAATGTGAAAGAGCTACAATTTTGATCTAGACCTAGTGCCTCAGATAAAAAATAACTCTGGGGCTGTGAGCCAGAGATGAGCAATCTAATTTCATTTTAAAATGTCACCCGTCTTACAACTAATCCTATCAAAATATTGAAGATGCAGGAAGAATACTGGTCAGTTGGAAACAGTCTATCTAATACAGCTAGTCAAAAAAGGTGACAGAAATAACCCAATGAACTACAGACCATTGGCTTTACTAGATGCACCTGGGAAAATCTACGCTAGTTTGTTGCTACGCGATATGCAGCTTTGGTTAAAAAAAAAAAAAAAACTAACATGGGTCACCACCATGCAGGATTCATTTCAGGAGTAGGCACTGCACCCAATTTGTTAATAATCGCTGCACTGAAAGAACAATCCATCTATATGAAGACACCTATCTACATCGCTTTCGTGGACTTCAAACGTGATTCAGTGCCGCGTTCACTACTGTGGGAAAAATTAGAAAATGCCCATTCTCCTCTCTTTTTGCTCAATCTAATGCACCAATTATATTCAAACTTCCATGAGGATCAAGTTTAACCAAGATGGCTTATTCTCACAACCTATACCAACTGACAAAGATCTCAAGCAAGGGTGCATAATAGCTTCTGTGCTATTCAGTTTCTATATAAGTGGCATAACCAAACGCCTGATGGCCAAAAACACATTTCTGCCGAAGTTGGGCCAAACTAAAATAGTGACACATATGCAGATGACCTGGTCATCCTTGACCTAACTCCCATAGGCCTACAAAGGCAACTCTCTGCGCTCCATGCATATGCCTGCACTAATCAACTGGAAATCAACGCCCAAAAAACAAACCTTATGAAAATTAATTCCAGCAGAGGCACCCAGAAAAACAGGAAAAATAACAGATCCATTGGCACTGAAGCTCTATCGCAAGATACTGAATACAAATATTTGGGCGTAGACATAAACAATTGCAGTGAAGCACCCTACAAACTAGAGTTCAAACCGAGGATGAAACTCCTATCATCACAGGCAAAAATGGTTCACATAAAATATGGGAAGTTTTCCTGCAAACCCATGCTACTATATTACAAACAGAAAGCAATCGCCACCATCCTCTATGGGGCTCAATCTAAGCGGCCACAATACCATCCCAACTAGGAGTCATTGAAGGAGTGTTTTGGAAACATGTTACCAGTACCTGAGTTTCCTGATCGCAATAATCTGGTGCAAACTCGGTTTAACACCTCTGAGAGGAAAGGTGTGGTGGAATACATTACTACTATATAGAAAATGCTTAATGTCACAAGATCACGATAATTGATTCCTGCAATCTTCGAATCACTCATTCAAGATACAAACTGGGACCTCGCTAAATGGCATGACTATTGCATGTTAATTATGTCTACCTCTGACATAGAGGAGTCCTTGCTCATAATGAACCCTGATAGAGCTAAACAAACTATTTGACTGGATAAGAACTATGGGAAAATAACATAAAAATCATTTCAAGCTTCTGACCTATTCCTGAAGAAAAGAGATGAGATGCCTAAATATCTGCTAAAGTATCCTGACAATATAGCTGTGGACTGGACCACCTCTATTTTGAAAGGTAGACAAGTTAGAGTGGCAAGCGATAGCGCGGCAGCCAAACCTTTTTCTCTTGCATATGGGGCCGCACAGGGGGCCTCTGTCTCCCTGTTTTTATAATATTTTTATGATTCCCCTCTTCCAGATGTTGACAGAGGAGGGGATCATCTTTGCAAATTATGCAGATGACACACAATGTGTCATACCGATGACAGGCGTCCAAGTGGAGGATGAATTATTGATTAACTCCATTTATCAAAAAATCCAGGATTGGATTGGATGGTGTCTAACGGCCTTGCAATTAATTGCGCTAAAACCGAACTTCTCTTAGTGGGGTCAGAAAATAAACTTGCGAAGCTGGGTCCCTGCTATAAGAACTTCACTATTGACAATTGTACAATAGAAACTTTGAGTAAAGTAATCGCTGGGAATCTACCTGGACAAAAATCTTAGCATGAAGACTCAGGTTAATAGCTTGGTCTCATTGGACTTGTCTTACATTAAGCTCTTCCGCTGTCTTAGACCATTTGTGTCCGACAAGAATTCCGAAACCAAGGGCTATTATCAGTGCTAAGATTGATTACTGTTGTAGTCTCGTAGTTGGTCTACCCCTATCCGACTTCCATCGTCTCCAGGTGATCCAAAATGGTGCAGTCCGAGTGGCTAAACACGATCATGTTTCTGAGGCACGTAGAAGCTTGCATTGGCTCCCGGTTCAGGCCAGGGTTTCCTTTAGACTGCTTCTTATCACGCACAAATGTGTGTATGGCACCATGCCAGTCTACCTGAAAGAACTCATCATCCCCAAGCAAAACATCAGAAATTCTAGATCCGATGAATCTTTTACTCTCCTGGTTCCTCGTTTTAAGCTGAAGAAATCTAGAGATGGTGCATTTGTATCTGCAGCCCCCAGCACCCCAGTCCTGGAACTCTCGCTCCCATGTTACGAGCCATAACTTTGACGGAAGTCTTTAAGAAGGGACTAAAACAGCCCTGTTCTCTTAATTCTTCATTGCTACCTCTGTTTTTGCTGAAGGCGGCTTCCCACTGATCTAGGCCACTTCTTTCTCTGTTATGTTCGTGACTGTAGTTTTTGTCTTTATTTTTTTTTGTTTAGCACACTTAAGCCAGCCCTTTATAAATTACATACCATAACAATATCTACTTTGCAAAAATCATGAGAATGAGATTTAACTTCTGGCCCACAAGATCTCTCCTGGCTGAACCTAGCCATGTCAAGACCATTGACGTTTCATGTAGATTTTGCAAACATAAATGTAAAGTTGAAACACTCCAACTATTACTCGGATGCACAGCTCTATCTGAAACTCAAAGACTTGTATCAAAGACACTTAAATGCATATCGTAATATGTCGCGCCATGATGCCTGGAAAACAGTATCTAATGCTGAATGTCTTTGAACTGACTTGTAATTAAGACTTAATTGTGTATTCGATTGCTTCAAATTCAACATGTAGTAGACAAACTAGTATTTGTATTCATTTTTTATTTTTTTAACCTACAACTATGCATCTGTTTTTAAATCAAGATGAAATGTTATTCAAGAGTTGCAACAAATTTATTGATATGCTTTTGTGAAAAATGTTCAATGTGAAAGGTTTAAATGTAAATTAAATAGGTAACCACATTCGTACTGGTTTTGGAAGTGAATTTCAAAGCCTAGAGTTTGTGATTGTGTCCAATCTACTGTTTGTAAGAACCTGGGATTTCATCAGTCCTTGGTGTCTAAGGTGACCCAGACCCAAGTACCTCAAGCTAGGGCAGCTCCAAGGATACAGCTTCAGGGGCCCTTTCAGTTCTGATATTTTTAAATGCGGACTGAGACATATAATCTAGCACCACTAACCTTCAAGCCTCAAAACCAGCATCCTCCTATAGGATCGAGCAAGGTGCAAAAGTTGCACTAGCCATAGACTATTCAGAAATGGTGTGTCCAGTATTAGATTTGAGGTGGCAAATTCCTTTTTATTGTTGGTTAGTAGATTTCAACTTTTTTGTTTACTTTAAACCTTTTTACGCAGAATCCGCCTTTTCAAGCGTAGTTGAATTATTCGTGATATTGCGTGTCAACAGGCTTAATGGGAGCCCCGGCCATTTGCTGCCCTGCAGTCCTGTCTTATTTGCTTGACCATGAGCAAGAAAAGTGACCCGTTTATTGCCGTTTGCTAAAAGCTCATCTGTGTACCCATAATCTGGTTATCCATTCTTTTTTTTGTTTTTCATTCTTGAATGTTGGTGTTCACCAACACATGCGTGAATAAAATTGGATTAGGCGTGCATCTACTAATCCTTGCTCGAAGTTACCAGCAGCGGCGTTGGTCACATGATTACCACTATTACTTCAAAACGATACTCTTCAGAGCTGTATTAATAGTTTCTTTTTTATTCTTGTTTTTCCACTGTTTCTGCCTCCTTGACAAACAAGTTGCTTATTCTTACATTTTACACATTGTAAATGTGCGTTTACATCTCTGTTTCAAAAGTATTTTAAATCGTGTGTTCAAATAACATTTCAATCATTATTGATGTATCCATGAGACTTGTCACCATTCCAGACAACACTTCAGAGGATTTATCCTTAAACCTACTTGCAAGGCGAACGATTGTAAAGTTGCAAGCCAGGGATACAAAAACCATTGTCCCCTCAGTTATACACACGTAAACGACACTTGCTCTTTACTGCCTATAGTCATTATCACTCGCCAATGCTAGGCCTGATTGAGCACAAATCTAATCAAACGAGATTCGTAGTGTTTCTAGTTTCTCCCAATGCAAGATTATGTTTAAGGTTCCGTAAGTTCCTTGTGTGTGGCAGAGGCAACATGTTCTCCTTTGAATGTCTGCTCCTTGGACTTAACACCTCCAGTGTTGGTAATAAACTGGTTAGGATTGAGCCTGTTTTTCTTTTACATTTGTGTCCAGGAAGTTGTTGGGAAATGGTTTCTTATCATAGTCCTTGTGTCTTTTCCTCAAGAGATTTATCATGTTTATTTACCAGTCCATTGTTTTTGTTACTTGACATCTCACACGTCTAATAAACATTCCATTTTATTGTGTTAAAGCAATCCTCATATGCAACTGTTATTTTCCTACTTGCAATCTTGCTTGCACCCTTCGAAATGAAATGCCCAGTATTCTCTCCTTACCTTTACGAATGTTAACGTACCGTAAACCTCTCTAACTGAGCAGGGGCAGTTGTGAGTAGATGTTTTAGACCAGTGTACACTACGTCAGCCAGTCAGTCCATGATACCAGGGTGTTAGTTATATATGATCCAGTGTGGGGACAATGCATTGAACGTCATTTCTCCACTGTATAGAATCCTTGTAGTTATTTTTTGTTTAGAAGCTGTAAGGACTTTCAGATTGTAAATGCTCTGTTAATTGATCAAACCTCTGGTGTAGCACAAACGCATTCTAGGCTTTTTCGGAGAATTTTCCCATACTCTGGACTGCGCGGTCCCTGAGTGTGGTCCCACTACAAGCGCACTGAGACCATATTGATGGGGGGGGGGGGGGGAGGGAGGAGGGGAATGCGGGGGGGCCGCGGGGGAGGGGGAAAGGCGCTATATAAATGACTACTAGTAGTAGTAGTTTTTGTTTACCCTTATGCAAACCTCGCTTTTGTTATTGAAGAGCAGACCAAATGATGTGCATTACATTCTTTCATGTTTAGATGCATAGATATATAGGCTTTTCTCCTCACTTGTCCACCGAGACCGGAATAAAAGATTTTCTTTCTCCATAACTTAATGGGCGTTGGTCTTACATTTTTGGGGAATACTGAGTGCGGCTGTTATCTCGACTGCTTCACAGTCTTTGTTTTTAGATACATAGATATATATTTCGTTTTTTAATCGACCACTGGGTATTGGTCCTGCATTGCTTCTAGCTGAACTTCCTGGCTTTCGTCTTTTGAACAGTGGATTTTCAGAGGGTTATTTTATGGGATTTATCTATGGTAGATGCATCTCTGCTTGCACCGATTGATGGGTGATCCAGTAGAACCACATCCTTTGCATTATTTTATTTGTATTGCTTATTAATAACGCCCTTAACACCCAGATGTTTCTAAGCACGGACCGCATCGTCTTACTTCCAGGGCGAGCGTGTTTGCCCCTGAGCTATCCTCCTGAGACTTGTCACCCAGAAGATGTAGTTAACCAACTTTGTAGGGAAAATATTAATGTTGGCAAAGGTTTTGCTATTTACAGGTTGAATAGCAGGGGCATGAGGAGACATCACTGCTTTACATCTTGTGATGCTTTTATCACTGGGGAAAATACCTATTTTATCCGGTCGATAATCACCTTGGTGTCACTTTTTGTAACTTTGTTTTTAGTAAGCCAGTCGATCTCCAATTCCAAAACTCCTAGCACAAACTATCCTGGACCCGTCAAATGCTGCAATGTATCGAAGCACGCAAGATACAGAGGGAGTTTGCTAGCTTCCTTAGGATTCGCCATATAAAGGCCTCCTTCATAAACCTACTTGTAACTGAGAAAGCAGGTTTTTGCTCTCAGCCCACCCAAGTTATTTTTCTATGCAACGGGCATTGCCAACAAGTGGTAACAGATGAAGCGTGTTACCACTTTAAGAATAGGTATTGATGGCTAATTTTGCACCAAATAGTCTTATTTTTGGTGCTGCTGATCTTAAAGTTTATATAACCCAAGACTATTCCACAACTTGCTTTTTAAACACGTTTGCGACACTTATCGGGAACATTGTCCTGAACCGTTTTTTCTTTATGCTTGTTTTATAAAATCGGATATATCCTCAACTATGAAGTCTACTGAGTCGTAAACTGCATTATATGGTGATTCTATTGTGTTCCACGTTTTCAGTGGTTTTCATCTCCTGCATATGTTGGCACTTAGAATCCTCTTTAATGAGATTAATTTGAGAGTCCTTGTTATTCCTTTAAAAAATTATTCAATATAGCACTAAACATTTTGATTGCAAGGATTTTGAGCAACCCGAGCGTCTCTTGCGATTGAAAGCTTACTGAGGTGTACTTGTATTTTTTTCACCAGTTAATATATTTTTATTTACCTTTCTTCGAAGATGCTGATCACGTTTTGATTGCAGTTGCTGTATGGTGCCACTGTGTACACTTTTATTTGCGTTGGTCGAATGATAGAACATATTGGGGCCAAAGACACTATACCAGGCAGTGTGCAAACAGTAAAATCTCTAAACCATTTACATACTTTGACAGCGATTTTCTGCTTTCACTGGGACGGTATTGTGTATGTAATTATTGCTTCTACGTTGTAATCTGCCTATCGTGTATTTTTCTTTTCTACGATTCTTTCTCACTGTTTCCACTACCTTTTTAGTTTTTCGGATATTTGGGTTTTTATTTATTTTTTTTGGCTCCAAGGGAAAGTAATTGTAGTGTGATCACCTAGCTGCCTTTTTGATAAACATTTGGACTGGCATTGCCACCTTGTTGACTAATGTGTTTTTGCACAGTCGCTCAATTCTTCCATTGAGCATAACTGCCCCCCTTTGTAACTGTCTTAATAATCCTGCTTTGCTTCAATTGATAAGACCGACGATGAGGAGGGGTATTGCACATGTGTGGTACTTTCTGTGAGTTCTGTTCATTCACTCTTCAGCGATACATTTGACATGTATTTCTACCAATATGTGGTTTTAGTTCGTAAAGCTTTCTGTGAATTTCTTGCCAGGAGGTCATCATAAATATTTATCAAGGAGAGGGCTGTCCTTATCGTTTTCCGTGAGTTCATTACGTGTAGCATATGTATTTGCGTATTGCTTACTAAAAGTGGTGACATTGTCGTATGGACGTCTTAATCATCTTTTGTGACGGCATCGGTAAGAACCAAATAGCCATCAATTAAGGATAAATTGAAAGCCCGCTCTCTTGCTTAATGACTGTCATGCACACCATGACGGCTGAAGCCGTTTTTTCTGTTCATAAAATGATTATGCTCCCTTGTGTTTTCATGCTACAATGTGTGTATTGTATTACATGTAACGCTTGGGATGTGTGGGCATAACTGGGGAGCCAAGACCAGTTGCGCTTTGCTAAAAGCGTACTCTTTTGTGAGGTCGGTTTACCTTGATTTACTATTCCTGCAACTGGTAATTTCAATGGCTGTTGGCTCCTGGGAACATGATTATGGCGCTTTAGCGCCTACTCTTCCTCTGACCATTTGGCCTTGATTTTCCTGAACCCATTGCTCTTTCGAGTCACTTCTCATAACACAGACTTTGATATATTTCAGCGTGGCATTTTAAGAAGGGCAGATTTCAAATGTATACAACTTTGGCCATTTCAATTCAGTAAAAAATACTGAACGTACCCCGATGTGGTGATGATTCACGAAGAATGGATCAGATAGTAGTCTGTACTTTTCAGGTATGGTCCTGAAGATTGGATAAACGCTAAAAGCAGCACCTGGGTATCTCTATCACTGGGAAATGGGGCGCTAGCACTTACCGTTTCAAAAATCTAACTTGTAAACCTTTATAATTTTGCCTATTTAGGAACCCTTTATGCTTTGGCATGTCACTGTGTCCTGATGCTTATTTATAGATTGTCGGTATTGAGCCAACTAGGCTCTTCAAGGCAACCAGCAGGAGCTAAACGTGCCGCAGCCCCAATTTCTTTCCATGATGTTTGCTACTGAGGGTCGGAGTTTTTCTTTTGTTGAATTTGGACTCAAACCTTTGTGTGGCTTGTGATGTGTCGCTTTACTAGCCATTCCGTCTGTGCGAGCTTCACCATTCGGAAGGCATCCAACCATGGGTTTAGTTCATGGAAATAAGTATTGTTAACTCGGTGGAAAAAATTTTTTTACTAGCTGCTAGCCAGTCAGTCCCTTGCCACCTCCATTCTTTACATACAAAGGGCTCACCATTTCTTTAGAGTCGATTCTCACCAGTTGTCATTCTACAGTGTATTCAGATTCCTTGTATATGCGTTTGCTAATTCAGTTATTTTAAATGCGTGTAGCTTAAACTTTTTTTGCATTCTTTTTGTTTTAGGTCACACTTTGTTACTGTCTTCGTTCTGGAACATTTAAATGTGTTCAGTTCAGAGTATGCTATTGTTTTTTTCATCATGCATAACGCTTGCTTTTTAGCATGATGGCCAGTATTTCAACGCCCCGCCCCCTTCCACCTCCCCTCCCCCCCTTCATGCTTTTTTTTGGTGTTTTTTTATTTTTATTTATTTTTTAAAGCCCCCTCTTTTCCCCCCTCTGGCTGGAGATTTTGTGTTCATTCTGATGCAAGTCTTCTGGGGTAAGAGAGGGCTGTGAATACTTACCAGCTCGGACCTTCAGGTCAGTGGGGAATCATGGAGGTCGTCAGCTGCTAGTGAGTTAATTTGCAGCATGTTCCGTAATCTGGTTCCCTATTGCGTGTTTTCATATTTTGTTAATGGTTTCTGAGAGTTGCATGTGCGGTTACCTCTGTGACCGTTTTACTAAGCATTTCAGTAAAAAACAAGTGCTTTTAGAGGAGACTATGCGGGTAAGGCACTAACTACCGTATTTTTCCTGTTATTTACCCTATGCGTTTACATTATTTATTGGTTCTTTCTCCTCTTGGGACAAGCATCTGTTGTATTCGATTTCAGAGCAGCTACTGTGGCTAGGCCTCCGCTTACCACAGCACTGATGGAACTCTCCCCGTTTTGTTTATTTTTTGCCGGGGAAAGATCTAGGATTTGTTTGCTTGCAGTAGGTTTAAGAAGTTGTTTCTTTGAGTAGACTAGAACCTAATTCCGAAAGATAATTGTCTACCATGTTGTCTGCTGCTCGGGAAACGCCCATAGCCAAGCCTTCTCCGTTCTCCTGATGTTTGGCATCACAAAGTGACAGTGCAATTATCCTCCCCCCTCACCCCCCAAACCGCCTCTCCACCACGAGGTCCATTTATTTGGTACATCGTTCTGCCAGTATTTTTTTTTTTTACGAATACACGTTACTGGAAAAAGTCTTTCCCACAATCCACCAAGTCTGCTATTGCGGGTGATCCTGTCTGAGATCCCTATCTCGCGTGTTAGCCTGGTATCTACAACTTAAGACCAACTATCTGCATTTATGATAACAAATGAAAAAGAATGCTGTCCTCATCCGGGGTTTGACAAATGGTCCTCCAACAGAAACCAGTGGCTGGGTCTGTTGGGCGAGAAGGACAAGACATCTTTCCAACTAAGCCACCCCTTTCCACTATGTCATTGCCAATTGCTTATTAAAATCTTTCTTGTTAGACGTGAGTCCCTTGAAGGTGATGATTGCAAATATAGCTGGTTTGCTTTGCTCACCTTCCACAAAGGGAGGGGGTTCGCACTTCCACCCATAACTGCGCATATAGAAAATGGTGGTCAAGTTGCACATACACAATCCTTGTGGGCCCATGTTGATTTCCAAAAAGCAGACGCTAATTTAAGCGGCATGTGCTTCAGTGTTCCCATTTCCGTTTGGCAAGACTCGCATAGGCTGTTTCTAAAGTAAGTTTGTGTCATGCGGGCCGCGTAGGAGGTCTGTCTCGAACGTCGCTACATCTGTGCTTTGGGATCTCTGTTCTGCAATCAATGGCAAATACTCTTTTGATCTTGACATTTTTTTTTAATTCACAATTTATGAATGTACATAACGGTTGCAAACCATCCCAGACCCTCCCTAACAGTGCCACATAAATTAATACAATTCCAGGAATCTGCCCCAGATATGTATGAATGCTTATTTTTCTTCTGATGTCTGTAAATGACTCCATCGGAAGCATATCCACTTTTTTTTTTCTTTTCATTTTCCATCCACATGCTCGCCTCTGGGTGAACCATCATCAGTGTCCATCAGTTTCTTGGCCATCAGAGAGCCCCTAAATACCTTTGTGTGCACCAGTCAAACGATCAGCAAGCTGATCATCTCCCACTATCAAGGTTTCAGAGTCATAATCAAATGTTATCAGCACCCTGTTGAATATCGAGGGCAAACAACCCCCAGAAGTTCCTTCCTTGATTACATTCTCATAGCATATGTTCTAACATTCCGGTCCTATGAACATCCCCAGCACATATCCGTATCGGACATACCACGCTTAAACGGATCTTCTGGTGTCCAATAAACACTGTTCAGGATCTTAGTCTCCACTTCTTCCCCAGGCTAATAGAAGAAAGAACCGCATTCCTACAGACAATCGCCCAACACACCTCAGTCCTCTCCTCAGACAATCATGCAGACCCCTATTGCAACAAAGCAGAATTGCAATTGGTCTGACAATCAGTTTGTAGAACCCGCTTGCCTCGTGCCCCTCCAAACCAATCTGTGCAGTTGCCTCGCCAAAATCAAGCTTGTTCTTTTCAGAAACCTTTGTAATACCTCTTGAATATGGAAATCCAGAATCGTGCTATTCGGAGCCTCCTTGGCAGCCTGCAGCTGGGTGAAAGAAAGCCAGCTCCCATTTGCCGTGAAGTCGCAAATCCACGGAACACGTCAAGGAACCAAATGGCCAGAACAACATTTTTCTTCCATCCCTGACTGCCGGATTTGCTTGTTCGAATGGAAGAGCTCGATGTGAGGATCAGCCCATTGTGGCTGTGCATGGAGTTCCCACCCCTCCCCAATCCTGTTTGCCCCTCCCTGTAGCTATCTCAAGAATTGGCCTGCTGCTAGTTTATATACCCCTTTGTAGCAATGAGGATGGGAGAAGGCATCATCTTTAGTCCATACCTGGCAAAACTAAACTTACCCATGGCTTCTAGTATACTGCTTTACCATCCACCTGTTCTACCAGAGAGGCTGTTGATGTCCAGTGCAGGTTATTATAATTGCTTCCATGTAAAGAAGTGATGGTTTGTCATTTAGATATGGCGTATCAAATGGCCAGGCCAAACCTACTTCTAGGCACGGGGCGAGGCACTCTGTCAGTGTTTGATCAATTCAGGGAGGAAATGGTTTACATACTCCTCTGGGTACTTATTTTTTAAGCGTATCCAGCTTAATGAGATTCTAGGTTTAATTCTTTTCCACAGAAATATGGTTAATTTTTTATCAAACTTGAACAATGATACCGACTATTCCAGAGGTAGCAGACGGGCTGTGCACAATCACTGGGGGAACTCATGTTTTTATGATTTCTACCCTACCTGCTGCGACAACAGAAGTGGGGACCATTTGTTCAGTAGAGACTAATCTTCTGATTCAATTTCATATTAATTGTAACATGTCTCACGTTTGACTGGTGATCAAAACTCCTCTGTAATTCCCGGGAGCCGTACTTAATGAAGGGCATAAAGTCTGTTTTCTCTGTACTATGGCTATACCGAGAGACTTCTGAGTATCTCAGTACTTCTTCCACGAAAACTGGGAGGGATTTGATGGGATCCTCCAGATAAGCCAGAATAGTCTGTGCATATGCAGACACTGTAACAAGCATGGACTGTGTTCCAACTCCTTTAACCTCCTCATTTGTGTAGATCCGCTGAAGCAAAGGCTCTAAAGGCAATTCGAACAACAATTTGGGGTGGTGGGTGGAGGCACCTTTTATTTAGTATCTTCGTATGGGGGGGGGGGACCTGGAAAAGGTGCCATTCACAAACACTGAGTTTCTGGACAACCCCATGCTACTGTAGTGTTTCTGCAAGAACGGGCCACCGCACCTCATTAACGGCCGTCTCTGCATCCAGTGTTATGGCTGCCCAGCGTCAGTTTTGTTGGCCAGGTCTACGATCTTGCAAAGCAGCTGGGTGTTCGCTGAGTACAACCTACCTTTTTAACTGTGAGTGGATTTTAACCTTGTTTGGTTATGACCTGAATCATGGCCTCAAAAAGTTACCATGGGGTGCCGTCAGCCCTACAGATAAGGGGTGTATCGGCTATTTTTACACCATAATAATTGACAAATACTCCCAAAGAATAAAAATAAGGAGTAAACCTACTCCCTGAAAAAAGACATGTAGTATCTTGTGTCCCTGCTTTCACCCTCGCAGCGCTATGGATCAGTACTGCACATAGTACCACAGGAAGAAACTACTATTTTAACTGCCCGATGAGAAGTAAACTTTTATCGTTTTAATGTGCATGAATAACTAGGTGCCAAGAAATTAATAAAAAGATTACGTTTTTTTGTAAAAAACATATTTGTACTTGCTTATAAAATACTCTCAATGGAAATTGGACTATCATTTTACTCTAGACTTTAAAAAATAGGGACTAAAATCCCTTTTTTATGGATATTGTTTTTCTGATTGAGATGGTCCTTTGTATCTCGGTGACCTCCTCTGGCGAAAAGTAGCTGCCATGAGGAGTGAGCTGTATTGCAGTTGGCTATCAATTTCTTTATGAGCAGGGGGGGTGGGCCCGGAGTCTGGGGTGTATCCAACTTCATAGATCTTAGCATACGCTCTTGCTATGTCCTCTTTCACTGCCGTCCCGTCATCCATCCCCCAAAGCAGCTACTTCATTATTATGTGCCTTGGCTTTAAGGTATGAAGCAAAGTGTCTCAGCTATGCACCTCGCCCGTCCCCCACACCTCTCCAAGAGGTTTGCGCAGTATCTCAATATCACCCCTAATGTCTTGTATGGCCAGTGTCTGTTGTATTCTATTTTTGCCCTCCTGGGCGCTTCAGCTTTCCTGGGGATAATCTGTGAGTATATTCAACCCCAAATGATGTTCTTTCTTTTTTACGCGTCCTTTCTAATGTGTTTACCTCCCTTATTCTTCACAACCACAACGCTAATGATGTGGCCTGGGAGTGCTGCCTTAAAACGCACCCTGTACTATAATTGTTTCTGCCTTCTCATTAAGGTGAAAACACCCTCGTAAAATGATCAATAGTTTTTTATTTTTTTTTTTATTTTTATTTCTTGGGGAAAGCCACATGTCACCAAGGTGCCACTTGTTGAGCCCATTCTGTTGAGGGTCTGAGATAAACCCACCGGATCTCGCGTGTTGCTACCGATCAGTTAAAAATGATTCCAACATTTGATGGCTTGTTCTGCAACCTTTCCTGCCACTCGCAGACTATCGGGTCAGATGCAGTGGTCGTCACTGCGACATGTCACTCTGGATATCGGTGTACTCCGGAGACCCCTGGCCGGCCCATAGTGCCGAGGTTTGCTCCGAAGTACTTTAAGACGAGATAGCTGCATCCTTGAGATGGATGGGGGTGCAGATTTATTACTCCAACACCAATCAATAAGGACAACTCGATTTGGCAAGGGGAGTCCGTTTAATGACCAGTACAAAAAACGAGGAGTCATGGAAAACAGCAGTG
Source organism: Ambystoma mexicanum (assembly GCF_040938575.1). Classification (NCBI taxonomy): domain Eukaryota; kingdom Metazoa; phylum Chordata; class Amphibia; order Caudata; family Ambystomatidae; genus Ambystoma; species Ambystoma mexicanum. The sequence goes on from NC_090923.1 coordinate 54,258,333, forward strand.
ATGTGATCGTCCTTCTCACTTCAACTCCAGCTATCTTCATAAACAATCATAGCGTTTATACTGAAAACTCGTCATAATTGACGTATAACACTCACGTTAATATGTAATTCTGTTGGTTAGGAGTCATTCTCGGGTCGTCATTTCTTCTATCTGAGAGTCTGGCCAGGTCCTCGTAATGTAACCATTCGTCTTCCATTAAGGTCTCTTCCGGGACAGTACTGAGGCAATCTTCATTTTGTCTCATTTGCAGGTAGGGGTTTCTTAATGGATACCTTACTGTCCATGGTTTTCTAGGTATTGGGACTTCAATAGGTGTTGCTCTTCTGATGGGTACTGGGCAGAGCCCTACTGCGGCTCTCTGCTGGTTTATTTGTTCATCATATGTCGTATATCTCGGTGTGAACGGTCCTGGCATTTCAAAATGGGCGACTGGAGTACAGGCTGTATTTGAGACCTCCTCTACATCTGTATTTGGAGGTTTGGAATCCGCTGGATGTCCTAATGTCCAGGGAAATGGGTCTGCACTAATTATGCTTCCTCTTGGGAATATGCATAATTTTGATGTCTTACTTGACAAGTATATATATTTTTCATCTTTAAAACTTTCCTTCCCACAATTGGTTGCTATCTAAAGCTTTTTTGTGCAAATGTTTTTTTTTCTTTCGCCCAATACACTTTAAACCAAAAATGTATTTTTTTCTTCATACATGGACTTATTCATTGTGCTTTTCATAACTTAGATTTTATTTTTGTTTCATCATTTTACTATGGGGACCTGGCTACCATGGGGTTACGATTACAATCCCCTTTTGCAATTGTGAAACTGTATAAATGTTTTTCTTAAATTGATGTTTGCATGTAAATATGCTGAAACATACAACTCTACCACTTGCGGGGCATAATTGTTGAAGTTGACGTAACAGTTCTTTTGATATAGTTAATTGTAAAATTGAGAATTTTCAATCGCATCTTGTCCTTGTCTGAACGTGGTCTCTAAAAGTGGGTTTTGAAGTGATGCCTTTTTCCCACTGTCCTTTCCTCAGGTGGACAGCATTGAGAAGCGGTGCCTGGATTTGTTCAGTAGAGATTACTGCTACAGCTTGATCCTGAATGAAAATGGAGAGTTGTGCGGCCATTACCCCCGGCTCATTGTCTTCCTGGAGTATGAAAGTACTGTTCATGACAAGGACCCGTAAGTGCCAGCCTTTGCAAATGTTTCCCAAAGTTCTGCAGGCTAGCTCCACACAATGATACTCTGTCGATGTACGCCAGTGCCAAAAGATGGTACAGCTCAATTAACTCCTGTAAAGGGTACACTGACTAGTAAAAAACTCTACTCACACAATCCCTGCCCCAATAAAGTTCTGTGATCTATCAAATCTGGAATATGTTTTGAGACAGAGAATTAAGGCTGTCGGAAGACTTTTGGGCTTGAGCTGAAAACGGATGTTTGCTCTGTTGCTTGGCTTTTCATTTCCATATTTGAATTGACATTTATAGACTGAAATGAGGAAGTGCAAGAACAAGCTAAGCTGTTTTTTCGTGGCTGTATGTTTCATTGAAGAATTTAAATTTAAAGAAACCCCAAATCAAACTAATATGTCAAAGGGGTTTGGCTGCAATGTGGTTCTACTAGGACCTTTACTTCCAAGTAGTCCGCTGTAGTTTTTGTCTTTTTTTAAATCGCTCCTTTTTTGTTCATTGTTTGACTCCTTTTTGTGTATTCGTCGCACACTTCTGCTTTGCTAGCCTTCAGTTGAAAATCGAGCTGCCTGACTTGGTCCATCAGTGCTGCATGTCATTTTGCTAGTGCTCTAACAAACTACAGTGCGATGTAAAGCACTCTGCAGCAAACATCCTCCACCTATTTACACAAGCTAGAAGAACCCAAATATGTAACAAAGTTGCTTTTCCCAGCTGATCACATGTCGAGAGTAGGCTCGGTGCCAGAAGTCTGCTTCCAATAATTGGCCGAGAAGGGACACCGGCAAACTGCTTTTAAAAAGTCTAGTTTTAAACCGCTTTTGTGTGTCAAAAGTAAGCTAGTGCAATGATTTAATATTGATTATTGCATCACATTTCCTGGTTTAAACAATTTGGCTGCTGAAGGAAATGAATCTTTCACAGGTTGGAACCATTCCTAGTAAGCATTTCATCTGTCTACATGTAATGGTGCCAGTCCGTTACTGCTTTGTGGTGCGGTTGGACGAAAAGGATTTATACTTTTGTGCCCCGTCCCCTTTACTCCATAGTTTAAAGACGTTTTGCCGTGCTGGATAGGAGCAGAAGTTTTTTTTTTTTTTTTTTTTTTTTTTTTTTTTTTATAAAATGCGAGGGCTAATGAAAGGGTGATGCAATGTCCTGTCCCGGACTGCACCCTTCAGTTTTTTTCCCCAGCGCACTCTGTATCTGATAAGCGGTAGCACCTACAAGTACTTTTCCTTTTTTTTTTTTATTCATTAACCTACTGCCCCGTTCCCTCTGTCAGCCTTTACCGGACAATAGGTTTAATCATGTGCTTCCTGCAGTGGTTGCTTTGCAGCAGCCGATTGTTTATTTCCCACCGCCAAACCCCCCAACAATATGCAACACCCTCTTTGTTTAAACGTTTCCAGAGATGCGAAAATGTGTTTGGGTGCACTCCTCCAAGCCACTGAAGCATGTGTAGAGAAGAGTTGAGGGCCGGCAAGGAGTTTCTTGACACCCGCCCCTGGTTCAGGGAGGGATCATGTCCACATTACCAGTGCTGGGTATACCACAAAGGGTGGACCTGATGTATCCTCTGAGGACCCCCCCATAAAGTAGCTGAAGGTATCTGGTGCAACACTGGTTCTGAGCAGAGCAAAGCAGCCCATTGGCAGAGCTGAGCATCCCCTGAGTGGTGGCTGCAGTTACCTGGTGCCCTAACAATGAGACCACTGGCACTGCCAAGTATCGCTCCAAGATGCCTAAATGGATTCAACAAATACTTTTAATCCTCTTACAGACAGTCTAAGGACCCAATTCAAACTGCCAAATCGGGTGACTTTCGACAGAATTGTGATGCAGCTCTCAAATGACCGCCCCCTGTGATTGCAGCAGCCGCCATTTCCCTCGTCCGCACCAATTTCTGCCTCTACAGAAAGGTTAGGCCAAGTTAGAGACCATTTGTTGGTACCCCCTAGAATGTACTCTTCCTCCTTGCATCTTCTCCATTGTGCTAGGAGGGCCATCATGGCATCCCACCTTCACTGGGAACTCTAGTAGGGAGTTGAGGGAGGGCAGGGGGAAATCTGAGGAGGGTTGGTGCAGTGCATTTATCACCATGGGGAAACCTGAAGGACCATGGGGTCCTATCACTAGTTTACAGTGGTTTCCCTTCGACTTGCCCCATTCCTTCACATCCTCTTCCGACCAGATTCCCAGCTCTAATGGAATAGAATCTGAAACCTTCTTTCCATGAGAGCATTAGAGGTTCCACCGATGGAGACTGGTGTTATAGTTTTCTCTTTACAGTGCCCAACCAGGCTGGTCTGTGCACTATATTAGACCTGTTGGATTTCAACCACCACCTTCCCCGAGAAAAATTCAGATCGCCCACACAGATTCTGCCTTTTCTACAGCGTGGAGACTTTATCTGTGCAGTGGGTCTTAAACATGCCTACCCACGTAAACCCATTTGGCCACCGCATCGGAAAATTGCTGTGGTCCTCATCCATTTTCAGTACCTGGTTGTAACCCTTGGCTTTAACGCTGTTCCAAAAGTCTTTGAACATGTCATGCTGCTGATGAGCCTGTGTCTTTGTATGGTCCTTAATCCTTGGAGCTTAGCATCGTCAAGGAACTATTGGTGGTGGTGCATTATGACATTTGTTTCCTTTCCAACAGAGGTTACTGGAACCAGCTGAGACCAGTAACTGAACATCACATGATCTGGTATTGTGGTCAATTTATCAGAGACCGAGCCTTTTCTGGAGCTTCTTCCTCACAGAACTATCACAACAGACTCCTCCCAGTTGGGTTGACAAGCAACCTTGGGAACAATTACAGGTTTCTGATTTGTGGTCTGTTGCAAAGAACATGCATACCCTGAAGCCTGCACCAATTTTCCTAGTGCTCACGCCTTCCAGATAGATGCTATTCATTTGTAATTGCAATGCCATGTTGCTCTTTCTTTGATCAATAAGCAGGACAGCACTAAGTCTTACGCCCTTATCTTGCTGGTGGTACAGATTTGGAAACGTGTGATTCAGAGTGGGATGTAATGGAAAATTCAGTAGTGGATTTCTTAAGCCGCCTGGCTACTACAGACTACCAGTGGGAACAGAACGTATTCTTGAATCGTATCTTCAACGAATGTGGGTTTTACTCCAATTAAAACAAAATTTCAAGTCTATTCCTTGGTTATAGGTAGACCCGCTAGAGTTAACTGTTGCTTAATAAAGTGGGGGGCCGTGGGGGGATAAAAGTTTCCTGGGAGAGAGGTCAATGATTTTATCGTCCCTCCTATAACAAATTACAAGTAGACAGCTGGGCAGTGCTTGATTAACTCCATGATGAAGTGGGCCAGTATGGCATGCTTCATATTCTATTTGCCAATTAAATGGCTGCCTCCACTAGCCGAAATGCTGATCGGAAAAGTAAGAACTACAACCAACCCTTCAGTACATGCTAAAATTGGGACAGCAGGGCCCTTTCGATCAACTGACTTATTGGGGTATTATTGAACGGAGACCTAGCTTTGAGAAGCAACAGAGCGTTTTACAATCAAAGGAGGAAGAACATGGTGAGGGAGCAGAGAAAGAAAAGCCCCGGTTAGTTAACTGGGGAGGGTACGGTGAGCACTTTATCAGCAAGGGATCTGACCAGTCTAGGCGCTACAGGTGGGTATTTTTTTTTTTTAAATACGCCCTTTTTGGCAAAGGGGTGAGTCGTCTGACTATGATTTAGCAACGTGCAGCTGGAATAATTTTATCTGGGCCTTGGAATATGGTTGCTTGTTACATGAAGGTATTCTTTGTTTATATCCTAAAATGAAGGAGGGCAGGAGATGAATAGTAAAGTAGTAGCCAGTTTCCCATGAAAGGAGCTACATTAGTCTGCAAGGGGCGCAATGGTCGGAATGGCTGAAGGTAAATTGTTAACACGCTTTAGGTTAAGCAGTTCTAGTCCTGGATGGCCATGGAAAAGGATTTCTGTTGACCAATTGATCCTAGTTCAAGACCACAGTGTATCTAGATCAATATATTTGTCTTGTGCATGTTGATATGATGTTTATTAAAAAATCTGCAGGAGTAGTGGGGGTGATTGAAGCACACTCGGTGAAATGCCAAGAATTACCATTCGACAGAAGTATATGAATATTTATACCATTTATTAGGCCCAAGGATTAATACAGATTAATAATGCAAACCAATGTAAAAATACCACACCAGCAACACATGTAAAATGTATACAGTCCCTCGAGTCAATGCAATAAAGTTGGAAACTCCACCAATACCTTTTAAGGGAAAAGGGCAGGCAATCTTTATAGCATGGGCCATCCTCAGAAGTGGAAAACCCCAACTTAAACCCTGCGATGAATGGAATCTTGTGCTCTGTGTGCACGTGAAAGCGCTTGGTCATGAGTAAAAGTCACAAAGTACCTTTTCGATAAGTTAGGGTCAGGATTCTGAAGGGTGAAATCTGGTTCCAATAGTCTGGGGAAGATCTGTAGCAATGAAAAAGCTATTCCTAACATTCAGAGGATTTAGGGAAGCGGGGCTACCAAAGCCAAGGAGTGCCCATAGGGGGTCCTCCGTTTGGATGAACAAGGGGCCACTGGTAAGTGGTTTCAATACTCTCTACCTGTAGCTCGGATTTGGTCCATAGCTGGCATGTCTGGAGGGGGTCGTCGGAGAGGTTCGGTTTCCTGCCCTTGGTTTGGCTTCACAGTGCACAGGTGCTGCGGGTGCAGATGCTGGTCCAGTTTGCAACAGGAGCTGTATCTCAATTCAGTTGAACAAAGAAAACGCTGTTGCAGCTGGGCTCGGGACACAAGAAGGAACACAGGAAAACCGCCTTTGATTGCCACTGACGCACAGTAATGCAGGGGCAAGCACCTAACTCTTGCAATCTGACCCAACCTTCCCTCTCGCAGCCCAAAGCAGCTAGGACAACGCAATTCGGTGAAAAGGTGCTTTGCAGTGCAAGTTGGGATTAACAAGTTTCGAGGTAAAACTCGATGCAACAATGCTCCTCCATGGGTGCCAAGGTTTGAGCTGGACAGTCCACTAAATGGCCCATTAACACTTCTGAACAAGCTTTTTTGGAGGGCATCCCGGAGGCGGCGAGTGATTAGTGCCACCACTCCAAAGATTCAAAGCACTTTCTCAGGCCTTTTTGAGATCGAGCCCAAAGCAGGGCTCCACCGGGACTCAAGCGAGCTTCGGATGCTCGTCTGCGGATCCCAGGATCGGCTTTTTGTTCTGCTCAGGTATTCTGGATACTTGCCTCAGTCAGTTGGTTGATTCAGACTGGTTGCTGATCTGCGGGTCTGAATTCGGGACCCCTCCTCATATTCACAAGCCTGGTGAGTGCACGCCCCTGGCCGTCCAATGAGATCTGCCCCTCTCATGCATGCCAACATTGGTCCAATCTGGCATCACTGTGGCTCTCGTGTACACCAGACATCCTGGCACCAGTATTGTGGATTGGTACCAGACTGACCGGGCCCCCTTCCTGGGTACCCACACACGTGGCCTGCAGTAGCCCACCAAAGAAGCTACTTTTGCTGGCTACTGCATGCCCAAATAAGGAAATCTTTTGTCCTGAAGACCAGGGGGAAGGCCAATGGGCAAAATGACCAAAGAATAGACAAAGCACCTCATCTCATGGCATGGCCATGACTGACACTAGCCGCAGTCATGAGCAAATAGTGGTATGGCTTGGCTTGGTAAAACATTAATACACAAGCTTCTGCTACCACTACTCCTAAGTGTGTGACTAGGGCCAGAAAACACAAGGACCCTTTGCACTGTACAGTATTTTACTTTTCAGTGATAGTGTTACCAAACGTGGCAACAAAGTTGAAAGACTAAGCGAAACCAGTTTCTCCGTACTGACCGCCTGAGGCACTTGTCAGTTTCCCCAGAACAATGAGCGAAAGCCCAGGCGAGTGCAGCTGAAGGCTGTGCTGGTATCCAGTGATTTTTGATGCATACAAAATATAGAATGAATTTGAAACAAAATGGAAAAATACAGAATTAAAATAAAATGTGTGTGGGGGTAAGGTGTTAAATCTGGTGGGGAGGGGTTTAGGGTGTAGTTTTAAACATGGGCTTGTGCGGGGGGAGGCCCCTCAAAAATATTTGAGATCCTGGGAACCAATTCCATTGGTGACAGTGTGTGGTATAAATACCTTAACACTATTTGTTAATGCATTCTTTTTTGTATTCGTTAAAATCACATAACCACTATGCTGCCCTGGCAAGTTGGGATACTTCAACAAAAGCAACATGTATTCGGGGGGAGGGGTCCACAAATGTAGAGGGGGAAGTTGCCTGTACCCTAACAGCATCCCCTCTCTGTTGGCCATATGGCTAGGCAGAATGGAATACTTTGTTTTTTTGGGATAACTTTAAAAAAAAAAATTATATATTTTTCATTTCCTTTCGACAAAATGAAGGTTGTCTTGGTTTGCCTCGAACATGAGGAGTCTCATGGCAAGCCCTGGTCCACTTGCCCTCAGATAGACAAAAAGGGGACCAGAGCTGTATTCAGCCAGAAACAAGTTCTGGCTGTAATATGCAGATGCCTGTATGTGACGGTCTCTGCTCACTCCTTTAGTGTGAGAGCCCTTCCGTTGTGATTGGAGGGATGGCTGACCATCTATTTGACTAGTGCTATTGGGTTTGCACAATCATGTACTGCTTTCGGAGGGGGATAAAAGTGAATCCCTTAACCCACTCGCCGCACCAACAGTTGGAACCTGAACGTTCAAAGGCCTGCTTCCTGAGGAAAGACCAACTCTCCAATGTATCCTTTGACGCTCTGTACAATTAGACCATGAAGCTCTGACTCTCGAAGGATTAGCGTCCCAATATGGTGCTCCTTTTCCCCTGATTCAGTGGCGACTGCTCCTGCTTCAAGGACACTTCTCATGAAGCTTCAGACCATGTCTGTATTGCCAGATCCAGTAGTGGGTTCCCCTTTGCTATCAGGATTCAAAAGGCTCAGTGCTGAACCAAAGTATCTTCATCCCAGGACATCTAGTGCCCTGATTCCTTCGCTTTCCCCTCCCCCCCCCCCCTTTCCTCCCCACCCCACAACTGGGATGCTCCAGAGGCCTGTGTTGCCTTGTTGCATTGCCAAACTCTCCTTTCTGATCACTCCTCTGTGGCTGACTCTGGTTTGAATGATTTCTTCAACCTTAATTTCATATTCATGCTTCAAATGGATTGTGTCCTCCCATGTATTCCTTATCTTATAATTCTTTCCAACTGCTTTGGAAATTGTTTTCGACAGGGGGTTGCTGTGCCGTTCTTGTCGAGTCGATGTCCCTTGAGGGCTTCAGTTTGACTGTCGACTTCATCAGTATAAGTAGCACATGCAGCGCCCTTTGGCTTCAGTTCCATTTTTCCAAGCTAACGCTTCGAGAGAATTACGGCGCGCTTGAGTTCCTCTGTGAAATCGATAGTTATTTTTATTCCATAATTGTCTTCATCGGCACCATCGGCCTTCCAAAGCTAAGACTGTGGATCGAAGATGTCCATCACTGACACATCCCGACCACCCCACCGCGTATGTCTGTGGTGTCTTGGTTCCAGGCACCTTGCCTCCAACTGTAGCTCCTGTCGTGCGATGACCGAAACGGCTCTCGGGGAGCATGAAGGTAAATTGGTGGTGGGGAGGTTGCTGCTGGAATCTCCTTTGAAGATTTAAAAAAAGACTGAGTCGAGTGATTCTTTTCGAGCGGTCTCGATCAAATGTCGGTAACGCCATTCTTTGAAGAAGGCCAAGAAACTGCATCATAGGTCGCCTTTGACCTCCTGTGATTCCTCGGCTGAGGTAATCTGGTGTCCAACTAGATCAGACTCCCCTGCTAAATGGGATGCACTTCGTAGTGAGATGCTTAATCTTCAAAAATGCGGCGTCAACCCACCCTCCTGTCCCCCAAGGACAAGCAGAAAGCCCATGCGCCTGTCGATCTGCAAAAAGATGACAAAGTGAAGTCCAAGACAAAATCTTCAAAACCGAGCCTTAAGCCGGTTCTACATGGAGAAACATCTCAATCTGACGAAAAATAGTAGAGTGCTTCTACCAGTTGGGAACCTAGCCCCTCAAAGGTTCAGTTAAAGAAGCACGGGAAGTCCGCCTTTGCTGACTCAGTCCGAGACGCCGACGGAGCCGCCGACTAAAGCTTTTTGACATGCATTTCTTTTGAGCATTTACACTCATGCCCATTTAGACTTTTGACATTAAAAACAGTTTTGCTTATTGCTATAACATCAGCCCGCAGGTTACACTAGTTGCAGGCCCTTTCCTGTAAACGTCCTCGTACAGCTTTCCATAAAGACTAGGTTATTTTAACTCTGACTTCCACTTGTCGCAAAAAATTACTTTACCAGTTTTCTATCCATCTCACCATCTAGGAAAGGAGCAAAGATTACATAGACTGGACCTAAAAAGAGGTTTGTTTTTTTACATATCCAGAATGGCTACATTTCACCAAAATGACCAATTATTCATTGGCTTTTCTGTCCCCAAATTGGGTCTATCTGTTGCTAAACAACCCACATCCAGATGGATCATCCTTGATATTGGTGAATGCTACAGATTAGCGGGTGAGGACCCGCCGGAAGGCTTAAGAGCACATTCCACAAGGGGCATGGGAACCGTTGCTGCTCTGTCCCAATCCAAGGCACTTGTTCAGCGGCCACTTGTTCGTCCATACTTTTGTGAGACATTACTGCCTGGATTCGTCTTCCAGTCAGGGAGGACAATTTGCAAAAGCAGTCCTTCATTCAGTCCATGATTACAACAACATTTAATATAAGCACCCCCAAATTATTACTGCTTTGGGAGTCTTATCATAATATGTGGGGGCGACCATCCATTTGAAAAATAAGTTCCTTACCCCTGTTAACTTTCTTTCTATTGGATGTTCCTCCCATATATTCCTCATCGCCCCTCCCAGCGTAACCCGCTGTACAATTTACATGTTCTTACACTTTACGTTTTCTGTGAGCCTACAGTCTGTGGTACGTTTGGTAATTCCTCTTCAGGAGGGTCGGGGGGGGGGAACAGAACTGAAGCCAACAGGTGTTGCGTGTGCTACTTCTACTGATGACGTTGACGGTCGAACGGAGGCTCTCTGGGACATCGACTCGCCGAGAATGTCGCACAGCGCCCCTGTTAAAAAATAAATAAATAAATAAAAATAATATTTATCATAAGAGCCTGAGTACGTTGGGGGAACATTTAATTGAAAGAACGTTACCAGAATCCTGTGGGAATCACAGGATTGTAAATAACCACTCTTCCCAAGGATCTGTCATTTCTGGAATGGTGACTCACCACTGGGTCACTCTGAACAATTGATGTGCACAGCTGCATCAAGAAACCAACACCATTCTTCACCCCCCAGCTGCTGAACTTCTCCTTCAGTCCTTGGCATTGCTCTCCGTAACATACGGTTCTGCTGATGAGCCTTTCCTTGTCCAGTCCTTCACCTTTGGGGCTCTGCATCTTCAAGGTACTATTGGGGTGCCTGCCATGAATGCATTTTTGTTGGTACTAGTTATCTTTGATAAAGCAAGCATGCTACTAGACTGGCATTTTGCTGCAGCCTGTTTGGACAGGTTTTTATATTGTGGCATGGCGTTTCTAATGTCAAAGCCAACTGAGGTATGTTCTGAAATATATGGCAGTACCCAATCTTCAGAAACGGCATAGACCCATTTTCCTATCACTGGCACTATGGGCAGAGATATGGAACACAGGCATATATTTGTGCAGCCAGGAAGGAGATGCATGGGCACAGCCAGCATGAATGATTTGTATACTGGCAATGCTTCTGTGCATGTTTGTCCCTTGAATCTTTTTTTGGATTTTTTTTGTTACCTTACAAAACCAATTGGCTTTTGACCCATTTTTAACCCCAAAATCGCTTTTGCTAGTTTTGGGTGACCTGGCTACGCTCTACCCCTCTGGCATATTTACACCGCTCTAATTTAAAAGTTCAGCCGCTACTGACTTTAAAATATGTGCGACTGTGGGTATGTGGTGGGCGCAAACTTCTGATAACCTTAGCATGATCACAGCAGGGCTCCAGACTGACTTGATAGCAAGTCGCCCAATTTATTATCCAATTCAAAATGTGTAGCATGTAGAAAGCCACCATCCAGGTTATGGATGATGCCTTCTGAATCCTGTATAAAGGCAAATCCTTCCTCATTGTCTTTGACCATTTTCTTGCATCTGACACTGTAGAACAATGCATCCTGGCCGAAGGATTTCTGATTGATATTTTAATTCTATCACGCTCATACACAAGTGCTTCAGAGCGCGACCAGGCAGGGAAAGGGAACAGGGGAGAACAAAAACAACGATCTTGCTAGGCCCAGTGACATTGAGAATGTGCAAGTGCAGGGTAGAGGGAGAAGGGGGGAGAAGTGCATGGAAGGGGGAACAAAAAGAGTGCGGAGCGAGAAGGAAAAATAAAAAAAATAAATAAAAAGGCAACAAACAATGGGAGTGCAGCCAGCAAGTGGCAAGTGCTGGGTTTATGGCAGCAGGCCGTGTAGGTCTGAAAGTGCAGGAAGAAAAGGGGAGGGCTGTATGGGTACAGATACAGACCCCAGTGCAGGGGGTGGCCCGGAGGCAGTGCGTTAGGGTGGCAAGATGAGCAGGTACCTGGGCCCAGAGGACAGAGGGTGGCCAGGTACATGGTGTTGAGGGAGAACAGAATCAACAGGGGAGAGGGGAGGAGAAGGCAGAAGCAAAGAGGAAGGTTTTGAGGTGCTTCCGGAACCGGAGATGGTTCTTCTCAAGTTTTAGAGTGGCAGGGAGGCTGTTCCAGAGGGAGGGCCCCAGTCGAAGACAGATCTACCTCCCAGCTCGTTTCTTTGAGAAACGACTGACCCTGAGGGAGTTGGAGGTAGAGGAGCAGAGTGCTCGAGATGGGAGGTATTTGCGGAGGTATAGCTGAAGGTATGTTGGACCCAGGCCCCAGAAAGCCTTGTGGACAATGCAGAGGGTTTTGAATTTAATCCTTGCATCCACAGGGAGCCAATGGAGAGATTTCAGAGCTGGAGAGATACGATCCCAAGGCTTGAGGCCAAGGACCAGTCTCGCAGTCCTGTTCTGGATAAGTTGTAAAGGGCGGAGAGTAGAGGCAGGTAGATTAAGAAAGGGGCTGTTGCAATAGTCCAGCTTGGAGAGAACCAGAGCTTGGGAGACGGTGAGATTCTGGGGGAATGAAAGGAAAGGAAGAATACTTCTGAGGAGGTGCAGTAGGATGTTTGACTTTTTTGATACATCAGCGATGTGGGCAGAGAAGGAGAGTGTGGAATCAAAGGTGACACCAAGGTTCTTGGCCTCGCAGGTGGGGATAGGAGGAGGGCCAAGGGAGACTGGCCAGAGAGTGAGGGGGAAGGAAGGTGATGCTGTGCCAATGAGGAGGATCTGTCTTGCTGGCATTAAGACAAAGATCGTTGGTGGCACACCAATCTTGGATGGCAGATAGGCATCAGTGATGAGAGAGGTGAAGGAGGTGGCCGAGGGCAGCCTGAAAATGAGTTGAAAATGAGTTGAGTGTAGTCTGCGTAGCACTGGAAGTTTGAGCAGAAAATGGCAATACAGCGTGCGAGAGTTGCCAGGTATTGGTTGAAAAGCCAGGGCGAGAGGTTAGACCCCTGGGGAACACCACAGGTAGAGAGGAAGGCAGATGATGGGAAGGACCCAAGTTGGACCTGGGAGGGTCGATCAGAGTGGAAAGAGGTCAGCCAGGCCAGAGCCTGATCGGTGATGCCCAAGTTATCCCAGAGACGGTTGAGCAGGATGGTATGGTTGACCGTGTCGAAGGCAGAGGAGAGATCAAATAGGATGAGAACAGACAGAATGCTAGAGTCAAGGTTGGAAAGCAGATCTTCACGGATGTTCAGGAGAGCAGTTTCCGTGCTTCTGCCAGATCTGAAGCCAGACTGATGGTCATGGAGACAGCCAACAGAATCAGAATGAAGGTTTAGCTGAGAGATGGCCAGCTTTTCAAGGAGTTTGCCTGAGAAGGGGGTAATGGAAATTGGGCGATAGTTGGCTGGACAAGGGAGATCCGCTGGGGGTTTCTTGAGGAGAGGATGCACAAGGGAGTGCTTAAGAGGGGAGGGGAAGGATCCTGAGGCAAAAGAGTGGTTGCAGAAGTCGGCAAGGGCCGGGGCGAGGGTATCAATGTGGTCCTTGAGAGTTTTAGAGGAAAGGGGATGAATCTGTTTTGACAAGGCTTACATAGATCGGACTTGTCTAGCGACCTCATCAGTGGAGAAGAGAGGAAAGGAAGAGAAGGAGGGTGGGGGGGTGTCTGGAGGAGTGTCCGTGAGTACTGACTGAGAGGGGAGGGGAGGGGAGGGGAGGGTAGAGGAGAGTGGGTGGAGGAGAGTGTGGACAGGATGTCCTGGGTTTTTGAGATCAAGTGGGAGGCCAGGGCATTGCCAAGAGCCTGAGAAGTAAGGGGAAGGGTAGAGACTGCAGCAGGGTTGGCCAGCTCCTTACAAATTTCAAAGAGTTCGGCCGAGCTGTTGGATGCCGCAGAGACACGGGCTTGAATGTGGACTCTCTTCTTGGTACGGACAGAGATACGCTATTGCCTTTGGAGAAGGCGACAGGCCAGTTTGTCAGAGGATGAGCAGGAATCCCTCCATTTTCTCTCAGCCGCCCTACACCTACGTTTAAGTGTAGCTAGGTCAGAGTCGTACCAGGAATTGCGCTTGGATTTGGACTTCAGGCGGATCCTCATGACAGGGGCAAGAACATCAAGAGTATCAGAAATAGAAGAATAGAGAGGAGACGGGGCTGTGTCAGGGTGTGAGTCAGCCAGAGGAAGAGGTGGGTGGGGAGAAGGTGGAAGCAAAAGCCTCGACTGACACGCGCTTCATGGGCCGGATGTCCAGGAAGGTAGGTGGCAGTGTTGGGGTAGGCTTGGCTTGGGGGGAGCGGTGGGGGGGATAGAGATGAGAGGTAGTGGTCACTCCCGGAGAGGGGAGTGGAGAGAGGGATAGATGGGGGAAGCTAGAGGAGATCAAGACATCAAGTGAGTGCCCTGCAGAGTGCGTTGGGCCAGATGGGAGGATAGAGAGGGAGAGGGAATCGCAGAGGTCGCGAAAGAGCAATGTTGAGGGACAGGGAGAATCAAGGTGAATGTTGAGGTCACCAAGGAGGAGGAGTTGAGTGGTTGAGGCTAGGAGAGAGGAGGAGAGGTCAGCCCACTCAGAGAGAAAAGAGGTGATTTGACCAGGGGGCCGGTAGAGAGTGGCAACAGTAAGAGGGTGGCTAGGAGAGATTGAGTGCCGGCAGACGAGGCATTCGAAAGAGGAGTAGATCTGAGTGGCAGTTATAGTGGCAGGAATCCACTCAGGAAAGATCAAAGCCACACCCCCTCCAGAGCGAGTAGATCTGGGTGCAGAGATGATCTTGTAGCCATCAGGGAGGAGAGTGTCAAATTTTCGTGACGGAGCTGGCCGTGATCCATGTCTCTAAGACCAAGAATGTCAAGGTCAAGTTCTTCAAGGAGGTGGCAGATGACAGAGGAGTGTTTGACAGCAGAGCGAGAGTTGAGCGTGCCAAGATGAAGGTTGCCGCCTTAAAGACCTTCTGGGGAGGGGTACAAATCAGAGGTACGCCCTGCGGAGTTGTGGAGGTAGCCAGAAGATGGGCAGAGGAGGGAAGAGTGGGTAAGGTAGCCAAGGAATGAGAGGAGGGGACAGCCGGAGAAAAAAGGAAGTTGATGAGGCGAGGGAAAGCCTATCGAAGAGGAGGAGATTTGCCTGGGGTCCTTGGACCATGACGGTGCCATTTAGGTAGAAGTTAAGGATGACTCTGGAGGAGTCAAAAGAAGCCATGAGGATTGCCCAGCGAGTGCCACCATTTATGGGAGAGGAGGAGACGGGACAGAGCACAGAGATCATATGGGGGGTCCATAGATCAGGCGAAGGAACAACAAAGAGGATGTCGGTGAGGGTCTGTCTGGAAGAGGCGCTGGTATAGGTATCAGCAATAGGGAGACCAGGGTTGGAGGCCAAGATATCCTTTTTAAACTTCATTCTTTCCAGACTTAGTGAGAAGGGAAGGATAGTTGATAGAGAAGCAGTTGGAAAAGATGGGAGAAACAGACAACGCCATGAGTATGAAGAGAGGAGGCAGGGGGAGGAGAAAGCAGGTGCAGCGGTATGGCAACAGTCACTGGGCTAGCAGGATTACAATCGATGGGCAAAGTTAAATGCAAAATACACCCAAGTTTGACTTTCAAGTTAAATGCAGAATTACACCCAAGTTTGACTTTAAGGATAGATGAAGGTCCTGTAGTTAAGGAGACAAGAGGGAGTCCGATGGTAAGGGCGAGTACAGACACGACTACAATTTGAGAACATAACGAGGAGAGCTGAAGGAGTACCAGCAGAGTAGATAGTACAAAGGAAGTCCGAAAGGAGGGACTAACCACTGCAGAATGTGTTTTAAGGGTCATGGTAGTCCAATAGTCCAGGGGTAGCAGCCTCAGGGAGGGTTTGGCTGTGGCAGAAATATCATGAAGGATGTGTAGACACCAGGCCGTCTAAATGAACACGTACAGACTCCCAGTGTTCTGTTGTGTGCGCACCCCCAAGGTGACAGCCTCTTAGATTCTTTAACTTTTGGAGCTGATGGGTACTCTCCTTAAAGCTCCAGATAATTGCCATCCACAAATAGGTGGACTCTTCCCTTTTTGTACACAGCAGTAAAAAACCCACAGGACCTCTGTAATTGGTTTTGCTACCCAGCAATCATCCAGTCCTGGATGTCGACTGCCTTCTTCACGCTTAACCCACCCAAGACCAAATTCTTCCTCATCAGTTCCCAGCTAAACCTGTCCAGCAATGGCTCCGTGATCTGCACCTAGAAGGACTTGATCAAAAACGCTCATTCGGCAAAATCTTTATGCTTTACCATCGACGGCAGCCTGTCTTCCCAGATGCATAGCCCCGAAGCCCAAACTGCCTGGCGTCAAATGTCCACCCTTTGCGAAAGGAGTGCAGTGCTGGTACGTTTGGTCTTGCATTGATTTTTGGGGCGGGGGAATGCAAAAGGTAGGGGGGAGAAGAATCCCTCCTGATGGAGGTCCCAGCTGCTCATTTGGCTCCCCTTGAAGCAGTCAACCACACAGCAGCATGGGTGTGCTGAAATTTGACTGAATCACCCTTTCACTGACTTCCTTGCCAGGCCAGGTTAATGTTCAACACTGCATGCATAATCTACAATGCTGTCCTGAGGCAGTGCACCAGCTTAACGAGCGGCTAAGCTCCACATTTCTGACACACTCCTGGTACTGATCTCGACGAACTGGCTCAAATGAAAACTTTTAGCAAAAGTGAGAACCCACAAAGAATCCTTGTCACGCACCAACCCTCGAATTCTATCGTAGTATCTGCTCGGAAGACCCCCACAGTGCTCTAATTTCTCAAAACCTAGCTTTTTCAACCACCCCTGACCAAGGACAAATCCCAATGGACACTTGCATCTGATGCACAGACTCTCAGTAATGTGCTTCTGTCAAAAGATGCCAGCCCAAATGCTGGCTACCCACGCTCTGTTGCAGTGCTCTGCTGCTCTTGCGCAATGTCCACGCATCAAACAATAAAATGAAGTGCCAGAAGCAGCAGATCCCATAACCGTTCCTTTAGGCGTCCCGCAAGGCTCCTGCCTATCCCCCACACTCTCCAATGCCCATACCAAACTCCTCCTTTGCTGCACTAGATGCTATGGGTGTCGTATACACCAATTTTGTGGATGATACGCAGATACTCATCCCAATCGCAGGCAATCTAGAACAGGACACTATTCTTAACAATATATACTAACTCATCCAGAATTGAATGGTGACAAACGGCCTCTGCCTCAACAGAGAAAAGGAGATCCTCATTGTAGGTGCTCCCACACGCTTGAGTAGGTTAAAAATCTATAGTCGTCGATGGCACCCTTATCACCATCTTAAACCAGGTCAAACCTCTAGGCGTATACCTAGATTCCAGCCTCACTATGTGCAAACACATCGATTCACTTGCCTCCTCCAATGCATACACTGCAAAACTCGTTGCCCTCAGTCGGTTATTTCTGACTCCTCAAAAATGGTGTTACTCTAGCAAGAGCCCTCATTATGTCCAAGCTAGACTACTGCAACATTCTCCTACTAGGCACCACTTAGAAAAACCTTATAATACAGCTTCTGCAGAACAAAGCCCTAAGAGCCGCACTTGGAATCACCAAAAGGGAACATGTTTTGCAGTATAGGAGAGGAGCACACTGGCTCAGGATTACTCCACAAAACTCATCACCCAAGTGTCACACTAAATGCCCCCACCTGCCTCAATCAATACCGTGTACGCAAAGTAGCAACTAGAACCCTCAGATCCAATTCCAACACCCACCTATTTATCCCCTGCTTCAAGAACGCCAGAACAGGTAACTCCAGTTTCTCGGTAGCAGCGCCCAGGATCTGGAATTCATTACCTCCCAACATAAGCAATGAGCCCTCCCACATGCAGTTGAATAAATTGCTAAAAAACCTGGCTCTTTAACAAATTCTAACCTTCTAGATCAAACCATGTATGTAAAATGTACCGTTGCCTAGCCTCCAGGCTCTCGGTACTGAACCACTGCATCATATTGCCAAGTTTCACAATGCTCATCTTCTTACCATGTTTTTTTTGTAACCAATCAGTTTAGAAGTATGCTTGTAACCTACGCTGTGACACCCCCAGTAGTAAGTTTTGCACAAAGTAATTTATTTGGTAATTCCAAGTCTCAAGGTATGAACACGTATGTGACAAACAGGTCTTGAATAGGGAAGAAACAGAAAAAGTGGATAATCGAGCACAAATGAAAAAAGTCTTATTCAGATTTGAGTCTTATCAGGAGTAAGTATTTTGTCCATGCAGGAATGTATTGTCCTTAATTGGATTGCACTGAGCCAATGATGAATTCCTGATTGATTTGTTTTCACTTGTACTGCGATGAAAATCCAGTCAATTTCAAGATGTTGATGTGCTTGGTTGTTTGCACTAGGCATTGAAAATATGGTACAAGTTACAAAAAGAAAGGTTGCAGATTGGTCGAGGCTTGAGGTAACCTTAGTTGCTTTCACTAGGTTAGAATGAAGGTTGTGGATTGGCTGAGACTTGAAATATGTTTAGTTGCTGTCACTAAGTCAAGGTTGCAGAAATGGATTCATAAATTTGGCTGTGGCCTGAATGGTTGATTGATCCTGATTTCTGGTATGAGTACAATTGGTTTTCTTAAGTTGAAATATTGCTGTTGAAAGAAGGGTCCTGTGTTGGACTCGGTGTGGAACGTATAGAGCAGAACTAATGATATAATGAAAGAAGGGTCCTGTGTTGGACTCAGTGTGGAAGGTATAGAGCAGAACTAATGATATAATGAAAGAAGGGTCCTGTGTTGGACTCAGTGTGGAAGGTATAGAGCAGAACTAATGATATAATGAAAGAAGGGTCCTGTGTTGGACTCAGTGTGGAAGGTATAGAGCAGAACTAATGATATAATGAAAGAAGGGTCCTGTGTTGGACTCAGTGTGGAAGGTATAGAGCAGAACTTAAGGATATAATGAAAGAAGGGTCCTGTGTTGGACTCAGTGTGGAAGGTATAGAGCAGAACTAATGATATAATGAAAGAAGGGCCCTGTGTTGGACTCAGTGTGGAAGGTATAGAGCAGAACTAAACGATATAATTCCTCAACACGCGTTTCCCCGTCGTGCAATTACGGCGGTTCTTCAGGAGGATTGTTGGATGAAGAGGTGGAGGTCAAATAAGGGGGGAGCATTAAGTCTAGTGCTTCATACGAACAAGGTAACCAATGCGATGACATGTGTATAACATTAGGTACTAAACAAAACAAAGGGACTATTTGTGGGAATTCCAACTGTGTGTTGCCCAGAATCGTTGTCACACTAAAGAAAACAGTTTTGTCGAATGGGACGGGTTTCAAGAAGCCAGTTGGTCTGACTTTGCTTTCCAAATCGTCTCTGGTGCACTGTGTTGTGCTAAAAAACACATGCTCAACCACTTTGGTTTTTGCATGTGCTTGCTGCCATCCAGATGAAGGTTTAGTTAATTTTAATGGGTTTTCTCTGTGCTGGAAGGTGCAGGTTTTGTCTAAAAACAAGGAAGAGATTTCTTCAGTGGATTTCTCGCTAGAGGTTATTCACCTAAAACAGAAAGGACCCCTAGGTGCTTAGTCTAGAGATCCTTTTTCAGAACGATGTGGACCTGTGCGGATAGCACTGTGCACTAGATCTAGTCGTTCTATAGCCGACCAGTTTCTGTGGAACAAGGTGGATGAGCCACATTCATCATGGCTAGGCAAGGCATCAAGGTATATGCCCGCTGTTATTTAGTTGCAGCAGCGGTGTCTGCTTAACTTCTGTACCTCTCCCCTCTCCGTGTGGTAGGGATGCTCTCCACGGGGGGTGAGACGGCCCGGAACCTGATGCTGCCTGGAAACTGGACTTGAGCATTTTGTAAAGGGTAGTCCAGTTTATTTCACAAACATGTGTACCTAATGTTATACACTTGTCATCGTATTGGGTTATATTGTTCGTATGAAGCACTAGACTTATATGCTCCCCCCTTATTTGACCTCCACCTCTTCATCCAACAATCCTCCTGAAGAACCGCCGTAATTGCACGACGGGGAAACGCATGTTGAGGAATTATATCGTTTAGTTCTGCTCTATACCTTCCACACTGAGTCCAACACAGGGCCCTTCTTTCATTATATCATTAGTTCTGCTCTATACCTTCCACACTGAGTCCAACACAGGACCCTTCTTTCATTATATCCTTAAGTTCTGCTCTATACCTTCCACACTGAGTCCAACACAGGACCCTTCTTTCATTATATCATTAGTTCTGCTCTATACCTTCCACACTGAGTCCAACACAGGACCCTTATTTCATTATATCATTAGTTCTGCTCTATACCTTCCACACTGAGTCCAACACAGGACCCTTCTTTCATTATATCATTAGTTCTGCTCTATACCTTCCACACTGAGTCCAACACAGGACCCTTATTTCATTATATCATTAGTTCTGCTCTATACCTTCCACACTGAGTCCAACACAGGGCCCTTCTTTCATTATATCATTAGTTCTGCTCTATACCTTCCACACTGAGTCCAACACAGGACCCTTCTTTCAACAGCAATATTTCAACTTAAGAAAACCAATTGTACTCATACCAGAAATCAGGATCAATCAACCATTCAGGCCACAGCCAAATTTATGAATCCATTTCTGCAACCTTGACTTAGTGACAGCAACTAAACATATTTCAAGTTTCAGCCAATCCACAACCTTCATTCTAACCTAGTGAAAGCAACTAAGGTTACCTCAAGCCTCGACCAATCTGCAACCTTTCTTTTTGTAACTTGTACCATATTTTCAATGCCTAGTGCAAACAACCAAGCACATCAACATCTTGAAATTGACTGGATTTTCATCGCAGTACAAGTGAAAACAAATCAATCAGGAATTCATCATTGGCTCAGTGCAATCCAATTAAGGACAATACATTCCTGCATGGACAAAATACTTAATCCTGATAAGACTCAAATCTGAATAAGACTTTTTTCATTTGTGCTCGATTATCCACTTTTTCTTCCCTATTCAAAACCAGTTTGTCACATGTTCATACCTTGAGACTTGGAATTAACAAATAAATTACTTCCTGCAAAACTTACTACTTGTGCCAACATATACCTTTATTTGAGAAGCGCGACAGGAGGGCTCTTTTTTTCTTCTAGTTCTTCCTAGCCAAGGTCAGCCTCTGTGGCATCCCTCGGTTGCAGCATCTCTAGTTTGTACGTTCATCATTCTGCCAAATATCTTCCACTTAGAGTGCCATCACTGCCTCTAAGGCTGGCCCTTCTTTTCTTTCTCTAATAAATAAAATAAATCCTGCCTGATTTCTGTTCTCCCATCCTTTTTGAATTTTTCACCAGCAGTAAGTTTTCATTATTCAAGGTGAAACGCAGAGGCTCCTAACCTTCCCCTTTACACAAACTCATCTATCCCCCTTGTCTTAAACTTCTTTCGAAATACAGTAATTGCAAAATGTGCCCTGTAGTAACTGTGTTGCTATGGTCCATGTGAGTGAGTAGCAAAGCGGCTGCAATAGGAGTGGAAGTCGTGCGTTTTCACATTTGCACATCCGCTTGCAAGCAAACCTGAAACGCCTCTAAATTGTCTGGAGCAGTCCTAGTGTGGGAACCATTAAACAATCGTGTCAGACACCCTTCCCTGCAAACCAGTACCCTGTCTGCTCTCCGTTCAGCCTGTAGCTGACTCGTTCCACATTACCATCTTGAAGCAGCTCTCTCCAAGTACCAGTTCCTCTTGCCTGCCTGCTCACTCAAAGTTTTCCACCACAATGCGCTATTTATCTTTAATATCTTTCACCTCTGCTCACTGTGGAATGTGGTGCTGCTTGGGACGGAAACTGTGCCAGACGGCGTCAAAATGAATTCTGAATGGACATTTTGTAAGGGGCTGGATGCTTGAAGGCATAATGTCCGGTTCATGCATCTAGCTCGATTAGGCTAACACCGCTTCGTTCCTGCCTACTTCTCAGCAGGAATATGGTGCAGTATATTTTTCCGAAAGAACAAAATGGAGACAAGGGGGGAGCTTTATGGCCATGGGATTCATCCCCCAAAACAGGCTAGCGTACATGCTTACCAACTAAAGAACCCCACTGCCTTGGGGTTTTCTCTTCTTGTAGTGGTAACAACCCCTACTTAACAGTCACAAAACAAATAAAAGGCTGTGTAGTAACACTTTCAAAATATATTCAAGTTTATTAATAAACATCCATAAATTGTATAAAATCACATAAAATCTAGTGGTGATTTGAGTGCCAAGTGCTAGTACAAATCCCACCATGCCAAGCTACATGGAGGTTAAAACATTGTTACTGTAGAATCTCAGACTCAAATGAGTCAATTAACGTGCCTACTCTCAAACAGCTTTGGAAAATTAGTAGAGAACTCCTAATGTTGATGGTGGTTCTCTTTGCTCTTGCTTTGCAACAAATGGGCAAATCCGTCTTATATTCAGGAAAAAGGTTCTAACAACATTAATATCTTATTTGTAAGTGCTGATCATCAGTCCAGCATCATATAACCCAACATGTTTCTTTCTCCTTTATCGTTAACGCAAACCCTGCAAGAACTTCTTCAGGGGAACGGAACCCAACGTATAAGTACAATTGTGTGCACTTGTTTCTTCATCAATGCTTTAAAATGTATATGCAGGTGTTCTTCCCAAGAACTAAGAGACAACACAAATTACCAGCTATCATTCATGCTCTTAATTATTGCAAATGCAATGTCACATAGGAGCACTTATCCCCTAATGTAGGCTCACTGTGAAAGGGTTTCTTTTTAAACGATCAACGGCTTGGTGGGGACCTCTTCCTAGTAGACTCCAATCTGTTGGAACAACACGCATCATGAGAAAGCCAGTCGCACCAGGCCCATCCGATCTTTGAAATTAAATAAAACCTATAGGTTCGTAACCTATTAGCCAATTGGATACTAGTACCAACTAACCCATTATTTAACTAGGGTCTTCTTCCATTTGCATACTTCTCGACCTCTCTGCCTTCATGTATCACACATGTCCAGCTTGGCCCATTTTAAACAACCCACTTCTTTGGCGGGTATAAATAATATTAAAGCGGCCATACCACTTAAACTTCAGTGCTTCTCATGGACTAGGCAGCGGCACTATCTGTTTTAAAGTTTGACTTGCAACGGCTACTGAATAAACGGCTATTTTATTTACTTTGCCACTTCGTATAACACATAGTTGGTACTGCTTGTAACCTTATGTACATGAATGGGATTGCAAATAGCATTCTAACTTGTGGTCTCACTCATGTACACACGTTAAACAGTCAAGCAAAACACCTTTTTATATTTCTGTCTCATCCAAAGTGTGCTTCTCATATTAAAGTCCCCTACACCATCCGTTGGTTATATGGAAGCAGACGTTGTCTTATAAGCAAAAAGTTCATATAAAACTCATCGTACCTTTTTGCGTGTCAATCAAGACTCCCGATCGCGTATCATCAAAGCTTTGTTTGGAACGCTTAAATGCAACCGACGTTTGTTTGCATTTCAAGGGAGTTTTTTTATTTTATTATTATTTTTTTTTTTTAACACACCTTTTTGACTCGCTGCAATATTCACCATAAACCTAACAGGAAAAAAAGGGGCAGGCCTTGCTGTTCACTCACTCTAAGCTTGATCCGTATGTAAACTAACACAAGCTCGATATTACAGTATCAATTACAGCCGGCAGATATGGCCATTGGGGACTTACTTTGTTCTGAACCGTATAACTCCTCCACACTCTAACGTCTCAGTAATGTGCTGGAAATGGCCTGACGGACGTTACGCTCCGATTCTACAATGTGCACTTTAAAGGCAAACTGCTATTTATCATGATTAAGGATATAATTAATCCCAGTTGTGATGTACCCACGTCGGACTAGGAATGGTACTCCCTTCATTCGGATACTATATTGATCTTTTGTTACTCAAAGATTTGTAAACTTACTTTATATTATAACAAGATTCAAAGCAAGCTTAGAACTCTGTTGCATAATGCTGAATCTGAATGCTGGTGTAACTGGACTCCAGTATTACCAAAAAAAGCTTCTAGTCAATCGATTTAGCAACATATCAACAACTATGTGCAGGCAGGACAAAGTGTATGATATTCTACACAAATGACAGTCTGTTATTATAAATTCTGCCATTCTACCTGCTCGTTCAACCCGGTGTCCGATGAATTACATAATTAAATCGGCCATTGCTCTTTCGCGTACTGCCTCTTGGCCATCGGTTCTCCATTTTGCATTGATGTAATCTGTAAAAGGGCTGTCCATTTCAGTTCATTACTCTTGTGATCCAGTATCAAAACATGGTTCACAAAGGGGGGCAGTTAGAACCTTATTTTTTTTTTATTTTTATTTTTTTATTGACATTAGTTTGCAAAAAAAAGAGCCAACTTTTTAGTCATTCTTTTCCACTTTCGCTCTGAACTCCACTGCCATAACGTTTCACGCTATTGCACTATTGCGAGCTCAACTTTCATAACGTTTCATGCTACTTCTCCTCAATTTGTAATGTCATCGAGATTTTGTGGTAGGATCATGTCCATGAAGTTCACAACTGCGCAAGTCAGTTGGCTATTTATTCCCGAAATTAGGTAACTCCACCAATCACCCATGTTTCCATTTTTTGGAGCATAGCTCTCAAGATGAAGTGAACGCTGAGCTACTATTTTAGGACATCTTATTATCAGATGTTTGCTTGATTCGATGTTTGTTGCACAAAAGCGACACTTGTCACTTTGCGTGTTTCCGTGTTTTCTTCTCCATAGAACCTCATTGGTGTTATAGAGGTTTAGACGTAGTCTAAGGAACTGGTTCCTATGATATCGAGACGGAAATTTGTTGAGGTATCTTGGTAGTGCACCTATTTTTTGGCACGAGGTTCCCAGATCAATTGCCGATGAGAGTTGGCTACGTCTTTCTATGTTCGATATCCAGTAGCAGTTTCTAAATTTGACTTTCGCCACTTGTGGAATTTGCAGGAGTAGAGCTAAACTTAGATCCGCAGCTTTTAGAATCTTCAGTATTTTCTGTTCCCAGGTGTTTAATAAGAATGCTGATGGATCTGTACTTTTTTTGTGTAATATTTGATACGATTTCACGGTTGGCCTCAGGCACATTTTGCGCAATACTAATCTTGATTTCCACTGGATCATCGAATGTAGGGAATCAAGACCAAGTTCGTGTCTTAGTGCTACCATAGATGTACTTTGTGGGAGTTTCAGGATTTTTCTCCAAAAGAGACCCTCTAGGGTCGGCCAGATATTTTCATCGATGTTCCAACCAGCTTCGGTTCCGAAGCAGATCGCTGGCGCCACCTTTTGCAAGTAGAATGTTATTATAGGTTGGAGAGAGAAGAGCCCATAATTAGCGTGCAATTTTGCTCCTTGTTGTGCAAAGGTTTTCATGCGGCTAGTGATGTCATTTATCCAGCTCCATTCTCTTATCGAGATGTTAAAAGAAATGCCTAGGTAGCGAATGGCTTCGACTTTGGCGAGGGGCTCGTCTTGTACCTTCCATTAAAAATTCTTTTTCTTTATCCCTGAATTTGTGCCAATTGCCATGATCTGGGATTTCGTCACATTTATTTCGAGCTGGTTTCCGACTAAGTAGGCTTGCAGTGTTGTCAACAGCCGTTGAAGTCCAATTTCCGTTGAGTCTAGGAGTACTACATCATCGGCATAAATCACATGACTTAAGGGTTTGCCATTGATTTTTGGTGGAAAGGTCTTTGCTTTTTCGAGTGCCGCTGGGAGATCTGAGATGAAAAGTTTAAATAGTAGGGCTGCCAGCGGACAGCCTTGTTTTACGCCTTTAGATGTTCTTATTTCGTCAGACAAGGTGCCCTCAGCATTTAAGCGCACTCTAATTTTGGTATTAGCATATAGTGCCATAAGTGGTGCTAATAGGTCTAGTGGGCAGCCCCATGTCTTGAGTTTTTCCTATAGGATTTCACGGTTTATACTGTCAAATGCCTGTTTCAGGTCAACAAACGCAAGAAAGAGTCTTTTTTTGCGTCGTAGGGTTTCCAGTTTCGCTATGTTCAACAGAACCAAGTTGAGCTCCACCCCGACTCCTTTTGTGAAGCCTGTTTGTCTTTCATCAAGTATGTTGGCACTGTTAGCCCACATTGCGATTTTCTGTTGAAGAAAGGATGCGAAAAATTTTCCCGTAGTATCCAATAGGGCAATTGGACGATAATTTGTTGGATCTTCGCGGTTGCCCTTTTTGAAAATTGGCACTACGATCGCACTCCGCCAGGAATCTGGGATTTTTGCTACTAGTGCTATTTGATCAAATAACACCTTAATAAATTTTGCCCAGTTTTCTTTATTGGCTTTTAACATTGAGTTTGAAATGCCGTCGGGCCCTGCTGCTCTCGAGGTCTTTAGATGTTGGATAGCATTTTCAATGTCTTGCACAGATTCTGTTACTGACCAGTCACAGGGTTTTGTTGTTATTGTTGTAGTAGATGTTTCGTGTTGGGTGTTAAAGACCTTGGAGTAATGTTTTACCCACTCTGCTTCGCTTACACCATTCGATAGCGCAAATGCCTGTTTTAAATGATCCAAATTAATAATTTGCCAGATGTTCCGGGTATTATTCTGAATGATTTGCTGTAGCATATATTCAGCTTGTGATTGTAACCGTTTCTGGTTGAACGACTTTAGCCAGTTTCGGTATTTCAATCGCCTTTTAGTCGTCAGCAGATGTTGGTTTAAACCACCGGCTTTCTTTATAAGGCTTAAGTCCATCTTTAGGGATTTCTTCGCCTCCTTTAACACCGGATCAAAGGGATGTTTACTCTTTGGTTTTGTTAAGTTGTCTTTTTGAGCTTTCTTAGAAAATTGCGTCAGCAAGGGTATGTAATTGACTTCCATATCTCACATATTTCTTTGGGTCAATTGTTTTGTCAGATTGATAATTTGAATGGAGTTTATTCGTAATCTGTTTTGCCCTTGATTAATGCTAAGTGGACATTTATATTTCAACTGATATGCATTTTGTACCTCCCAAAGAAGTATTAGGGCGTTGTGGTCGCTTTTTGCAGAATGTCTTATAGATAACTTTCGAATATATGCATGTAGGTTTACAGAAACCCATATATAGTCGAGAGTTTTTTTAGATTCTCCACGGTGCCAAGTGTCTCCTGCTGGAATATCGCCCTTAGTGCATCCATTTAGCATCATGCAATGGCGTTGAGTTAATTCGTATTCCCACTTTGTCCCACGGTCTGACGTTTCAGTAGGTACTTTGATCTTATCTGAGTTTTTGCGTACTTTGGCATCGTCAAACCATGAGTAGTTTAGGTCGCCACATATTAGAATAAACAGATTTTCATATTCGTCTAGGCATTCATCAATTTGCGAGGTGATAGCCGCTAAGTAAGTGAGATCTGTTATCATTGCCGGATTCCAATAAGTGTTTATGATCAGCATTTGTTGCTTGGGGAAGTTGTCTTTGTTGATGTTTTTCTTCTCTATAACTAGAGCCTGCACAAGTAGATTTGGATTGGACATTCTTATGACATTCCATCCTGCTGCATTATCAATCATGGTTATTAATCCAGAGAAGGGACGTCCAAATCGGTTTTTCCCAGCTGGATTTAGATAGACGGAGTAACCATCACTTTGAGGTGTTTCTTGTAGCCATGTTTCCTGCAGACAGATTATTGTGCTTTTTAGCTGATTGTCGCATTGTCCTTGAAAGAGATGGGCGAAACCACGAGTGTTCCACGACGTAAGTAACTGGGCCAAGCTTATTGACCCTTCTTCATCCTAATCATTTTTCCTGGTGTTTCTTGTATCATTTGTGAGATCAGATTGGGCTTTCAGCTCTTTCCACAAATCTGCGCGATTCACATTTTTTGCCTTTGTTGGGGATTTGTTGGTGTACCTGTTAGATCTATGTGGATTTTCCTCTTCACATATCGATAAATCGAAGCCAAAGAATAGTAAGTCATCCCTGGCGTCGATGAGAGGTTTTGCAAGTTTTATCGATTTCATATGAAGGATTACCCAGTCTGATCTAGCTTCAGATTTATATTCCACGATCGCGATATCATCAGATGTTATACTGCGTAGGGCTGGTATGTAATGTAATAATCTCATTACGTTTGCTCTGTTGAGATTAACTTCGTTCTTGACTTCGAGGAAGTTTTCCAGTTCTAATCTTACCCATTTGTAGTTCACAGCTTCCCGGGTCAAAATTTTTTCTTTAGTTGTCAAATGCAATTGTTTTTGCAGTTGTGTTATTGTT
Source organism: Ambystoma mexicanum (assembly GCF_040938575.1). Lineage (NCBI taxonomy): Eukaryota > Metazoa > Chordata > Amphibia > Caudata > Ambystomatidae > Ambystoma > Ambystoma mexicanum. The sequence goes on from NC_090923.1 coordinate 54,286,495, forward strand.
TGTTTCGGGTTCAAGGCTGTTATGACTTTGGAAGCGTTTGACGATGCTGCTTTCAGTCTTGCCAATGATGATTTCTCCTTTTCAATATGTGGGTGTTTTTTTGTTGGTACGGTTTGATTTCTTGAAGGAGATCGTGGAGTGTCTTGCTGAAGCTGCTTTTTTTTGCCTAGCATCAGTTTGGCCTTGGCATCATGTGGTATTACTAGGCTGTCTTCTATTTTTTCCTCAAGGTCTTCTATCGCGTCCTCGTCATCAATTGAGTATGTGGATAGGTCGCATAGATCAATCGAAGTATGTGTCTCGTTTGCAGATGAGGAGGACAGGGAACTTCGTCTTCGTTTTATTGATGTGAATTTGGGTTTTTGTGAGATTTGCTCACTGTTGGTATTTTTCTTTACTTTTTCTAGAGCATTTGCAGTTTTAGCCGATCTTGCTGCATCGTCGCGCGGTGGAGTTGTCAAATTTCTAATAAATTTCTTTGCCTCATTTGAACGTGTTCTTTTTAATGGGGGCCCTTTAGCAGCAGTTTTTGAGGTTTAATTAGTTTGCTTTTCAGCAAGGCCGGGTTTGCAGTTTTAGCCTCAAACGATTTTGCAGAGCCAGCAAAGATTCCGAAGGACACTTTTGGAATCTCCAACGTCGGTTGTCCTTTCGCCTCAAGGGGAACAGCTGAGTTTGAGAGATCTTTTGGGTTTTTAGTTTGTTCATAAACAAACTCAGCAGTTTGTTGTTGTGGAGTTAGCAGTTTCTTTACTGCTAGCAAGGAATTTCCATTTCCTGTATTTCCTCCTTCCTTTGGCTGTGGTTTTTCTTTTTCACCCTTTTTATCTTGATTATTTTTCCGGGTGTTAGTCTTTGATGGTTTCTTTGGCTCGTGTGCAATTTCGTCGTTTATTGGCAGTTCTTTGTTTGCATGTGCCTTTGGCTGGGTGTGTCTTTGCGGCGACCTCGGCGCCTCCTTGGCCGGCATTTGACAAGAGCAATTGTTGGCCCGCAAGTTGTCACGCGGTTGAACTACGACGTTGTGCCTAATCCACTTCGTGCATTCTATTATTGCTTCACTCAAATCACCTTTTTCCAGTGCTTCTTTTTTTATTTCGTTTAGGCGAGAATGCCAACCGTGGGACGCAGCAGCTTCTGCGTTGAGGCGTTGTGTAAGGTGTTCATTGAATTTTTCCAATTCTAATAATTTACTGTTGGTTGAACAGATCAAGGAGTTTTGGTCTTGTATCGAGTCGTTTAGTGCCTCATATAGTTTCATGAATGGCATTAAGGCAATGGAAGTGGCGGCCAGAACATTGTTATGAATTTGAAGTCCTGCGGCGATAGAGATGTTTCCTTTTATTTCCTTGACGTCGCAAGTGTGATCAACTTCTGGGCGATCTCCTGTTTGATGGTCTGCTGTTTCCTTTTCAATCGTCATATTTGTGTCATCTCTGTTTCCGTATGGACCATCTGTGGAACTTTGATGATCTATCATTTGACAGACATCAGTTGAATCTAAGTTTATTAACCGGGCAACCGGAACTGAGTCTTTCCGCAATCGTTCGTTCTTACCAAGAATGGGCGCATCTTTGATTGTAGTGCTCGTTTGTCGTTGTTTGTCTAACTTTCCATCCTGTTTGTTTGCGAAACTTTCGTTTAGTCGATCGCGCATCCGCACGAAGTCTGCCTTTTAGACGTTCTGTCAGGCGTGCTTCCCTTGCTACCTCTTCATACGATGTAGTTATATTTACTATCTCTACAGTTTCAGCGTCATGTAAGGGTCGAGCGTCTGCCATTTCTTTTTTGTCTATTTTTACTTCATTATTTGATTTTTCAGGCGCTTTTTGAGGTCGTAAGGCGCATTTATTTATTTTGCCAGCAATGATGTTTTGTAACAATCCCTTGTCGGCTGAGGAGGTACCGGTCTTTTTTCCTGGTCCCGGTTCGTCAATCGATGATCTTTCATTTAACAATGTTGAATTTAGAGATTGCGAAGCAGCGTTCTTTTGTGTCAGGAGCTGGTTGGAGGTTTTTTGTATACTCTGACGGAGAGCGTATAGCTAATAGATCAGCATCGGTTATTTCGAAGTCAAAGGTAACATCTGATGCGTCGAGATAAATTGATGGAGGACGCTGACTGGAAGACAGTCGTTTTTCCGCTCTTTGAATGTCATTTGTTGTATTCATGCTTGCTACTTGAGCATGTACTGATTGGTTAGGGGGATGGATTTTAGCACTGTCTTTTGACAATGTCTCTTTTTCCTCTTTGTTGGTCGTTCTATTTTCATTCATTTCTTTAATCGGTGTCTTCGAGAGTACGCCTTTAGGTGACCGTTGAATACCGGCTTCTGAGTCTAATTGAATCGCAGGTCTCTCTATCTCTACCTCTGGGATCGTATTACCTTGCGTCTTTTGCAATGAAGTCAAATCAGGAGTTCGTCTCGGCGACAAGCTCAGGCTTAGAACAGTGACCGGGCTTGAAGTTTGCAAGTATTGGTGTGGCAGGTGTTTCTGGTGGCTTGAGGGTGTGGAGAGGTAAGGCTGAAGTGACAATACAGTTTAGAGTGCTTACCTTTGCAGTTCCAGTCTTGAGTTTTTGCCGCTTTAGCTGTTGTAGTCTATTGCGGGTGTGTGGTCCGCCTTCAATCGGCACCGCCTCAGGCGCGTTTTCTGGGGGCGGCTCCATCTATCGTCAGTCGTGCAGCTCCTCTTTCTCGATCGTCTCTTTGTGACCACCAGAAGCTTGGGGGAGTCAGGGATCAAGGCCTATTTTCAGCTGTCAGCTGTCAGCTGTCAGCAAGCAGCAACAGCGAAACAGTCGCTGCAAAAAGTCACGCGCCCTTGTCTAGCGCGGGCTTATCGCCGCAAGGGCGGCCTGGTCGGTGTTTTGAACCGGCTTCCTGGATGGGCGGGGCTTCGCGACTCCAGTCGCTTAAAGGCAAAGGCTGGATTTCCAGTGCTCAGTGGTCCGCACTAGCGAGCTCTCCTTCCCCAATTGAGCTCGTAAGGATGCGGATGTGAGAATGGGCAATTGTGGCAAGCACAAGCAGTAAACGCAGCAACAGCGAAACAGTCGCTGCAAAAAGTCACGCACCCTTGTCTAGCACCTTATTTTTGATACCGCTTCTGTGCTCGGAAAATCTCGTTTTAATCTATTACTCCGTCATCCGAATATAGATTTTCATAAATGGGCACCAGATCGCATACACCACATTACAGGAATTACAATTGGTAAATGGCTATTGAATGCAGGGTTTATCTAACCCAAAGTCAACTTCAGGGGTCCTGCGTGTAAAACTAAAATTAACGCAAAGTCTGCATGTAGAATGCCCTGCCAAACATGGTGCACCCCACATTTCTCCAACACTTCTCTGATTGTTTTGATCTAAAAACATAATTTTTCATCAACAGGTCTTTTAAGGTTTGCACCTCTCTTAAAGGCACAGAGTGGTGGCTTAAGGGGACATTCACCACCTGCCAAAAATGTGCCAGTTCTTCCTGATCTTCGTTATTTGATTATAGACGGGGGAGTGCAGGTGCAAACGAACACTATTCCTCTACTATCTATTTGTCACGATATTTGAGGAGCGACCTTTTGAGCGTTTGTTTTACAATCTTCTTGGGGTACTGTTGCATGCCCAGTTTCTTACTTAGTGTTTTGGCTTCAGACAAAAAGGTTGTATTTAACAAGCTATTCCGTTTTAACCGTAAAAATTGCCCAAAGGGCAAATATTCCCTTGTATGTCAGGGATGACAAGACAGGATGGCATTTCGGTCGGTCGGCTTGTGAAAGAACATTACGGGTTGAATTAACCCAGATCGTCACATCTAGAAAATTGACCTCAGAATTGCTGTGTGAGGTACATTTTAAGAACTGGTTTTGCTGATTCATCCGGTCCATAAACTCCAGGAAAGTACTGCTGAACCTTCCCAAATGACCAAAATTTCATCAATATAGACCCTCCACCTCCCAATCTTCGAAAAGAAAGGATTGGAAGCGCTATAAATTGTCTGAAACTCAAATGATTCAACATACAGGCTTGCAGTTGATGGAGCAACTGACAAACCCATGGCAGTACCTTGGACCCGATTTGTACAGTTTGCCATTGAAACTGAAATAATTTTCAGTTAAGAATTTATTTCTTCGTTTTGCGACTGGGCTCCTCCCTGGAGGGCTTGAGGTGTACATGGATTTTCAGCTTAGAGTGAAGACCGAGTAGAGCATCTGCTTCTGTTAACCCAAAGGTAAATGGTAGGGCATGAATACTGCAACAATGGTCCACAGTTAATGGGCTTATGACTTTCATTCCAGATATTGGCTCATCCTTACTTATGCCTGGCTGGTCCTCCTGGATGTTGACCGACTTACTGCATGGGCATGTCTGGCAAACTGGTGGTAGATCTAGCAAAACAGTCTAATCTCAGTGCAAGCCCAATTACACTTTAACTCCTATATCATGCATGTCGGCATTCTAATTTTAGTGGTACAGTGCTACACGACCCTGTAGTAAACTAGACGGCAGGGAGGTGGAGGGTGGAGGGGGGGTTACAACTTTCTGTTGTGCGTAGTTTACAGTGCAGGTATTTGGAACCTGGAGTTGTACTGCATCATTGATACCATGCTGGATGGCACATGGATCAATGGCATTGTATGTGCCTTTGCAGCCAGCTGTTGAAGCTGCTGCCTCTGTGTCTCAGCGTCTGATATAAAAGGTTTGAAGTGTTCAGCCAGGCAAGGCTAACAGCTTGCCTAAATAGTCATGCAACGACTTCATCTTGCATATTATGAGTAGGGCCGCTTTACACATTCATCACTATAAATGTGAAAAGCAATGAACTGCAAAAGCAAACCCTCTTGGCTTTCCTAATGCTAGCTTTTAAATGGCAGGAAAATGAACAGGAATGGTGTAAAACTGCTCACTTTTATTCCAAAGGGTGTGGTGCTTAGGAGAAGGTGCGTGATCTCCCACAGACCTATAAAAAAAAGCTTTGTTTCTGGGTAACCTGCTGTCAGCTAAACTATCTACTAGGAAGCTTGCAGTTGGGAATGGGGGACGCACATTGTAGTGTAGGCTGAGTTAATATTTAAATATTTACTTTCAGTTCTCCCAAAGCCAGCTTGATTGAGCAGAAACCTGCAGTAATAATGGTTCCTCCTGGTTCTAAACTTCACAATTGACCCACTCTTGGTACTCTTTTATCAACATGGCCCGCGTGGTGGTTATTGCTCAAACGACTGTCACCGGAATCTTCCAGGTACCAAGGTGTGCACGTTGTGCTTGAGCGATCCTCCTGGGTGAGTTTCTAGTTGGCCTGCTTGATGCTTAAAGCAACCGAAGCATGTCGGACACCAACTTTGATTGCAAGGTGGTGGGAGCCTACCCTTTCCTGTAATTGAAGTCTACCAATAGTATTTATAGCAAATTGTTCTTGTGTTTGCAATTAAATGTATACTGGGCACCAGAAAGCGTCAGAACTTGAAATACATGCCCAACATTTCCCTGATAGTACCTTGCTTGGTCTGTCTGGGAAGAGTGTGGTATGTTGGGCCATGTGAGTGATGTCGGGCTGCCCATACCCGCTTTAATTTTACGGGGTCCTTCCTAGTCTAACCTTTTATAATCTGACCACTGCAGAAACATGCTGCATTAGCAAGCCCCTGACACCCTCCCCCCCCCCACACCTCCCAAATCACCTGCAATTCAGACTTTTACCAGATCAGTGCACCCAGAACTCCTTGCCGGGCTGGCTGCCTCATAGGGTAGGCTGCTTGTCTGTCCAGATGATGCATTGGTTCAGGGTTTCATTGCCAACTGAAACTCTTAAAAATCGTGTTATCCCTGTGGATTTACAGGGCAATCTCTTCTAGTTGACATGCATTCAGTGTAGAAAATAAAGATGTGCATGTAGTATGAAGCTTGTGATTTCTATTTGCCTGTTCTTGCTTTTGAAAAGTAAAGTATGTTTTTCGTGTAGCCTTCTGGCTCCCCTTCACATCCAGACCGCATGGCAATTCAAGTCCACACCCTTTCCCACTAAGCCCCTACCTACTTGGGATCAGGTTTCACTGTGTACTTATCGGACCACTAATTTGGCCTTGTTTGGTGATTTCTCAGTTTGGCGCCAGTATTGGTTCATTTTAAGTGATTGGGGGGGGCGGGGGAAGCGGACAGCTGTTGTAACTGTGTCTACTGACCACCCTTCTGAAATGGGCATGCTTGTCACATACCAGCCATAACAAGATCTGGGGAGTATTTGCCATGGTCAGAATATTGTAGCAAGGCAAGGTCACGACTGTTGAGCTGTTAAAGCAGAATGGAATACTTCCTCAAAACCTTTTCAGCATCTCGTACAGTGAAAGGCAGTGCCTGTGGTTCGGCGTGTGCATCATGCATGCAGATAGCTAACTTGTACATCATGCATGCAGATGGCTAAACTGTAAATCAATGGATCCTGCTTGCCTACAGAATCTTTAGTAGGCATCTTCATGTGCATATACTTCTATGCAACTATCCAAGGTGCTTGGTGTTAATTACCCATCCAGTTCCTGTAGCAACTTTCTGTAGAGATGCTTCATTTCCTTGACCTTACCACTGGTGATGCTAGCTCGAGAACAGTCACAAATTCTCTCAAAGTTCTTGGAAGGGAGTCATTGGCGACATGTTCTCTTCAGTGTGATCATGTGACACACTCTCTACTAAAACTGCTGAGTTTGTGCACCAATCGAGCATGTGCTGATGTTTATTTGCTCAGAACACTTGAATTCTGTTGTCGCTTTTTATGGTAATAAGCTCAACATGCAGAATGCTTTGTGGTGGCCCAAGGACACAAGGATATGGCTGGGTCAGTAAAAGGATAAAGTTGGAGAATAATGATCCAGTGAGGGGGATGATCAAACGTCTTTCATAGTTGTAGCATTCAGACAAAAAAGGCAACATGGAAAGGGAGGGGGTAGAGCATAAATTTGAATGGGTTGATGACTGGCCAATCGCAAACATAAACTAGTAGCTAGCTAGGCAGTAGCATGTGGGGTTGAGTTGCAGGAACAGGACTCTCGACAGACAGCAACTTCACAGCCAGAGGTCAGTCCACCACCCGCCCCCAATAATTTGTGGGGTATTTCAGTGTTTTTTATTTTAATAATTCATTTTTAAAAATGTTAAACTTAATTTATATACACTTGTTTGTGTACATACTGGTATTAAAATAAAGCTAATCCAGAGTCTAAGGACTTATATCTTGTGGTTTCAAGTCTTTCTTTAAAAAATCAGACTGGAGAAACGTAAATGTGAGAAAATCTGGAGATTAGAGCCCTCTGACACCAATAAAACAACCTTAGCAAACTGGCCTACCTCTACAAAAAAGAGATTATCTTGGCCAAACAAGAATCCTACAACCAGCGCATCACTCAAGCCAACTCCAATACCAAGGAACTGCTCACTATCCTCAAAGAGAACTCCTATCCAAGCCCCTGATAACTGCCTTAAAGACAAAGGGCCTCATTACGACCCATGCGGTAAGGGGTTAATGGCGCCATAAAAGGTGTCGGCGCCGTTAAACCCTTACTGCCTAATTACGAGGTCCTTTTGCGGGTCCCGACCTTTTACCAGCCGTTAAGGAAGGAACCCGCAAAGGGACTTTCGAGGTAATTACGGTACCGCTATTTGCGGTACCGTAATTACAGCCTTCCCCATTCCCATTGAGCCCCATGGGGGCAAAAATGGGAATGGGGAATTACCGCCCCGCCAACCTTCGAATGGGGCGGTAATTCCACCATTCACCATGGCGGAGTTGGTAAAATACCGGCATCAACCATGGCGCTAATAGCGCCATGGTTAATGCCAGGATCGTAATGAGGCCCAAAAACTGATGCACTAGTATTCAGAATGCCCTATCTAGCAAAATCTCGAGACTCCAAGCCAAGATCAATAATAAAAAAAGAAACCATCCTTTGCGTACCCAATCCTAATACTACCTCCACACCAGCACCCTTGACCACCCCGCGCACCTCCTCCCACACTATACCCAAACCCCAATTCCATTTCAAGAAAGGTTCCATCCTTGAAGTTGAAAAAGTCATCCTTGCCCTCAAACCCTCCAACTGCCAAGGCGACCCGTGCCCAGCACAAATCATAAAAGATGCTGCATGCGACCTCTCCTCATTTATCACCAAACTCATAAATGCCTCATTCTCCACTGGCACTATTCCCCAAAATGAATCATGGGTCCTCCCCATCCTCAAAAAACAAACACTTGACCCCTCTATACCCACCAATTATTGCCCCATCACTACAGTTCCATTCCTGCTCAAAATTTTAGGCAAGGTGGTGTACCTCCAGATCCAACATTATCTTGAATGTTACCATCTCCTAGGAGTGCGCCAGTCAGGTTTTAGACCACAACATGGACGGAAACTGCGCTTATTGACCTGAAAGCACAAATAGACGCCTTGAGAGATAATGGTAAGACGGCATTACTATTGCTACTTGATCTCTCGTCGGCTTTCGACTTGGTCGACCATAAGACTCTTTGTAACCACCTAAACTCTGCCGTCCACTTCTCACAAGAAGCCATAGGATGGATTCAATCCTGCCTTGATAACGGAACAATGCGGGTCTTTTCACCATTAGCAACCGCTGACCCCATACCCATTTCCTATGGAGTGCCCCAGGGCTCCTGCGTTTCTCCCACTCTGTACAATCTTCACAAAGCCCCTTTTTGATGATCTAGATGGCCTGGGTATAACGAACTATGCGGATGATACACAGATCCTCATCCGGTTGACGGGAGATTATAAGAAGGATTTGGCCTTCGTGAATAGAGTGTACCTCATCATCCAGGCATGGATGGCCTCTCATGGTCTATGCCTGAATGATGACAAAACGGAACTCCTCATTCTCGCCACCCAGCCAACCTCCTCCAATTAGGCCAGATCTACTTGAACTTCAAAATAGACAATGTCATCACAGTAGCCAAGGAAGTCAAAACCCTTGGATTTTATCTAGACTCTATTTTAAATTTTAAAAAACAAGTTCATTCTATGGCCTCTGCTACAGCTTCACCTGCAAGCTAATTAGAGCAGCTAAGCCTTTCCTCACACCTAAAAATTGCATCACCATAGCAAGGGCCCTTGTCTTATCCAAACTGGATCATTGTAATGCTTTATATGTGAGGAGCAATAAATACATTACCAATAAGATCCAGATTCTTCAAAATAATGCTCCGAGAGCAGCCTTAAGCATCCCTAAGAAATCCCACATCCGAAGAGCTAAAGATGACATTCTTCTCAAAACAGCTTCCCTGACACACAAATGCCTACACCTTGCTGCCCCACAATATCTCATTGCCAGATTCTCCAGACAATCATCCAATCGTCCCTCGAACAGCCAATGCCAACCTCCAACTAGTGCCTAGATTTAACTGGATCAAGTCTGGCGATAGCAGTTTTCCGGTCAAAGCTGCCCAATACTGGAACTCGCTCCCCCTGACTCTTGGAGAAGAACACCCTTACCTTTGCTTCAGATCCAACCTCATTAACTGGATTAAGGAAAATTACATCTGACCCCCCACTATTCTTGGATTGCTCCGCGTGCCCCACCTGTATACACTGTATAGATTTGCTCATTTGTTGTAATTTGCCTTATTTGTACTTATTGCATGCTATCAACCCTTATTGCCTTTCTACCTTTCTATGTAAATATTGTATATTACCTTACAGCAATGTAACCTAAGCTGAACAACCCTCTTTTGCCTTCTGCGCCCTAATACCCTCGGGTCTGGCACACATTATAAATATTAAAACACCAAAATATATATAGATTACATTTGGTGGGCTTTAAGCATCTTGAAAAAGTTCAAAGGCGAGTTGTTCAACAGAGCGGAGTCACTCAAGCCGATGTATTTCTTTCCCTGAAAGTGGCAGTCAAAAGCCTTCTGGCAGTAGTGGATGGACCATAACAATGGGTGAATTAATTTAACGTTTTTGGATGCAATGCCCAATGTAGGGGTGGGGGGGAGGTTAGTTGGGCGATCCAATGTAGCGCAGTACTCTGAAATTAGTGGAGACCGTGTGTGACCCTTGACAAGGGAGATGTGGTCATGCACATTTAACCCCAGGATGAGCCATGTATAGTTATGCCTTTTGCATTTTACCATTGTATCCAACATGCTACTTTAACCCGCATATGAAAGATCTGTCTGGCTATTGTAATTGAGGGAGGATACAATGGCTTAAGTGTGACTCACACCCCGCCGTCTTCATTTCATATAAATGCAATTGCCCATCTCACTTCATTGCTAATATTTAATGTAGCTTCCCATGCACCAGAATTGCCAAAGCCCTTACAGGATTTGGGTTTCATCCTGCCAGAGCCCAAGCTGAACATTTGGCTTTCAAAGACAAATGCCCATTCAATATGCCGATCATAGGCCATATTAAGCATTTGGCAACACTGTTCAATTCGCCTGCATGCATCAAGGCTAGGCATATGCCTCAACATAACAATCTTATTTTTGTGCTTTATTTACTGGAGAAATGATGACTATGTTGGTAGCAAGCATGGTGCCATACTTGCCAAATGTGATGCTATAGTGTCCCAATTCCTTAGCAATATTGGCTCAGGCAAAATTACAATAGCAATATCATGACTGCGACTAGGTTTCTGCTCCATGAAATAACGTTGGCTAGTTGTAAATGTTGAATCGTGATTACTGTAAGTGTGAGGTAATTTGGCATTTTGACAGTGGCCTGTTTTGTTTGCTACAGGTTTGAGAGCACGGTGCATGTCAGTAAACTGCAGGATCTCGTCAATCGCAGTAAGATGGCACGCTGTCGTGGGCGCTTCGTCTGTCCAGTCATCTTATACAAAGGAAAGGTAACTTATTCAATTTTTTATTATTGCACACTTGGTTTCAATATTTAAAACCTTGCACAAGTTCTTACGTACACAAACCTAGAAAAAGGAAATGCGCCCATCACATCATACATTAATTCACGCATTAAATCTACAATTAATCACTAAAATTCTATTAAAAAAATCACCAGTTTGCTAATGTCAGATTTGAAAACTCATGGTTTTTAAATTTACGTCAATCTATGGGCAGTGAACTCTAATCCTAATATTTTTTTACTAATCTGAAGTTGGATTTTGTACATGTAACCACAGCTTCAGATAAAATACCAAACCTTTGCCAACAAAACATACTTTTTTTGTAGCAAGTTTGAACAGTTCACTATCCCTTTAAAGTATCTACAAATAACATCCTCCGCTATGTCTCTTTTCCATTGAAAAGTTTTTCCTTTGTTAATAAAAGATTTAATCTGAAACACAATAAAGAAATGGGCAGTTTTTTGAGGTAACCTTGCATAAATACGAGACACATTACTTTTTTATCAGGTTAAAGTTGCCAATGTGCTTGTTGATAAAAACTCCCCCGTGTTGCGCCATCTGCCCTCCAAAGGTGTTTCTTAAAGCATACGGATTGTAAATCACCATCTCATAATTTAAATCCTATCCCTCTAGCATGGATTTTGAAATGTATGTGCCAATCAGTACAATCTCGATCAGTCATGCCTATATCTACATATAAAGAACTGTGAGTTGGAAATTAATTTATTTCTATAAAATCTGGGTGTTTAATGACACGTTGTCTAACTCAAATTGCACTGCAACCATAGAAACAGCAGTTGGTGAACAAAGTGCCATTTTCCAAATTAAGCCTTCCATAACGGTGAAGTCTAATCTAGTCATCAATCTTTAACCCATATATCTGGGCCGGCACTTTTCTCTGGATACAGGATGAAGGGAACATTTCCCATATTTGTTTTGAAAATATTTCATTTGTATTGCCAAACCTTTCTCCTTCAGATGGTTCACAAGACTGCACTTGCTTAGCTGTGCAGTAATATAACATTTCAAATGTCTGGATTCGTTAACTGCCTCCGTTTTTTTAATCAATAATCCACCATATGCTTTTTCTTTCAAAGCGGATGATTTACATTTTTTTTATTACTCGTCAAATCGTTCTTTTTACAAAAATCTCTCTCCGTTGCAGCCCGATCTGTGTTTGATCGTGGAGATCAATATTATCAGCATAAGATATCCATGGGACTTTAACCCATTAATAGTTTGCCATTTGAACAAAATATACTACTTTAATGCCAGATATATATTTAACAAGAAAGGTGCCAATATGCACCCTTGGCGTAAGCCACGGCTAGTAGATATGTCTTGTGGAGTCTCCCTACAAATTTAAGTGCACCCATTGTTGTAGGTGGATTGGTATTTTACCAAACCATTAGGGGGGGACCCAATCACTTAATATGGGCCATAACAATCCTCTATGCAGTCTCTATGACATTGAAAGCAAGTAACAGATCGATCATGGAGGCAAAGATTTTATGATCGCTGCTTCCAGGCCAGCTTCTGAAAATGGTTGATAACGTAGCAGGCGACAATTGTGTCCACCCCTGCCCAAAAGCCCGCCTGATTAGGACTCCATATATTTCCCCAGCCCTGATATGAAGTTCTTTTAAGACAATTGAGGTGAAGATGAGTCCACATAAAGTTAGAGCTATTCAACAGTAATTTAATGGCTCTACTCTGATCTTCTTGAACAATCGTCACCCCATTAGATTGTTTCCAACTCAGTGTGGTTTGCTCCATCCTCACAATTTCCTGGAATAGATCAAACCTATACTTCCCCACAATTTAGGATCTTTTTTCAGGCCCAAATTGCAAAGTTCATTGGGCCCTGTAGCTTTATTACTCTTATGAACGCCTCAATGATTTCACAAGGAAAATCTAGGCTTAATTTGATATTATTAATGTCCAGACCACGACCCTTTATAACCTCTCCACCACCCCACGGTGTTCCCTCTCTCCCCCCGACCCCCACCAATATTTAGTTTATTTGTAACGTGCCGGGAGCCTGCAGGCATCAGGGTGCACATGCACGTAAGACGACAAAAAAAGAGACGGGCCGGAGTAAGGAGATCGGTTATTGAGCTCCTGAGACGACTACTTTAAGTGTGGTCCTGAGTGTTTTCCTGAAACTGGACTGATTGTTCTCCTGTCTCAGGTCCGGGGAAGAGAGCTCCAAAACTGGGCGGCCCGGAAGGGAAGGAACGACTAAGGCTCTTTTCCCTTTTTGAAGGGCGGGCAGGAGGCCAGGCTGGATGGACAAAGGCGTCTTCTGGGTGAGCAGGGTAGTCACCGCAGATTTTAGATGGGAAGGGGCATTGCCAAAGAGGCAACGATGGATGATAGGTCAAGTTTTAAATTTAATGTGGTCCTGGATGGCCAGCTAATGCAGAACTTTCCCATGTTTTGAGATGTGCTCCTTCCATCGGCCATTGTATGATTCGGGTCGCATTTTGTATTCGCTGACATCTTTTTATAGTGGTGTTTGCCCCAAGGATAAGCGCATTACAGTAGTTTTCTTGATAGGATGGTGGCGGCATTCTTTTTGGTCATGAATGGTTTTGTTTCTGAGAAGTCGACGGTGATAGTTGCTATTTCTACTGATCATATTGGTGTGTTCGTCCGAGTTGTGAGGCTTCCAAAGTGACACCCAGTGTTTTACCTTAAATTGGACTGGGATGCTGATTTATTTATGGCGATGCAATCTTAATTCGCACAGAGCTTACACCTAGCCTGAAAGGAACCAATGATCGGCAACTCTTCCCTCCATTAATGCACATCAAATCCTCAGACATCCAAAATTCAATATGTCTCAGAAGTGAATGCAGTCTAGAAGAGTCCAGGGAGTGGCCCCTGCTGAGTTCCATCTCCAATTGCGTGTCATCCACGTAGTTGGTAAAAAAAAAGCCAAAGCTCTCTAGTAGTGGGCAGATGGGCTGAATATAGAGTAGCACTAGCGAGAGACCGGCACCCTGTGGTACTCGCAGGAGGTGAGAAAGCGTCTCCCCCAATGGATTCTGGAGACTCGTTGATTGAAACCATTCGACTGCCCCACTTGGCAATTACCAATCTTTCTAGAGCATGAAGAAGGCGTTGATGGTCCAGCAGATAGGTCTGAAAGGACCTGTTGGCCAGTCTTGCCATTCTCCATACTCGCCAGCATATGAGATTGTAAATCTATCAAAGCCATTTCCGTACTATGTGCCGGCCTGAAACCTGATTGGCCCCCATGCAAGATGTTCTTGGCTTCGACATAAGATTGAAGTTGTGCCGTGGCCAGTTTGTCTGCCATCTTCAGTAGAAAATGGCAATTGGTTAATGGCCTAAGATTTTTTGGGTCTCTGGGGTCCATGCCTATTTTTTTGGGGAGGGGCGTGACTGACTGGAATGATCTCTGTTTTGGGGGGAGAGGAGGTTTCTGCACATGAGGTGGGTTCATTCAGGAAAGTAGCTTCTCCGTATCTGATGCCTCGATAGGGCTTTGAGGGGAATTTAGGGAGCGTCTGAGGGGCCCTTAAGGGCCTGTAAGGATTATCAAGGGGTTTTGGGGTGGACTGGGCAAGGAGGACCTGCTGCCTTTCTTTGGCTACTTTTTTCTTCAAAGGCCACCTGGCCCATCCTACAGTCTGATGCTGCAGGAACATAGGGGGTGGTGGAAGAAACGGGTGTATCCAGGGTTTTAACTATTTGGAAGAGTTTTCCCAACTTGTTAGATGCGTCTTCAATTTGGGAGTTAAAGTTCATTTGTTTTGTATCAATTATTTTTAATTTATAGCTCTTATCTGTGACTTTCCATAGTTCCCTATTTTCTGTGGACGGAGTTTCCACCATTTGGCTTTTAGTGTGCATTTGAGCTTCTTTAGAATGGATACCTCAGGGGTAAACTAGTGTTCGTGCCTTGGATTAACTCGAACGAGCGTCAACTGGGGCAGAGCAGTGTGATCAGTCGTGGACTGGAGAGACTTATAAGCATCCACATGGTCATTGTCTGGTGTTTAGCATGACTGCATACAGGCAAGACTGAATAGCGTGAGAAGATATCATTTTTTTAAAATTCTGGCTGTTGACCGTTGTGCTGGGGTTGGAGTATTTTTAATGTGAGTCTTAAATTCTATGTGAAGGTTAACTCCGTAATGATCTCACCAGATACAGGGGATTGTATCAAAGGTGTGAACTGTCAAATTTCTAGCCGTCACCCAGTCCACTATATTCCATTTGTCATTCGTAGGTTCATTTATCAGGACTTGGTATTCCATATTAAGAAGTGAGTCTTCCAGATTGGTGGCCTTCTGGTCTGTGGGGTTGCCCCTACAGTAATTAGTCACCCAGGAATAAAGTAGAGCCATTGGAACCTCTAAATTTGCTGAGCAGTTGTATGATTTTTGTGATGGAAGTCTGGCATAGTTTGCAGGGGGCAGTAGATCAACACAAAATGAATGCCTGATTGGGGGGGGGGGGGGGTGTAGGTGTCATCTTGAGAGGTAGTATTCGCAATCACATGATGACTGGAAAAGCTGGAGTTTGGATTTGGCAATAATTGCCACTCCGCCTCTGCCCATCTCCCTGTTCTTACTGAAGGAGTAACCTTTGGGAATGGCCATATTGGTCATAAGACCACTAAAATCTGTACCCCAAATTTCTGTGATGCACATCAGGTCCAGATCCCCTTGGGTAATGAGATTGTGGACATTTTGGGCATGATTATTGAGCGACCTGGTGTTTTAAAAGGGCAATTGTAAGCGTTTTGGTGGATGCTGCCTGGGGAATGTGTTAATTTACCCTTTTATTTATTTTTTACATTTTTAAAATGAGGTTTAGGGACTACCCTGGTTCAGGAACCGAGGTAACTGTATCCTGCGGAGGGCTGCTAGCTTGACCATGACTCAGAATGGGTGGGGGGGGATAGTAACTGGTCCTACCGTGTGGCGTTTGATGCAGAGGTGAAGTGTCTATGGCAACGGGCTAACCCGAGAATTCCGTTGTATCCCGGGTTGCCGTTACCTTGGGAGATGAGTGTTAAAACTGGGCGGCTCCAATTTTAATTTGACATATTTTTGTATGATGGTAAGCCTTTCCAGCTTTTGAGCGGTCCGTAGCAGCGGATATGCCCCTTATTGACTGAGAGTAGGTGCGCTGTGTAAGGAGAGGGAGCAAACACAATCAACAAGGGTCGGTGTTAGAGGCTACTTACTGGGTTTGAGGTCCAGGAAGTGAAGCAAAGAGCAAGCTGCTGAATCGGCGATGGTCGGCAAAGAGCGGCTGGTCACTGAAAGCAGAGGCGCTGTTAGCGACTGACGTGTCAATAAATAATGTTGGGCTGTCTGGGAGATGTAGTGCTCAAGGCATGTAAAACTACAAAGATGGTAGCTCTAACAAGAGGGAAGTCTAGTTGAGCGTTCTGTATCTCTCTGCAAATGGCAGACTACCCTACTAAAAACCTATGAAATAAACCAACAAAAAACATTGTTAAAGGGACGTTATGGTTAGGTTTCACTACTAAAAAAAACCTAGGAAATTCAATTGAAAAACGTTGCTTCAGGGATGTTATGGACGATGTGCACGATATAATGTAGTTCCTTACACGCTTCAATGTATCAATAAGCACAGTAGAAAATGCTAACTGATGGTATTAGTGGCTCACTGGGACCTACAATTGGGCAAAGCAGTCTAATTGGTTAATCTGCACATTTTCAGAATCTTGAACAACCCTACTGGCCGTGAGTCCAGGAGGAGGTTGGCAATCGATCTGAAGGGCTGGAGCTCTAGATGCTTAAATAGGGCCGGTGGGACCGGTAAAGACCGGCTAGTCACTGAAAGCGCCGGCGCTGAAAGCACCTGACATGTCAATAAATAACTTTGGGGTGTCTAGGAGATGTAGTTCCCAAGGCACATAAAACTACAAAGGTGATGGATCTAACAAGAGGTAAGTCTACCTTTATCAATATATCAAAAAGCACGGCAGAAAATGCTGGATATGATTGAGAAAAGTGATTCGCCCCGATATTCTCAATAGGATTGACCTGCGCCAAGGATTGGAAGCTATCAAAGCTGACCAGTGCCCAGTAATTGATGCATATTTTTACCGTCCAATTGATGCTGAAGTGAGCATAGAGATTTCACTAAATTGTTGTCTGTTTTGCATTTTTGAAAATTGCTTCCTGTACTAATATATATATATATATATATATATATATATATATATATATATATATATATATATATATATATTTTATATTTCTTGGCCCATCTTAATTTTCCTCAATTCTTTTAAACTTTTGAAAGTCTTTATTAAATTTCCATTGGCCGTAGTTTATAATGATGCAGAGAAATGCAGGTGTCTTTTAATGACACACCGGAGCACCTTTGCATTACAATAAGCCAATGGCTTCTCATCCATCAAATTCATTGTCGCTGTCATGTTGATTAGATTTTATTCGTGAACCTAATCGATATATTTTTTCCCTTTGCTACCATGCTGTTTACCAACGCAGGTTTGCTTTTAACATGGTAACCATTTTATAGTGTACATAATATTTGATGGTCACTAAGGAACCCGTCCTTGATCTCAAAATATTCCAAGCGCACTAATGAGGCTTCCAAAGTAAAAACCTGAATTGGTTCCATTTTGCCATTTGTATCAACCCTTCCCTGATATATTTTCATTATTATAGACAAGTCTATTCTTTGAAGAATTGTGCATGTTTCAGGCCCTGCAAATATTGCTTTTTTTCTATACTGAATTTGTTTAGAGGGAGGGAATCCATCTTCCACATGGGGCCTACAATTGGTCTCCAAGCAACATTGTTATCTGTATACCAGATAAGAAAATCTGCTCCAAATGGAGGATCCCATTTTCTATACTGGTGTCCAAGTAATTACAATATATGTTTACAGGGCTTGCAAAATCTACTAGCCCATTGGCGAGAAAATGTTATGAAGGGTGAGCACCATTTGCATTGGAGTCTACCTTGTTGGCGAGGAGATGGACATTTACTGCAAACAAGCTTTGCTTACAGTAAAAGGCAAATACAACATTGGCTGTGCATGGCTGGCCTTTCTTTGGCAAGATTGGACCATATATGAAGTGTGCTTTTGTTGACAAGCTCCATTTTACAGAAAGCATTGGTCAATATTTTCACTCATCACCATGGGGCAAGTGCATTTCTCTTAGCCGAGTATGTTAACCAAGGAATTCGCCCAGCAGGTCTAATGGGATTTTTAAAGAATTTACAAGGCGTGATTCATCAATGGCAATTTTTTACCATTTATGCTTTGACCAGCATTGGCTTGGATTGCCAGGACTCCACCACCGTATTGTCTTAAATGGAAATATCTGAAAAATCGGAGCGCCCCAAGGTCAATATCCCCCCTGTAGGCTTATCACTCAAACATTTTGGAGCTTTTTATAGATATGAATTATACCCATCCATAATCACATCCTCAAAGAGGTTTCCTGTGTGCACATTACATCCTATTCACTCATCAAACTCCGTTAGATGGCTACACCCATGTGTGTTCAAGAACAAATGCTAGACATCTGGCTGCTTACATCCTCCTCGCCCTGCAAGCTGCCGGGCTCCCAGCTTCTGTGCTCCCACACGCATAAAAATAATTCTTAAATTATTTCTTAACGTACATGAAATCGGCAAAGTGGAATGACTTGTCAAAATCATTAGTAAGTTGAAGTATAAAAGTCAAAACCACGCAGTCTCTAGTCATCTGTTGAAGGTTCCCTGACATGTCTTGATGGAAAAGTTACTGCTGTTATGTCCATTCTATTTTTGTAGAAGAAATCCACATGTGCAATGTCTGAATTCAACAATTTCAGCCCAGGGATATCTTGAAAAATCAATCCAAATTTTCGACGGTTCAAACAGAAGTTATCCTCTATTGGGAACATAGGTTCCAACGTGTCGTCTCAGTCCTGTCCTGGTCACCATTTTCTGCTGACCTCTGTGTTTACCTAAAACGTATGAAAACAGTTTTTCTACCATCTTGATTTATTTGAGTATGGCCCGGCTACAGGACCTTTTGGAGTTCTAGATTATGGGCTCTTTGTCTACTGGACCTACTTTTTCAGAAAATTGAGTGGCGGCATTCTTCACCTTACCAGCGTCTGCCACTGATATCTCTGAAACTAATTGAACTGGAGTCTTCTCTTGTTTCTATGTGTACAGAGTTTGATAATTCCTGCTCTTCGGTAGAAATATTTTTACCCTGGCTACCCTCTATATTTTTTTTAGGAAGATGGGGCTAACAATTTGCTATTTACTGATGCTGATTCAATATCCGATGCTGACCCATCCCTACATACCTGTCCAATAGTTAATAAATGTTTGCACCATGCTGCTATTTTACTTTTGTAGCAGAGTATCAGCTCTCGACTTTTCGCACGCCCCCTTTTAGTGCTCAAATAAGTGTTCTTATCCATACTTTGGGACCATGTATGTATGCTTTGTTAAAGGGATGTTGAGTTTTTAGTAGCGCAATTTAACCATATCGCCTTCACTGAAAAATCTATACTGAAGGAACTTTCTGGATCCACTGCCCTACTCAAACCCTATGAATTAAACCAACAAAAACATTGTTAAAGTGACGTTATGGTTAAGTTGTACTACTAAAAATACCTATGAAATTCAATGGAAAAACGTTGCTACAGGGACGTTATGGTTACAGGTAAAACCGAAACCCCCCCAGAAAGTTATGGTAAGGTACGCAACCAGAACTTGCGCTAACACTCTGTAATGACTAACAACCATGACCTCAAAGAAGACATCACAAATGTCTGACATCACTGATGCCATAACATGTCTGTCTCGGTCTTTTATTTATTTATTCTTCACTGACATATGTAGGGCAGGGGGTTTTCTTCACTGACCAGCAGGAAGTGAACATTCAAAAGATACTATATTTGTAGACCTTACCCTTCTCGTATGTCCTTACACTCTTTTCTTAATGGTTAAGTAACATGTGATACATGTACATATGGGAAGAAGCAGGCCTGAAACACAGCGATCATATCTGTGCGTGAAGATGATCAGTTAGGTTATGAACACTTTCTGGTAACGGTTGCTTTTTTGCTTGCTTTACTTTTCCGACATGTGGGCATATTTGTGTGCGTTGTGCTCTTTATGGTTTGTGTAGTAGTACAAATATGTAGTAAGTGAGGGAGGGTTAGGTACTTGTTTCACAGTACGCGAAACTCTGAAAATAAAGCATTCAGCATTGTACTATTTAACATGGAAAACATTTGAATATTGGGCCTCTATGGTGCATGCTGCAGACAATGCCTATGTTTCTGCATGAGGTGGTTGCTATACTGGAAAGAAGTCTGTAGTGCAATGGTGTTTATCAATGGATTGTATATTGTATTTCATGATAGTTCTCTCAATTACCTTTGATAGTTTTGTGGCAAAATTATATTAACAATCCTTGTGGAGGCTTGTTATTCAAACTAAAGGCACATGTGATGGCATCAGTGATGTCATCAATGAAATTTGTGATGTCATCTTTGAAGTCATGGGTGTTGGTCATTGCAGTGCACAGTGGTAGCACACGTTATGGTTGCGTACCTTACCATAACTGGCAAATTTCTGGGGGTTTTCGGTTTTACCTGTAACCATAGCGTCCCTGTATCAATGGTTTTTTTCACTGAATTTCATAGGTTTTTACCAGGAAGCAATTAGTTTGTGTAGATGTACCATACAGCATACGAAATTGATGTCTCCATACCGATGAGCACTAAACTGTATGTCTGTGCGCATATAGCGGCTAGCATTCAAACGGCTGTGAACAGCATGAGTTCGCTTACATACTACTACCATTCACCAAAGTTAATAATGTACAAATGGCACTATGTATGTACATTGCTAGGAGAATGAAGTGTGCAAACTCTGTGCTTGTGAAAAAAAACAGACCAAAGGCATAGAGTATGCACCATAATGGAGTGCACCAGTACACAAAGTGACGTGTGCGTCCAACAATATTACCACACAGCCGCTGTACATGGAAACGAAAAAGCAAATGGCAGAGTAAGGAATGCAAAGTATTGAGAGAATAACGTAACTGCAACGTGGTAACTGCACTGAAGTCTCTCCTATGATTGCAGAATTTCTGCAGTGTACCACAATAACAAACCATGGTATTTGTTTTATTTACACAACAATGCCAAGCACCCTAGAATGGCTGGTAGAGCACATTCCCTCTTCACTAAATGAGTAACAATACTAACTGCATTGGCGAGCAGCTCAGGCTGAAAAGTAATGTCATTACTATGTATTGCTTTATGTACACTTCACACATATGTTTGTGTGTAACAGGACATACTTTAAATTGAAGGAATGCATCAGAAGCAGCACTTCCTGCAACAGCATGTAGCCTAAAGAAATCAATGAGATGCTGTGAAAAGCAACGTACACAGCCTGTACGTAAGAACAATTGCAAAACAATTACTTGTACCCCTAAAATGTCCCAATACTGGTGATGTTTCTTACAAATTAAACGTGCACATGTAAACTGTTTGAGAGTGTGCGTATTTGTTGCTTTGGTGCTGTAATTGCATTGTGACTCTGTAGCGCACAGTGCTGCCTGAGATGCCTGCAGGTAAGCGAAATTGAGGTTTCCTACTGCGAGTGCACCTGCTCGGCGTATGTCCAATCACAATGGAAGTGTCCATAGGACTACAGTAGTGGCCTCATGCCTGCATCTTCTCATTCCCTTTTAATTAGTCGTGGCACCGACGTCTGTCGGCTGTACAGTTATGCGTATGTCATCCTGCCTCCTGGTAATGCCCTGTCGCCAACGCTACCGATTCATGCGACAGGCTACAGCATTTGAAACAGTCCTGCCACCTACAGATTTCGTGTAGCAAAGCTACCGATTTATGGCTGCGTCATGCCTGGCTGCCTGAGGCCCATTGTGACCAAGGAGCAGGATGTTCCAATGTACAGAGGGCGTGTTAAATGGCCCATTGCTTTGATTGAGCTGCTTGCCCTTCAATGACGCGTGAAACTGACACACTGTCTCTGCACTTAGCACCGTGAGGTTACGTAGTTCCATTGCTCACTGTGGTTTTTACAGGTGCATAAAAGTTTGCACTGCACATATGACAGTCCGTAGTGAGTCTGGAAAATATGAACACTGTTGCTGCTTCGTTACTCAGACAGTTAAATGTAAGCACAGCTAAGTAAACAACAAAATCTTCGGATCTCAAAGATTATCAGTGCTGGTTGCAAAGGTACTGTGGCTGCGTGCTGCTGCCTGAACAACTGGCTTGTTGCTTTCCCTAATGAAACTGTCTCCTCATGAAAAGCATTCCTATTTGGCAAAATGTACTCTTCTCTATGAATGCTACAGATACAGCTAATGCCGTGCCATCAAGTGACGGTACTTCCGATTTAATGCACAGATTGCTTTATTTGAAGACTTGCAAATAGCAGTTTTGTGGCGTTATACATGTCATGCAATATCTGCAAGAACACATTACCCGTGTTGAGACATTCAGACATATGGCAGCGCTACTGCACACGCTGTTACGACTAGTGCATCAGACATTGCATATGTACATTCGCTGTTGTATTGTACTGTTCATAGCAACCTGTAGAGTGGCCCTTTGTTCACAGGCATGAAGAAAGGAACACAGTGGGTATTGGGACCGAGTTGCAGTCGACAGCTTTCATTCACAATGTGTCCCAGTCCCTGCCCACCCTTTGCAGTAGCTATTGAAATTACCTGCTAGCAAGATTGTATCCAGTGCTATAATATTTAATTGACTATTTTGCAAATGTTACTCTTCCAACACATTTTTGCTCACACCACACCCAGAAGCCTTGTAGCACAATCTTTTAGCTTCCACAGACACATTTCCATGTGCGCCATTCTGCAAATGGGCCAGATGTGGCACGTGGAATCCCAGAAGTAACTATATGTCCGTGTACTTTTCGTGCATTGCGGGCGTGGCGGAATACATTTCAACCAGGACAGCGCATTTCATATGTAGTGGTGGCTCTAGAAAGAGCCTTTTGTGGTTTTGTTTTTTTAGATGCTTTTAAGGAAACACTTTTTGTGGTTTTTATAGAGATTTTAATTTTTCTGCACTCTGCCCATTCTTACCATAAGCTCTTCACCGCATCCTGTAGATGGAACAACAAAACACAATTGCTAATATTGGAGAAAGAAATGCCATTTGTCATGGATTAAGTCTGCATTTTTGGAATCAATGATGTCATTGTTGCTGAAGAACATTGCAGCAATCTACAAAAAAGTAGACTTGCTTCCATTGATGCACCTTCCACCCTCTGGGTGTGAACAAACTGCATTACAACAGTCCCACCGTCGTCTTGGTGGTATAGATGAGAATAGAATTTTTGCATTGGGAAATAAATGCTTCACTGCTTTCATCAATTTCTTGAGTTGATGCAACACGTGAACACTGCACGTAACCCAAATGCTGAGCTACGTACTGTACCACGACAAGATGAAAAGGTGCAAAAGTGACCACTTCTTTGCAAAGGTCAATGACCACACTGAAATTTCAGACATATCGGCCGCACACCAGAATGCCCCCACTCCTTCCAATCCGAAATTGCCATGCAAGTCTCTTTCCTGGGCATACCTGTGAAAATGTACCACAAAGGTATCGCCCAGTAACAGCACTCTGTGTCTCTCCATTTCTACCAGTCTGAGTACACGAGGCAAAGTAAGAATTTGTTACTGAACTAGCGCAAGGTCCGCGCCCCAGTGAAGCAGGAGGAGTCCTTCCTATTGGTGCGCATTCCTGTGACGCACACCCTTAGCACCTGATGGGACAATCCCTACAGTCCCATTTCCATAGGCCAGCATGGCGAGAAGCGCAGAAAGCGTGTGGTTCCCCAAGTACGGCGAGGGCCGGACCCGAGTTAAGCAGGAGTCCTTATTCCTATTGCTGCACACCCTAATCACCTGATTAGTCAATCCCCACAGTCCCATGTCAATTGGGCAACATGGTGGGAAGGGCACATTGTAGCATGTGCACCTCCCAAAGTATTGAGGGCTGCACCCCTGTAAAACTGGAGCAGTCCTTCTTCCCTTTCCCAATATCTTCCCTGCAGCACTACCTCATTGGGTTATGTGTAAATAGGGTCACACGCATCCACCAATCACATCAAAGCTGCCATCATCCAACACTGTCACTCCTGTACAACACTTCAAATGTACCATTACACAATTACAGTACAAGTGGCATGCCATTCCAAGGCACGTCCACTGCAAACTTCAGTAAATGTATGCACAATTTCTCAATCTGCATACATCCACATGGCTACCCAGGATGTGGCACTTGTGATCCTGAAAGTACCTTGGAGTCCGATACCTTTTCGTGATAGTGAGAGGGGGGAGGGGGCGGGGAAGCAATATCAAGCTGGGTAGGGGATTGAGTCTTCCATCGTAGATGTATACTTTGTTTTTGTTTTGTTTTTTTGCGTGCGAGCAACATTTTTTTTTCTGTTTGCCTCTCCTCACATTTTTACCACATTCTGGTCAATGCTTCGTGCACAGTGTAAAGGAAAACGGCATTGCCAATGGCGCTCCAATAAATGCCATTTCTATGGAACCACTGCATATTTTGCCACCTAATGAGAACATGCCAAGCAGTCTGCATAAATTCACACATGCTTCTCTTTATAACACACCTTCCAACCTCTGGCGGGGGACAAATTGCACCGGCATGGGCAATACTCCTCTTGGTGTTATGCATGAGAAAACAACCTTTGCAGTAAGAAAAATCTGCATCACTGCATTCAGCAACCTCCTCATGTGACGGGATTAAACATCCACACGGCTTGTAACCCAAATGTAGGCTTCCATAGTGCACCACGACAAAATGTACATTTGTGATAGAGGCCACATCGGCAAAGCTGCACCATCCCGCCGAAACTGCAGTCACCCTGACCGCTCCGGAAGCATCCACTCCTTCCAATCCGAAATTACCAGCAATGCCTCTTTGCACACAACACCTGGGCAGATGGCACACAAAGGTATCACTGACGATAAGCACTGTGCCTCTCCATCTCCACCAACCTCACGACACAGTATTGGGAAGATATGGTACCACCCCTTCCTGGCAACCACACCCTGAACACCTAAGTGCCTATTTCCCACAATTCCATTTCCATGACCTGCATGCTCTTAATGGCAGGATGTACCATGTGCGCTTTCCCATCTAGTGAGGGCCACGGCCCAGTAAAGCAGACGCAATACTTCTTCCCTTTGCAGTGGCATTTTTGCAGCGCTCCCTCATTGAATGCTGTCAAATTATCAACAGTGCATGCAGCTATCACATACAAAACCTCTGCATTGCACACTATCATTTCTGTGCACCACTCCATATTTACTGTTGCACATTTTCAGTGCACATTCCGTTTTATTCCAAAACCCCTCCACCTGAAACATCTGCTGACAAATGCACGATTGCAGCATCACCAAAGATCCTGCGGCGCACCCAGCACACCTTTGGCCATGCACACAACAGTGCAGCCCTTGCCCACACCCACAACACTATGCAACCATGTGGGTAGCTAACAATATGGGTAGCTAACAATATGGGTAGCTAACAATATGCATAAACATAACATGCGTACTGGCACTTGTACCCAACTCCCCCACACCATAGACCATCTCTTCACGAAGCCGTGTCACAATTAGCAGAATCCACAAACATACCACAGCCTGCAAAAACCCTACCCACTGCCATTCACAAAGTCTTGTGTCGTTGGCAACCTACGCACAACAGCTTCACAACATTGGGCCCACTTCAATAAATCTGCACACTAACCAAGCACATATAAGCTGCACTTTAACCATACCCTTTTCCATACTCACATTATATACACACTGCACCCTGTGGCCACACTGGACACGTTCTCCCTGCACCATCTCTTACCGCACACCAAATACTGTCGCTTGTTGCAACTATCACCACAACCATGGAACACAAACGCTTTTAAACTCCCTTGTGCTGCTTCAGCATGTCTACAATGTGCTTCACACCCATTCTCCAAAGATCACCACCCTGTGCCTCATGCACCGTCAAGCCTGGATTGCTGCAGTGGGTGTGTTCCTTGCAAACATTCCCCGCACTGTAATGCATCCAGGCATGTCACCAGCTACCACTGCGCACATACGCACCACTGGCACCAGCACTCCTACCCAATCTCTGCACCGCAATGGAGCTTTACAAACTATGGTCTTAACCACTTCCACTTAGAGTATTGTGTCACTGCCAACCTAACCACAAACTGTTCACAACATTGCCCCTGCTCCAAGCAATCTGCACACTGTGCACTATTCATGCACATATAAGCTACACTTTAACCATACCCTCTTCCATACTGACAGTATGCAAACACTGCACCCAGTGCCCACACTGCATGATTATTCACTGCACCATCTCCAACCACACGTGAAAAACGTAACCATGTTCTAACAGTGATCTCACCTGCGAAACCAAATGTACACGCATGGCAGCTCACTTCTGCTGCTCTATTGTGTCTGAAATGTGCTCCACGCCCATTCCGTACAAGTCGCCACCCTCTAACTGATGCAGAGTAGTATTGTCACTGCCATCCTAACCGCAACAGCTTCACAACATTTGGGCAACTTCAATAAATCTGCAAACAGCACACTAACCAAGCACATATTAGCTGCACTTCAACCATACCCTTTTCCATACTCACTACATAAACACTGCACCCTGTGTCCACACTGCACAACTTCTCACTGCACCGTCTCCTGCCGCACACTAAATACTGTAGCATGTTGCAACTCGCCACAACCATGGAATGCATAATAAACACTTTATTTTTTATTTATTTTTTTTAATCAAATGTATTGATTTTACAAAAAAATGTCCAAGTGTGGATTCCCCGCTGGTTTGGAAATGTTTTTCAGCTGATCCAATAGTTCAAAAATCTGCATTATCATCTGTCTTTTTCGGACGTCGTTGGTTGGTGTTCTACTTTGAGGCATTCTGCTAAGGCGGCTTCAAGAATCTTAGCTGTCGCGATTGTCGAGCTAGTTTTTTTTTTTTTTTCTTTTTTCCATTCGTTAGACGGTTCCACCAAGTTTCTCTTCTGCCCAGGCAGAATGGTTCTAGGAGTGGGTTTAAATACGCTTTTCATAAAGCTAATGTTTCCGGGCACTTAGTCAGCAGATGTCAGACTGATTCAGTTTTGGAGGTATCCTTGCAAAGTCTGCAGGAAGTTCCCTTTAGTGCTTGGATTTCATTAGTTGTAAGGAGGTTTAGCTTTGCCCATAAAAATGTTTGTCTCCGTCTTTTGTTTGGAAACCTTCTGATGACTAATTCGGTTTCGTTGAGTTTTTTGCTATGCCGTGGGAGGTGGACTAGTAGTTTGTTGGAATCTGACCGGTCTTGAGTTTCTACCCAGTCACATTTGTCCATTATTTGTTTTCTTGACTTTTGTCGGCTTTTGGAATAAGGACTCCTCAGTGCTTATTGCAAATTTGTTCCAGTTGGTGTTTTTTTTTTCTGCCCAGGCTGATAGCATTTGGCATCCTCCTTTTTGTATTTCTTGGTTTATCAGCTTGTATTGCGATGCTGAGTCTGTCATAGTCACTTTCCTGTATAGCGAAATTTCGTTCAAATCTACTGTTGCTTTCAAAGATGGGAGTCCTAGTTCTCTCCTTATTGCCGGCATAGCAGTTGACTTTCGAAGGCGCAGCACTTCCCGCAAGAAGTATCCTTCCAATTGTGCCCAGAAACCCACTGGAATTGTGGGGGAAAGCTTCTCCTCCGTATGTCAGTAGTGGTACCACTTTGGTCTTGTAGAATATTTATCACTGGGATCAGTGAGAAACGCCCAAATTTTCTGTCCATAGCTCACGCTTCGGAGGTGAGTTTCCAAGTTTTTTCCCCATAAATGACTTTGCATTGTTGCCTTGTTGCCCGTACCATCTATCATTACCCCTAGGTACTTTAACTCTTTGACGACTTCAATTTTGGTGTTGTATAGAATCCAAGGTGTTCTGTTTTTTTTTTTTTTTTTCCTCAAGGATCATAATCTTATTTTATTTTCTTCTATATTTATCTCAAGGTTGTTTTTATAAGACGTAGCTGGCCAGGTGGTTCAATTGGTGTTGCAGAACGCTCGGGGTCTGAGCCAGAAGAATGATATCGTCTGCGTACAGAAGCCTTGGCACCATAGACTCCCCTATTTTTGGTGGGAAAGTTCTGAGTTCTTTGCATGAGTCTTTGTAATATCTGAGAAAGGCAGTGAATAGAGCGGGTGCTAGAGGGCAGCCTTGCTTTACTCTTTTTGATTGCAATTTCTTCTGACAGGGCACTGTTTTGGTTTAGCTTCACTCTCATTGTGGTTTCCGTGTGTAGTGCTTTGATTGGTTCTAGGATTTGTTCCGGGCACTTCCATGTTTCCAGTTTGGACCATAGAAGGCTGCGGTCGATCTTGTCAAAAGCTTGTGTTAAATCGACAAAAGCCATTAAGACCTTGGTTTGTTGGGCCCGTAGTTTGCTTTTTTTATGATGCTCAGCAGCATGATGGTTACCATTGTTCCAATGTTCTTCGTGACACCGGCTTGAACGGGTGCGTGCTAGAACTTTTTTGCCCATTGTTGGAAGCTTTCTAGTAAGAGTGAGCCATAGATTTCCCTGATGGTATCCAACAACGCTATCGGGCGAAATTGCAAAGGTCAGATCTGTCTCCCTTTTTGAAAATTGGTACATCTATCGCAGCGGTCCAAGATCTGGGTATAGTCTTTGTTTGACTTGATTCTTTAAAGACCAGGCTGATGAAAGAGGCCCATTAACCTGGGTAGTTTTTAAGTCGATATTTGTTACCCCATCTGTGCCTGGAGCTCTGGGGGACTTTAGTTTTTGAATCACTCTTTCTATGGCTTCTCTGGAGTTTCAGCCAGTGACCTTCCTTAACATTTCCTCCGAGTAGTGTTGGCAGAGTGTTATTCGATAGGATTTGAGCGACAACACATTTCTTCGATTCCTGTTGGCACTTTTTTTTTTTAAGTAGGACAGATTTAGATCTAGTAGCCTGGCGCTTTAGTTTCCGTAAGCCTCGTTGTTTCTCCACGAGCAGTTTGTCGTAGAGATGAGTTCCCGGCTGTGTGCCCTTCTGATGTTTAGAGGGCCCCGCCTGATATGGAATCAGTAGGGGCTGGTAGTCAATTTCTGCCAGTCTCCTGTTATTACTTTTTGCAAGCTTCTTTTTGTAGTTTGATGTATTTGTATTTTTGTATTTATTTCATTTATATAGCGCACCAGGCCCGAGAGCAACCGGGCGCATCACTATAGTACAGATAATGCCTTGAGATAGAATATACAAAATTATGATTGTGCATTCAGATAGAATATACAAGAATTATACAGGAAATGTACAGTGTACAGGCGCATATAATAGTGATGTTGCTATTGTGATGCAGGGACATGGTTAGGAGTCATTGCAAGTCTTGGGCAGAGAGCCAAGCTGAGGCTTTGCGCTTGAAAGCCAGGAAGAAGGATTCAGCTCTGAGCGGATTGGTTAGCGAGTTCCAAAGTTTTGCTGTGAGGACAGGGAAGCTGCTTCCGCCAGATCTCTGCAGGTTAAAGCGCGGGATAGAGAGACAGTTAGTTTGGGCACTTCTGAGTGGCCTCGTAGTGGTGTGTAATGAGAATCTGCTGGCTGGTAGCTAGGGGCTTGGTTGGCCAGGCTTTTGTGAGTGAGCGCAAGTGCTTTGAGGGAGACTCTTTGGGAAACTGAGAGCCAGTGAAGACTCCGTCTAGTGTAGGAAATGTGGAGGTTCCTGGGGATGTTAAGCGCCGCTCTAATGGCGTTGTTTTCCATGATTTGAAGTTTTTTAATATTGCATTAAGTATAGGGCATTGCAATAATTAATTTTG
The DNA here is from genome assembly GCF_040938575.1 of Ambystoma mexicanum. Taxonomy (NCBI): domain Eukaryota; kingdom Metazoa; phylum Chordata; class Amphibia; order Caudata; family Ambystomatidae; genus Ambystoma; species Ambystoma mexicanum. The sequence continues at coordinate 54,316,303 of NC_090923.1, forward strand.
GAAAGGACCAAGGTCCTGGCAAGTGTGGTGCAGTTGGCTGGTGAGAGGAAGGGGCGGCATGCCGTGATAAGCTTGCAGGTGTATGCTGCTGCAGATGATACTGCATTGGTTTGCCTGGAAAGTGATAGGGTGGAGTTGATGTAGATAACAAGTGTTTGTGTCCTTCACCACTTCGATGGAGTTGCCATCAATAGTGAAGGAATTGAATGATGATTCAAATTTGCTAAATTGTAGGTTGGAGCCGTGGATAATGAGCTCTGTCGTTTGATCATTGAGGCATAAATCATGCTGGGCCATCCAGGCCTGGGTGACATGATAAATGGCGTTAATGGCTAGAGAGTCGGTTTTGTGGTTACCAGTGATGGGGATAAGTATCTGTGTGTCATCTGCGTAGTTGAAATACGTAACACCCAGACGGTCCAAGAAATCAAAGAGGGGTTTTGTAAACACATTGTAGAGTGTCGGGGATACACATGATCCTTGTAGGACTCCGCGAGTAACTGGAGAAGGTTCAGCAGTGGCAGTGGGGGGAGAACACCCTCATAGATCTGTTTTCCAGGAAGGAGGAGATCCAGAATGTAGCTTTGTCCGAGAAGTGGGCGGCAGTTTTAAGGTGGCGGCAAAGGATTTGATGATTTACTAGATCGAAAAGCCGCAGAGCGATCTAAAAAGTAGGAGGCCCAGTTTGCCCTTATCTTCTAAGTCTTCAATCTGTGTTTTAAGGTCTAGGAGGGACGTTTCAGGGCCTTACTGTGGGCGGAAACCGCCTTAGACCCAGGAGATTATTGGTTTCCAGGTAATCTTGGATTTGTAGGTATGCAGCACGATCAAGAATTTTTAAGAGGAAAGGGACCGTAGTGATCGGTCGATAGTGGGTATGTTGGCATCCTAGGTGGGTTTTTTCAGGAGGGGGAATAGCCCAATCATCTTTGATATTGTCGGGTACAATCCCAGTGCTAAAAGAGGAGTTTGAGTGTGGTGATGAAAGGAGCTAGATTGTGTGCAGCTTCCTTGATAATGGCAGCAGGGCATGAGTCCCCCTGACAGTTAGAGGGTTTGAGGTTATTGATATGTTCAACTTCAATGATGGTGGAGAGGGGTGAGAAGCTGAAAGGTTTGGGGGATTCGGTATTGGAATTGGTATTAACCTGGGGGGGGTTAAGTGTTGCGGACTGGGCAGCAGGCTATTCTTTTTGCCATTAAGTTTGGTTTGGAGGGTGACCATTTTTCCAAGGAAGGCTTGTTGGATATTGGCACACCAGGTGCTGTTTTTGGAACAGGTGTCAGGGGGGTGGCAGGGGATTCCAATTCCTTTAAGATTCTGAATAACTCCTTAGTATTAGATTGGGCAAGTTCAATGTGTTTATTGTAAGTCTCTTTTTTTGGCCAGGAGTATGGCTTCTTTGTAATTTAAAGTAGCTAAGGCTTTGTTAGCTTCCGTAGGATTGCTTTTCCAACGTGCCTCGAGTGGGAGAGGGGCCCACCCAAAAACATCAGACTGGCCCCCCAATGGATGGGGCAGTAGGGTTTGGGCACCCTGGGGGCAGATTGGCACACTAATGTGCTCATCTGTGCCAAGGGAAGTTTGATAATCAAAGGAAAACATTGAAAATGGTAGGCTGCACTTTAGGGGGGGCTGAGGGACACCCTAAACTGACATGGAATTTTGTAATATAAAGGGGGTGCACCTCTCCACCCTCACCCCAAACGGAGGGGTGGGCCATCTCATGTAACCCTCCCTGGGGGCAGATAAGGGGGGGGCCTGTCATGCACTCCTCCCTGGGGTCAGGTGGCCCTTCTTGGGAGCAGATATCGGCCTCCAGGGAGGGATGCATGACATGGCCCCCACTCCATTTTGGGTGGGGGGGAGGAGGGCCACCACCCCTTCTCATTGCAAAATTCCCTGGCTCTTTGGGGTGTCCCACAGCCCCCCCTAAAATGCTGTCTACCATTTTCACTTTTTTCCTTTGTTTACCCAACTCCCCTTGGCGCAGATGGACCTTCTGCCCCCAGGGGGCCAAAACCTACTCCCTCCACCCATTAAGGGGCCTGTCTGACATTTTGTGGTGGCCCTCTCTGCCCCACCCCAAACGGAGGGGGGGGCACCTCATGCAGGCCTCCCTGGGGCTCCTATGAGCGGCTGCATGAGGTGCCCTCCATTTGGGGTGAGTGGGAGGGGGCCAACAAAAAACCTGGGACAGGCCCCCCAGTGGGTGGCGCAGTAAGGTTTGGGCACCCTGGCGGCAGATTGGTTACACCAAAGTGCCCATCTGTGCCAATGGAAGTTTGGTAAAAAAAGAAAACAATTTAAAATGGTAGGCTGCACTTTACGGGGGGGGGGCTGAGAGGCACCCTAAACCACCCGGGAATTTTCTAATGTAAAGGGAGGTGGCCCTGCCCCACACCAAATGCAGGGGGGGGGGCATCTCATTCAGCCCTCCCGGGGGGCAAATAGGGGGGTGCATCTCATGCAGCCCTCACTGGGGTTAAATGCCCCGCCCCCAGGGAGGGCTGCATGACATGACCCCAGTCCAGTTTGGGTGGGGGTGGGAAGGGAAGGGACACCCCTTTCCATTAAAAAAAATCCCTGGTGTTTTTTTTTCTCCCATTCCCTAGGGGCATAATGGGGGCAATATTCCCCGGGGGGGGGGGCCTAACCTGCAGGCCCCATCCTTTGGGGGGCCTGCCCACACTTTCTGGTGGCCCTCCACCCCCTGCCACCTTCAGTTGGATCGGGGAGAGGGGGACCTCATGTACTCCTGCCTGGGGGCAGATTTCTGCCCCCAGGCAGGGCTACAAGGGGTTCCCCCCCCCTTTCCACTTGGGGTGGGAGGGAGAGGACTACCACCCTTTTCATATAAAAAAACAAACCTGGTGGCTAGTGCCCCCCCCCCATCCGTGTTTGGTTCGAGGGATATATATTTCACCTTCCCTGGAGGCACCGTGTCATATACAGATAAAACTCCTAGGGGGGTGTGGATCACTATGCCCCCCCACCCCCGCGCTCTTCTATCTCGGGGGCCTTTGTGCACTGTTTTACTCCTAAGTTACTCCTATGGACACACTAACATAAGACACAAAGAAAACACATGAATCGATTCAACAATAGAAACACTTTTATTCATACACAACAATGCATGATGCAAACACTACTATAATGCACATCTCGAATTTGCACCCTCTATGATTTGGTGCAAATATACAATGGAATGCAATAAGCCTTAGAGGCTTCTGATGCAAGCAATCTACTAGCAACTCCAATCCACACCATTCCTCTCCATTCCACACCACACTTCATACTCTCTCTCTAAGACCATACCTGTCTGATTACCCCATCTATCATGTCAGCCAAAGCTCTTTGGGAGTCTGTCCTAATACCCCATGCACGTGTCTCATTCAGATCGATACTCCTCTCTTGCTCTGTATTGCTCTGACTCTCCTCTCCAGCTAACTCTGCAACCAGCAAGTCAGGGCCTCTCCTTGGCCTTTCTCTCTGCCAGATCTATCTGATCAGCTCTCCTCAGAATGCTTCCCCTTCTGCATATCAGCCAAAGCCATCCGATTCTGCTGCACCCAAAACACTTCTCGAAGTACATCCAATCACTCCCAAATGCCTCTCCAAGTCATCTCTCCTCTCGATCTCTCAATCTCTCCGAGCAGCTCCATCCAAAACTCCATCTCCAACAACTAGTATCTCAGAACTAGATTGTCAATGGAACTGAAGAGTTGAATCCTGCAGGAGTGAAGCTGGCCCACCTAGCCCCCAAAGCCTGCCTGCTTAACAATCCTTTTACATAAAACTATTGGCCAGGCAAACCCAAGGGGAAAGGGGAATGGATAAACAAAAAAACCCAGGAACTCTTGCTTCTGGCACTTCTGTTTGTCTTCACAGGAATGTCTCTGGTATTTAGCAATAGAGAACCTAAAAATGAAAAGGCAATCTTTTTTAATATTAAGCTAACTCTCAATATCTATTCTAAAAAACGTATAACTCTGTTCCCATTACCTGAAGCATATGCTTAATAGCTAATAGGCTAATTCCTTCTGTCTTTTTCTCATAAACAGGAGACTTCTGTAATTGTCTTTTCTTGACCCAACTTTAAATATTATTCCAAGGAAGGACTTATTATTAACTTCGTTTCTTCACTGAATTCTTATTCCTTGTTATTAATATTGTTCTGGAAATAATACCCAAATAATTACTATCTTTTCTGTTAACAACTTCCTCATATAAGAAATGCTTAATATTAAATACCTGGTGTGGGTCTTGCTGAAGATAAATTTCACCATGAAGTCTGCAGGAATTTAATTTGTGAAATAATCATTCAATATAAAAAATCTGTAAAGTTTTCAAGTCACATGTGCGAAGCGTGACCAAGATTCAAAATGTTCAGCAATCCAAAAGATAGCCGCGACACAAGCACAAAGAAAATCCCAAAATGGCTGCGACGTACGACGCAATTCCAAAATGGCCATGTCGTTCAAGCGACGCAATAGGGTCGTTTTCTATTAAGCATGCGGTCAAAAATAAACAATACGCAGGCACAATAGCTACAGTCTCGCGCTCGTAATATAAAAGGTTAGTATTGTTATAAGATATGTTAGCAATTAAACAACTAAGCAAAAACGAATACACACATTTAATTGACTCATCCAAATTTTCTCGAGTAAGGTGTTAAACTGGACCTTCAAAAATAAAAATATATATATTAAAACAGATATAGTTCCAATAACAAAAATACAGAGTACTTTGGTTTTTTAAGAAACACTGAAACTTTCAGAATTTCACTTAGCTTCGTCTTGAACTTGAAAAAATCTGCCACTCAGCCAACCAAAGCTTCTTGGAATCTTCTTTCATCTGTAGATCTTCTCTCACTATAACTGGGAACTACTAAATTAAATTCCGAGAGGGATTTATACTAAAAAATAAGTTCTCTACTATATTGTAGTGAAAACTATAACTTTATTCATTGGAGAAAACTAAAGCATGACCTACTCTGGTGAAAACCTTAATGAAAGGTAGTTGATAATTATTGGAAACATTCATTTTTTTTATTATTATTTATTTGTTTTGGTTTATTCAAACCTTTACAAAGAGAAATATATACAAAAAAACAACAGATTTCAATAAACACAGATATCACAATGTACAGAAAACAGATTTCATTAAAGAAAAAAAAAATTCACAATTTCACAATACATTATTTATACATTTCAATTTCATTAAAATACAACATACAGAAATAACCTACTCCAATCCAAAATATATAACCACCTTGCAAGCTCATTGACCTTTTTAAATTATAACACATTCTGCATCATCCATTTAGGCACCAAAGGTATATGTCAACCTACAAATGTTTTTCAAAAATTCGTTGACTTTTATTTTCAAGGCGATACAAGAACCATGAAGCATTTCACACCACAGTTTATTTCTATCCACCCCGGCTGTATTATAGACAAAATGTGCAAAGCTTTCCAATCTCTTCTCGAAGATTTGGACATTCCAGTAGTAAATGTTTTAGGGATTCACCTACGTCTTTTGATTTACAGAACCGACAAACTTCTGTCCCACAGGAGCTCAACCCCCGAATAAAGAGAATCTCATTTGTGCTTAAAACGTTAAATCTGAATCGCATGTAATAGTTTTGAAATTCTCTTGAAGGATATTTTTTCAGATATGTTTCCAGGTAAGGACAGAATTTCCAATATGACACTTTCAGTGTATAGCTTCGAATTTAGCAGAACTACATTGTTTTCCAACCAATCAAATGCTTTAACAACCTCCTTCACTTTGTGTGGAAACTAAGTGTATTTACCGATAGACCCAAATCAAGAAGTTTCTTCTCACAGTCCTCTTTTAGATTAAGCATAAAATTTCCATTTGACGCATGTTTCAGATGAGCATAAATTGTGCCATTTTCAGCTACCAAACATTTTCGTAATAGAGCCAATTTTCTATTAAACATGATACTATTGAGTGATCGTAGACCAAGTTCGTATCTTATTAGCTCTAAAGGAATACAATTTGGAACATAGTATAGAACTTTTCGCCATATCATAGATTCCAGTTCGCGTAAAAAGGACCATGTTTTTAGAGAAAAATTCGCACCCATAGGACAATCTTGGCAACACCTTAAACCTATAAAACAAGATGTAAGGTTCGAGAGTAAATTTGCCATATGTTCTTTCAATGCCTTTTATTTGGTTGAGCTACTTTTGCTTTTTGTATCAGTCTGGTCTTTATTACTTTACTGGAGTTACTGGAAAAAACATACCCCAACCAGATTAGGACAGATTGGCTTTTGATTTTCGCACCATTACAGGTCCAATACAAAAAAAATGGAGTTGGACTTTTGCAGCCCACGTGAAAGATTATGGTTTTGCTCGGGTTAATTTTCAGTTTTCTTTCTTCAATAAACAAACCAAAATCATTTGAGCTTTTGCAGGCTGATTTTTGTGCAGTCCATTAATAAAAAATCATCCGCATATGACACCCACCTAACAATTGAGCCTCCAATTTTGGGTCCAATTAGACCACTAGAATCCAAGGACCTGCCTGCATTAGACACATACAGATTAAAGAGTGTTGCAGCTAATCTGCAGCCCTGTTTATGCCCATTCTCAGTGGGAATAATATCAGACATGTTTCCTTTGTTGTTTAGTCTGACTCTAATTGATGTTTCTGTATAAAGATGAATAATTATGTCTAACAGGTCTTTATCTATGCCTAACATTGACAAGGTTTTCCATAAAGTGGGCCTGTCAACGAGATCAAATGTGGAACTAAGGTCCATGGATGCAATATATAAATGCGTCATAGCTTTTTGTTTGACCGCACTCATTAACTCAACCATCAGCAGACCTCCAGCATCAGTACCTATGGCTTTACGAAAATCTGCCTATAGTCAAGGATATTGTTCTCAATCCACATTTTCAGTTTTTCATGTAAAATACCAGCAAAGATTTTTGACTCCACATTCATAAGTGAAATAGGGCGGTAATTTTTGGGACACAGACGATCTCCTTTCTTAAATAGAAGCAAAACATATGACACTTTCCAGTTATTTGGGATCTTTTTTTTAAGGCAAATGTCCACAAATAAACAATGTAGGATCTTAGACCACAGGTCAATATTGTTTTTTAGGTTGGCAAAAGATAAAAGATTGGGACCCGTGGTGGAGGTAAGCTTCGCTTTTTTTAATTAGGCTTCTGATATTCAGAATGGATGTGTCCAATTGCCATACAGCATCTATGAAAACCTCAGACCACAAGCAATATTCCGGAAACTTATATAAAGAACCAAAGTACTTAGACCATACCCCAGCATCAATGGGGTTCAGTTGTAAACACTGTTGATTACTGTGGTCTTTATTTAGAAAAGCTGGTATTATTATTCCCATGCATGGTCTTTAACATTGCCTCTCCATCTTTTTGAGCCAGCCCGCCTTTGATACTCTTGATCCAGTTCTTATATTTTTGTTTACATTGCCTAATTTTTAGACTCCTCTCTGATTCCCCCATATGTTTTCTCTTTATATTTCTGATGTTTTCTCAAAGTGATCTTTGCTTTTTTTACAGTCTCAGCAAATGTATGTGTGTGCACTTTAATTGATTCTGACTTATCACTTCTGAGCACCTTGCTACAATGTAGGATATCTTCAATATAATCACCAAATTTATCGACCGAGTAGCAGATCAACTTTTTCTCATAGTTTGAATATGCAAAGTCCTGTGAAAAATTTAGTTAACCTTTTCCATTTTGCCACGATTCCATTTTACATGTTTGCCATCATTAAATGCTTCAATTTGAATAGGAAAGGACATGGTTTCGTTATTACCCTTACTCCAAGGGAGTTCCAGCTTTAGCATTGCATGATCACTATTACAATTATCTATAACTTCCAGCTTTTTACAGTACAGTTTCTCATGAGTGGTCACAAATATATAATCTAGTATGGAACATGACCCACGAGCAGCCCAAGTAGGCATGATATTGTAGACTGGTTCCATGCCCCAACTCTTTCCAAAATCCAACCATTGACAACCTCTAGTTTTTTTACTATCCAGATTGGATGAAAAGGCACGTATCTGGTACTGTTCAGCTTTTGTAGGTGAACAATCCGCATTCAGATCCCCCGCAAGCAAAATAAAACCTTGTGGGTATGAATCAAGCCAGTTGCATATCACTTCATTTAGATAGACAAAAAACTCCTGTAGTTCACATCTATTCTCATTACATGTATTCCAATATACGTTGAACATCAACAAATGAGCAATTCCAGCCTCTCTTATCAATTCAAAACTAGCTCTTATGGCACAATCCAGTACAAAAGAACTATCCAGAAGTTTAATACACGTATCAATTCTATAAGCCAGCAGCAAACCACCACTTGGTCTACCTCTATCTTTTTTTTTTTTGCAGCTAATCCTAGGTTATTAAAACCATCAATGTACAAGCCAGAGGTGACCCAGGTTTCTTGCAACAACACAAAGTCATATTCATTAAATTTCACACATTGCACAGTGTATAACAAAAGATGTTTATATCCCCTTGTATTCCATGATACAACTTGGAAATAAGACCTCGTGCTAAAGTGGTTTAGGGACCGATTTCAGTTATGCAATGGATTCTCGTAAGGACAGTGCAAGCCAACGCCACTCTTGCATGTCCTTTAAACAGGACTTCGCTTCATTGATAGCCACCATCCCTTCATTTTGTATTAGAGGTAATTCAGATGTTCTAATCTCAGGAGTTCCATTGTACATTGGCAGCTTAGAGTTGACAGAATTATTGTAAGGTATAACATCGAAGCCTCTCCTCTGTAAGGAGCCTACCTCCTTTAAGAGAAGCGCTCTAATCAGCCTTACATAATCATATCTCAGATTATGAATGAAGTCCACAAGTTGTATATCCGCGGATGTTATCAGGCAAAGTTCAGTGATTTCATTAAATAAATTCAATATATATGGTCTATTCAAAGAACTAGGACCACCTTCTTCAAGTACATAATACATAATTAAACTATGCTCCTCTGGAAAAGCCGGTGCATTCTAAATGACATCACAATGATGCCTGCTATAAACTACACCTATCACTGCTGAGAAAGTGTTCCACCATCTTGGCTTGGGGAATTTTCATCTTTCTAAATGAAAGTTAGTCAAGGGAAAAAATAGAACTAAAAACAGGAGTTGTTCTACTCTCTAAACAGAATCTTATTAATATTTAAACCACCAATCCTTTCCTACTTTCCTGAAATAATATTTGCAACACTCTTTTCTCATAGGAATCTTGCCAATGTGAGGTACAGAATGTGAAAACCTGACAGATCTCCAACAACTAGAAACTCCCAAAGCCTCAACTCACATTATACTGTTCAATGACATATACATATCCAAGGTTACATGTCTGTCTAAGTTAAAATGCCTCTCTGTATCTGAGCAGTGACTAAAAGTCTGTGATGCATGTCATGTACATTTCAAACAGTGCGTGTTCTGGTCATCATGACATTGGTCATCATATCTATACCATATATATCAGTGCTTCTGTTACCATACCATCCATCTCTCTCCATATTCCTCCGTTCAAATCCCTCTATCCTTGCATGTCTCTGTGCAAAGCTCCTCTCATGCACGACCCCCACCATCACTGTCTGTGAAGCACCAATCCCAGGGCCTGATAATACCATGCCCTTCTGTGTCTCTAATAAGGCAAAAGTCACGTCTAATCTCTGTCTGCTAAGAAACTGTTTTACGCATTCCTCGTTCACACTAACTTGTAACAACTTCTGCGGTTCTTCTGTGTGTCTCATTCAGGATGGCTTAGGAGCCAGCTGCATGCTCTGTCTACCGTTTACTCTTTCTCTCGCAAACCCAAGCGCTATCTATAGTCTCTCAATGCATATTCTACGTGCACACTCATGCGTGTTGTCTCTACATGCATACATAATACATAACATATCTCTACATGTGTCTACAAATATAACATGTGTCTCTAAATGGCACTAGCAAGGCACGTCAAATATAACGGGCCTCATTCTATAGCAAATACAAATGGCTACATATATGTGGATAGTCTAATGTCGCTACTAATCAGTATGAATGATGGATAACTGATCCCTAAATGGGTAATGATTTTCTAACAATAGGCATTGATTCTCTAATGATACCAAACCAGGCTTCTCCATACAATCTGGTTTCGAGGGGATTGGGTCCTCTGACATATTCCATATCTATGACATGTAATCACCACAGCTGTGCTGCTTTGGAAACTTTTTTCTGCGTCCTGCGTCGATGACCCGTCGTCGATGCGCCGTCGTCGAGGACCTCGTCCAAAGTCATCCGATGTGATAAGTAGGACGCACGACGCCCGTAGCCTCAGTTCCGTTTTTTCCGCGAACGTGTTGCTTCGTGAATCTCGGTTAACGCCTCGACTCTTTGGAGTTATGTTCTTCGAACCTGTTCGTTTTGTGAAAATCCTTCGTGTAAAGATGTCTTCTACTTCGTCTTCGACCCCGCGTCCGGGTTTCAAGAAGTGCAGGGAGTGTGGGTCCAATATGTCGGTGACGGACTCGCACAACGCCTGCCTCTGGTGCCTCGGAGGCCCACGACACGGATGACTGTATCGACTGACAGTCGCTCACGTCCAAAGCCTTACGCGAACGTAAGAAGAAGTTGTCGGTAGGTCGGGTGTCCAAGCCCCGGAAGTCGAAGTCTGCGGGGCTTTCGACGGATGATTCGAGGGGTGACTCTCCGCGTCATCGTCGGAAGTCTCGTGGGTCTCCTTCTAGGAGTCGGTCTCGCCACTCCTCCCCCTCTTCGAGGCATTCTCGGAAGCGCCGACACCGGTCGTCTTCCAGGTCCTCTTTGGAGGACTCTGCCCAGCACGTCGCTTACCCCACCAGCCATGCGACGCCAGAGGAATGGGCTTCCTTCGGGAAGAAAATGCTGGCGATTCTTGAGTCGCAGGGTACTAAGCCGTCCGCGCCCCCGAGTGGGGTCGGTCGTGAGAGGTCGAGAGACACCGCTCGCAAGAGTGGTCGGCACGAGTCATGGGAGAGGTCCCGTTCGGACAAGGAGACTCGTTCTCGACGTACCCGTTCCAGGTCCCGGTCCTCGACGCGTTCGAGACCGTGTGCACCTGTGAGGTCTTCGAGGAAGACATCGACGTCTGAGGCGTCGACAGGCTTTCTTGAGGCTCAGGCTCCGAGGAAGTCGTCGAAGTCGTCGAGGGACACGCTTGGGGCTCCGGCTTCGAGGGCTGTGTCGACGCCGCCGATGCTGGCGGCGCTGCATCTGACGTCGACGCCGATTTCCTCTGCGCCGATTCGCTCAACGCCTTTTGTGTCGGAGGTACCCCGTGGCACGGGGGAACCCCCTAGGAAGGCTCTGGTTAAGAGCAAGCACTCTCGGGTGCCTTCTTTTCACCACCTGGAATATATTTCAGAGGCGGATGAGGATTCTGATGGCCTGGTTCCTAGTCGGGTTCCAGATGAAATTGTCTCGGGCCATAGTCAGTTTGACGATTTGAGGCAGTCACTGCATGATGCCAGTGGACTGGACACCTCTCCGGAGGTGGAGTTTTGTAGGCCTGAGCCTGGCTCTCATGCCGATTCCTCGTACCGGCGCCTTATGGCTAGGGTTTCTGAGTACTTGGGATGGTCTGCTCCCCCAGGGGAGTTTGTGCAGGATGATCTGACGGACACCCTTGATGTTGGTCCCCCAACTGACCCGGTACTGCCGTTCCATATGGCTTTACAGAGAAGGGTGGCGGCGGCTTGGACTGCTCCGGAGAGTCTCCCGGCGGTGGGCAGATCCTTGTCGCGAAAATACCGTCCAGCCAGTAGCGACCCCTGCTACTTGACCAGGCACCCCACTCCGGAGAGTTTGGTGGTGCAGGCAGCCGCGGCCCTGGCAAAGCAGGCGTTGTATCTTACCATCCCTCCTGATAGGGACGACAAACGTTTTGATGGCTGGGCGAAGAAAGTGTTTTCTTCTGGTGGTATGGCGCTTCAGGCGGCCAACTCCATTTGTGCCTTGTCTCGTTTCACACACACACTCTGTGGAACTGTGTTGCGTTAGCAGCTGAACATATTCCCGAAGGGGACGAACGGGATGGTTTCCTTGATATGGTCCAGGATGGTAAGGATGCCATGTGTGAGTCCGTTCAGTCGGGTTTGGACTTAGCTGAATGCGTCAGTAGGTCCATGGTGGCGAGCACCGTGATAAGATGTGCAGTCCCGGCTCCTCAACATGCCCTTTGACGGTGAACACCTTTTTGGCAGCAAGGCTGACGAGAGCCTTGAGAGGTTGCAGACCTCAAAAGCTGCAGCGAAGTCGTTGGGCGCTGCAGTTCGCCAACCTCCGCCTTTTCGTCCTAGGGGACAGCAGTGGAGGGGTGGTTCCTTTCGCTATTACTCGTCCTTCAGTAAAGCTAGAGGAGCTGGCAGTCAAAGAGGCCAACGCAGGGGTACCAGAGGTGGACGACAGGGTACCCGTGGTGCCAAGGCCACTCGGGCAGTTGCCTCTTTGCCCTCAGGTAACACCGCAGCCGCTCCCACTCAGTCATGAGGCCATGTCCCATGGTTCGCCGGTTGGGGGAAGGCTGGCGCAGCATCTTGTAGAGTGGCAAGCCATTACTTCAGATGTGTGGGTTCTGGAGATCATAACCCACGGCTACTGTCTTCCCTTTCGGCACAGGCCTCGTGACAATCCACCGGGGAACCTCTTTGCAGAGTCCGGATCCGCTCCTTGTGCAGGAAATTCAAGCCCTGCTGGAGAAAGGCGCCATAGAACTGGGGCCTGTAGCGGAGAGGAACAAGGGATGGTATTACCCTTATTTTTTGATTTTGAAGAAAGACTGGGGATTGAGACCCATCATGGACTTGCACGGTTTGAACAAACTCCTCAGGAAGGACAAGTGCAAGATTATTACTCTCTCAAGTCCTCCAGGCCCTTCAGCTTCAGGACTGGTTGGTGTCACTCGACCTCAAGGAGTCTTACTTCCATGTGCCGATCCATCCCAAGCACAAGAAGTACCTGAGGTTCGCGGTTGGCGACTCGCGCTTTCAGTTTCGGGTCCTGCCGTTCGGATTGACCTCTGCCCCGAGGGTTTTCACCAAGCTCATGGTGGTGGTGGCAGTGCATCTCAGGCAAGGGGGGGATTCACGTCTACCCCTACCTGGACGATTGGTTGATCAGGGGGAGCTCTCCCGAGCAAGTTCTGGATCATCTGTCCGTCACCTGCCACTCCCTTCACAGGCTGGGCTTCTCCCTCAATTTAAAGAAGTCCCATTTGACGCCAACACAGCGGCTCCAGTACATCGGAGCAGTGCTCGACACTTCCCTGGGGCAATGTTTTCCTCCCCAGGTGAGGGCTCTTCACATTCAGCAGATGGTGCACAAGTTTCAGCATGTGAGGTTGCTCGGCCTCATGGCATCCTGCATTCTTCTGGTGCCAGAGGCTCGCCTGCGGATGAGATCTTTGCAGTGGGCACTCAAGATGCAATGGTCGCAGTCCTCCGGCAGGATGTCGGACCCGGTTCGGGTGCCGCCCTCGGTCGCCCGGGACCTTCTGTGGTGGGCCGTCGAAGGCAACTTGATGAAGGGGGCTCCATTTTGGCTTCCCTGGCCGGAGGTGACGATCGTGACGGATGCATTCCTCACGGGATGGGGAGCTCATGCCAACGGGCTGACAGTCAGCGGTCGTTGGTCTCCGTCGGAGTCCAGACTCCATATCAATCTGTTGGAGCTGAGGGCCGTCGGGCTAGCCCTGAAGGCTTTTCTGCCGACTGTGCGAGGAAAGTGTCCTGATCCTGACGGACAACACAGTGGCCATGCACTACCTCAACAAAAAGGGGGGGGGCAGGGTCACTTCCTCTGTGCAGGGAGGCGATGCAGCTCGAGTTCTGGGCCATCCAGCAGGAAGTTTCGATCTCGGCAGTTCATCTGGCCGGAGACGAAAACGTGACGGCTGACGCTCTGAGCAGGCCGAGCGCGATCTCTCGAGTGGAAGTTGGCTCAGGAGATTCTCCTGGAGATCTTCGCCCTTTGGGGGACCCCTCAAGTGGATCTCTTCGCCTCCAGTGTCAACCGGAAGTGCGAAAGGTTTTGCTCGCGGGAATTTCCTCCAAAAGGAGCCTTAGGAGACGCGTTTGTGGTGGAGTGGTCATTCCCGCTGCTGTACGCGTTTCCTCCAGTCCCTGTCATCCCGCAAGTGCTGCGGAGGTTACGGAAGTTCGGTTCCCGGATGATCCTCATTGCTCCGGCGTGGGCTTGGAGGACGTGGTACCCGGACCTTCTCGACTTGTCCATCTGCCCTCCACGTCGTCTTCCCTACCGAGACGATCTGCTCTCACGGGAGGGGGTCAGGTTCTCCATCCAGAGGTCAGATCCCTCAACCTTCACGCTTGGCTTCTGAAAGGTTGAGCTATAAGGATTGGGACCTCCCTGAAGACGTGATGGAGGTGTTGCTTTCGGCCCGAAGGCCAGCAACAAAGTCTCTGTACCGTTGCCGTTGGCGTAAGTTCTGCGACTGGTGCAGAGTTCAGAATGTGGATCCTTTTGCATGTGACATCCCCATGGTTCTGTCCTTTTTACTTTCTTTGGCCCACAGGGGCTTGCAAGTGGGTACCATTAAAGGTTACCTGGCGGCGCTGTCCATCTTTAAGCGCTCGTCTGAAGAGTGTTCTTACTTTAAAATCCCTTTAATTTCACAGTTTCTGAAAGGGCTCACTAATGTGTTCCCTCCGTCATCTTTCCTGGTGCCCGGTTGGGATTTAAACCTTGTTCTTAAGTTTCTTATGGGTGCTCCGTTGGAGCCTTTACATTCTTGCCCTTTGAGGCTGTTAACTCAAACTGTGTTTTTAGTTGCGGTTACTTACGCTCGCAGAGTGAGTGAGTTACAGGCACTTTCAGTTAAGCCTCCCTTCACTGTATTTCACAAGGACAGGGTTGTCCTTAGAGTTCGTCCTTCTTTTCTTCCGAAGGTAGTGACGGAATTTCATTTGGCCCAGAAGGTTGTTCTTTCCGGCATTCTATCCTCCTCCGCATCCTGGTAAGGAAGAGGAGAGGCTCCATAGGCTTGATCCTAGGAGAGCTTTAAGCTTTCATGTTTCACGCATGTCCCGGGTCAGAGTGGACGATCAACTCTTTATTGGTTACGCTGGAAAGCGTTTGGGGCAAGCTGTGACGAAACGGACTTTGTCTCGCTGGATTATTTTAGCCATCTCGGAGTGTTACCGCTTGGCGGGTAAGGGCCCACCGGCTGGCTTGCGGGCCCATTCTACCAGGGGTGTGGCTGCATCTACTGACCTGCAGAGGGGTGTTCCTATTCGCAACATCTGTGATGCAGCCACCTGGGCTTCAGTACATACATTTGTACGTCACTATTCCCTCGATTCCATCTATTTGATTGGCTATTCTAAATTTTGATTCTAAATTCATTCCCTCCTCCTTGCTCTGGTACTGCTTTGGGAGTCTGTCATAGATATGGAATACGTCGGAGGACCCAATCCCCTCGAAGAACAAGTTACACTCTTACCTGGTAACGTTCTTTCGATGGGATGGTCCGACGACGTATTCCATATCGCTCCAGCCCTGCCTTCCCCGCTGCCGAATTTCTTTTGCGATTGCAGCTTACGTTCCGCAAGGCTTTGTGTCTGACTGGCAGTTGACTAATGTCACACGTTCTGGGGGAAAAAACTACAACTGAGGCTACGGGCGTCGTGCGTCCTACTTATCACATCGGATGACGTCGGACGTCGGAGGAGGTCCTCGACGACGGCGCATCGACGCAGGACGCAGACGCCGAAAAAAGTTTCAGAAGCAGCACAGCTGTGGTGATTACATGTCATGTATATGGAATACGTCGTCGGACCATCCCATCGAAAGAACGTTACCTGGTAAGAAAGTAACTTGTTCTTTACAAACTGATCACCCATCTGCCCCCAGGGGTCTTCATACCTCTGGTCCCATGATTTGGGGCCTCGGTGGGAGGGGGGGGGTGTGGAGCTTCTTACCTAGTAAGCAGTCCCCATCATCCCCCGCTTCAGAAATTGATCCCTGGTGGTCCAGTGGCATTGCTGGCCACGGATCGAGCGCTCTGCGCCCGATCCGTGACCAGCAATGCTTTCATACAAGGTGTTGTTGCCTCGAAATACAGCCGGAGATCGAGGCAGAGAAAGGTGGACACTCGACTTCTCGTTTCACTGCTGCAGTCGAAAACGGCTGCCGCAATGAAAATACTTTCATTTTCATGTTGGCATGCATTACGCACGCCGGCGTGAAACTGAAGGTAATCCAACACCCGGGCAGGGATCACACAAAACGAAGTGCCGAAAAGGACGAGGTATCTCGTCCTTGGCAACAGGGAGGTAATCCCAAGGACGAGATACCTTGCCCTTGGCACCAAAGGCTTTAGCAGGCGAGGGGAAGACCAATGGCTGACCTTATGCTTGCCTTAAAAAAAGAACTGAATGGAAGATGGTCACTATGGGCCTCCCGATTTAGTGATGCAGGTGGTGCTATGGTTTCTCAAATTGCCATGGTAAATATCTACTGGAATCCTGCCCTATTAACGGACAAAGAATGTTTCATGTATGTTACTTGATTGCTTGATATGATTGCCTCTGAAGAGGGTAGGTACATAGTTCTTTTAGTAGGGGATTTAAATGTTTCATGCTTCGAACAAAAAACTTGGTAAAGGTAAAAAGAGAGGCCTAAACAGGAAGGAAGAAAGAAATGTAACTATGTTGAATGGCACCTACACAGATGACGCACCTGGAAAAGAGAGAAAAGCTCATCTATCCTAGACTGTGTTTGGGTCGCTTAACGTGACTGCTGTCTTCAACTTTAAAGTAGTCGACAATAATGACAGTGATCATAACATCCCTAACATTTTATAGGAGAGAGCATCTGTTCCACCGCTTCAGTACTACAATCAAGAGATCCATGTGTCACAAGGACACAATAGAATTAAGTGGACTGTCCCCAGACTTAAGACCTTAATAACAAAACTTAGAAGTGAGGAGGATGGAGCAGTTATTGAAGATGATCCTGAATATACTCTTGCATTAATGTTATTTTTGGCTGTACATGAGGTTTGCGCATGTTCACAAACATCTGTCTGAGAAAATCCTCATCTGCTATCAAGAATTCTGCGGACAAAATATTGAAATTTTGTCAAACACAAGATAAAGTTAAAACAATCAAATTAATGTATGCTGACATTGTTTTTCTCCAAATCATGTTCCTTAATATGGAAACTATTTAATGATGCTCCTAATAAGTGTATGGACCCAGTGATGTTAAATTCTATCTCAGAAGCTGATTGGCCTCATATTATTCTGACATTTATACAGACTATGATTACTCTACAGTAATAACCCCATTATCAGTTGGAATACACCACGTGCAGTTTAATCTCCTTGACATCAAGCTATTAAAAAAAACAAAGCACCTCCAGAGCACCATGACCCAATGGGCTGTCAAGCACTCTGCTAAAAGCCAATCCTTATCAATGGTCAAATTTTGTTCACAAGAATAACCAAATTGGGGATTATCCCTGAAACTTGGAAGGGGGTGATATTAGTACCAATTTTTTAAAAAAGGTGACGGGAAGTTACCGGCAAACTACTACCTTGTGGCACTTTTAAAAATACCAGGAAAATGATATACATGTCTGATTTTAAGAGACCTAAACAAGTGCTTTTAGCAGCAGATTGACTGACTCTCACCAATCTGGGTTTGTTTCTAGTCTAGGTACTTCAATTAACCTTCACTTTGACAGCATTAAAGAAACCAGCCCAAATTAATATTCCGATTTCCTTAGCATGCATAGACTTTAGAGTTGCGTTTGACTCAGTTTCCCGAAAAAACAATTGTGCCAAAAACGAACACATGCTGGATGCCCTATGTTTTACGCACACTTCAACAGTTTTACACAAATAATATGATTCAGGTCACATTGATGGTGGGTTATCACTGCCTATAAATACCAACAAGAGGCTTAAAACAAGGCTGTATATTGGCAGCCACACTATTAAATTTTCTATATAAAAGGTGTACTTTCTGTTTCATAACTGTCCTTCCCACCAACATTAGGAGCAAAGCCAATACCTCACTTATTCTATGCTGAATATCTTGCTATAATCGATCGTACTCTGATTGGACTTCAAAGACAATTGCAAATGCTCTCAATAAATGTCAACAAATCTAACATTATGAAATGGCAATGGATCAAAAAAGAGCTACTCATACCTTTTTTTAATTGGAGTCTTGATGGGAGGTACATTGAAACTATAAAACAATATAAATACTTGGGCATAATGGTTAACGACTCTAAAAATGAATCCCTGTATGAATTAGATCTGAGAAATAAAATTAATGCCTTAGCCTCACAAGCGAAAGCTATCCAGTCAATATAAGGAATCCATTGTTCCGATGTTCTACAAGGGAAAAGTGGTTCCCGTATTTGCATACTGGGCCCATACTAAATTGCCTAAAACTCAGGTTGACTTGAATCTCCTTGTGGGTGCTTTTTGGAAAGCCCTGTTGCCAATTCCAAAATCATTCCCTATACAAATTGTTCGATTTTGATTTGGGTCTGATTTCACTCGAGACCATTGTGTGGAATTGGCTAATGTTATATACCAAATGCAAATCAGCTAGATTCCCCTTCAATACGATCGACAATAGAGATTGGTATGAGAACAAACAATCCACTTGATACATGGCATAATTTGATGTGACATAATGACCAATGCTGATATTGACATTGATTTATTCATTACTAATCCGGCGAAAGCTAAATTAAAACTGGTAGAAAGATTGGAACAACACTTGGCTCTAGTGTAATATGTACAGGACTTTTTCAACCAGAGCTTTTGTAGAACTAAAACAATACCTTTCCTGAATACCCCTGACCAACAATATAGGGCAGATGATATGAGACTCTGGTTCGGTTTGTGGCCTACAAAAACAATCATTGCTAGCTAACAACAATAATAGATGCCACTTGACGATTTTGCAAAAAAAACAGAATTTGTTGAAACTGAGACATTTGATAGTTGAATGTGGAAGCCTTAAATCGAATATATTTTCATTTATAGGGGATTATCTGATATTAACAAAGGAATGCATGTCGAAATATTCAACGCACATTTATCTAAACCTAGCACAATAAGGTATCTACAAAAAATAGACATTTAAGCTGTGCAGAATTAGAAATCTAATGGGTGATGGAGCTGGAATTAAAAATGTAATGTTTTTTTAATTTTGAAGGAAAGCTTGATTAGCCTAACTTGAATATTTAAGGTGGAATTGCTTTTTTGATGATTTAACTAACAGAACTCTAAATATTGTGTGTATTATATTTTAATTGTAACTACGCAAATTGAGTAACATTTGAAAAAGTTGTGTAACACCTAAAACAAACAATACAAAACGTCTGTTGGCAAGCATAACATCTTTCCTTTAATTTCTTCTCCAAACAAATCCAACTTCACATGATTGTCAACGTCCATCGATTTTACTGCAAGTAATGTAATTGTTTATACAGCGCTTATAAACACGAGTGGAGTGCTTCTAGTCAGGAAGGGTAGAAGGGAATACAGTAATCTTTCTTAGTCCTTGAGAGTTTTCAAATTATCTAAAACAGAAAAACTAGAATACTAGACCTGGCCGCATTTTTCCTAGTGCAAGTGCATGAAGTGTTTGGTTCGACCCAGCTAGAGGGTTGGCGGGGGGGTGCAGGACAGTCTAATTAGTCCTTGTACATTTAGGCAATGCATGCGTACAGACTGAGGTGTGAGGAAGAGAGGGCTTAGGGGTGGAGGGGTGAAGGGAGGAGTGGACAAACTCATCCAGTCCAACAGGGCCCTGGGTTAAGTGCATAGAGGTTGCTTCACTCATAGAACGTTAGCAGAAAGTGCAGTAATGCAGTGGCCCAGCGGCAAGTGTAAAGACTGGCAGGGGGGCCTGGGACCTGTAAGGCTCTGGAGGTGAACCAGGCAACCAGTCAGCAAAAACTGGGTGGAGTAGGGGAGAAAATAACAGGTTAGTAGGGTAGAGGGAGAGGAAGAAGAGGAAGGTCTTGAGTTTTCTGGAACTTGCGCTGCTCCCGCTCAAGACTGAGGCATGGAGGTTGTTCCAGAAGGAGGCACCTGCAGAGGATAAAGATCTACCCCCAAATCCGTTTGTGAAAGTGGCTCGCCTGCAGAGAGTTGGAGGATGACAAGCGGTGAACTCTAGAGGGAGAGCATTTAGGAAGAAAGCGCTGTAGATAGTGTGGGCCCTGGCACCAGAAAGCCTTGTGGATTATTCAGAGGGCCTTGTACTTGATCCTTGCAGGCATGGGGAGCCAGTGGAGGGATAGCGCTGGATATATGCAGTCTCCGCGCTTGAGGCCAAGCTTAAGGCTTGCTGTTCTGGATGAGTTGCGGTGGACGGAGAGTAGAAGTAGGAAGGTTGAGAAAGAGGCTGTTGCAATAGTCAAGCCTAGAGAACCTGGGCTCTCGGGGTGGTGAGCCTCCGGGGGGAGGTGAGTGAAGGTACAATACCTCGGAGGAGGTACAGTGGGTAGTGGGGCTTTTTGGAGATGGCCGAGATGTGGAAAGAGAAGGCGAGAGTGGAGTCGAAGATGAATCCTAGATTTCTTGCCTCATTGGTAGGTTAGGGTGCAGGGCCAAGGAGGCCAGCCAGTGTGAAAAGCAGGAGCAGAATGAGGACCAACTGTCTTACTGGCGTTCAGGCAGAGATCATTGGCAGCACACCTGGACTGAATTGCAGATGGACCATCTGGGATGAGTGAGGAGGAGGCTGAGGGTAGTCTGAAAGAGCAGCGTGTCATCTGCATAACACTGGATGTTAGAGATAAAGGTAGAGATCCAGTAGGCCAAGGGGGGCCATGTTGATCTTGAAGAACCAAGGGGACAAGTTAGATTGGGGGTGGGGGGTTCCACAAGTAGTGAGTGATGGAGGAGAGAAAGGACCCAATTTCCACCTGGGAGGGCCGGTCAGAGAGGTGGAGAGCAGTGCCAGGGCCTGATTGTGATGCTCAGGGTATCACGGGGACAGGTGATCAGGATGTTGTGTTTTACCGTATTGAAAGCCGAAGAGGTCAAGAAGAATGAGGACCAAGGGAGAGTGAGTCAAGATTTGAGAGCACGTCTTAACAGGTGTTCAGGAGGGCAGTTTCCATACCTCTGGATGCTCTAAAGCCAGACTGGTGGTCATAAAGGCAACCAACCAATCATTGTGGAGGGTACGTTGGTTAATAGCAACCTTCTCCAGGAGTTTTCCCAGGAACGGGGTGATGGAGATTAGGCAATATTTTCAAGACTAAACCACTAAGGAAGTAAAAGCCAATTCTTTGTCTCTGTGGCAGCTGGAAGAGAAGAGTACCCTGTCTCTAAATCGGCTATTTCCAAATGGATCGTTAAATGCATTACACTGTTGCATGAAAGACCTTGCCCTTTACATCTAGAGCTCACTCTAATGGGGGCATAGACGCTACTATAGCTTCTATTGCAAATATTACTCTTCTATTTGCAAGCAGCTACCTGGAGTTGTGTTCACACCTCCACTCAACATTATTGCTTACAGTCTGATTCTCAGGTGGGGCACGCGGTGCCAAGACCTCTTTGCTAATGTCCACCACCATCTCCTGGTACTGCTTGCTTATCTGTACAACATGTGATTCTAAGCAGATTCACAAGCATCAGAAGACATACAATCAGAAATATGATTATGGTGAGTAATGGATCTGCTTAGATACACGCATGCTTACCCTTCCTCCTCTCTTGGAGTAGGACCAGAGACCTCTTGCTGCCTTTTTCTTATGTACTCAAGCATTTTGTCAGGGCAGAACAAAACTGGTGGGACCTTGATGTGTGAAGGATTTTGTGTACTACACGTCACATTGGGGGGGTAGTGTTAGTCACGCCCATGTCGACGTCCCTGTTCGATCTTTGAAAGAAAGCTGCAATACTCTTCGATTACCATTAGATGTTGGACTATATGCACAGCATGTGAATCTAAGCAGATCAAATCATCAAATACGATTACGGTGAGTAATATTTGTCTTCTTTAAAGCGATGGCACCAAAATGAGCACATGTGGTGAGCCAGTTTAAGGGCATGAACGAAGTGGGACATAGACCACGGACGAGACCAACAAATAGAAGGAACAGAAATGTGAACTTAAGGGGGCATTGCATCATACTAAGGGGTATTGTACACAAATATAAAATCACATTATTACCGGAAACTGGAGGGAGTGATGGGGTTTGGTGGGAGAGATTGGGAGAGTGAGCGGAGGGAAACCTCAGTTAGCAATTAAGTGACTATTTAAGCTGATCTTAGGGATACAATATGGCTGGCTTTGAGTTGGGCAGCAGGATCCAATGGATCTGGGGAGAATAGGTCGAAGTGCAGAATCTAGTGGAGTCACGGGAATGTGAGATGGAGTGCAGGGTCAACAAGATGCTTAGTAGACAAGATAGCCAGGTGTGGAACAGAACATGGATGGCTTTGTTGACTTGAAGGAACCTGCAAAGGGAGTCTTTTTGGTAGGTAGAACTGGGGAGGAGCTGGGTAAGTTGTAGTGTGTAGGTAGTGAAGTTGAGGGAGTAGTAGGTAAGGCCAAGACGTAGCACAAGCAGTAGTTTAGTTTGCTGAGCACAGTGGTGGAGATATGTTTTTGTAGTGATTTAGTCAAAATTGTTCTGAATGGTGAGTGTTAATAAGAGCAGCAATGGTACTGATGTATTGTTGCAGTGTGAAGTTTGCACGCCATTGGCAAGGTATAAGGACGGACAGGTTGAAAGGAGATTGCAGAGAATATATAACGTAAAGTACTGCTTGTGACTACTCCTTTCCCTCTACTCCTTCCTCATTGTCACTACCCACACTCCAACATACCGTGCTGCGCGTTCCCTGCTTTGGACAACCAGTGCTTGTACTGTGCAAGAATGGGGTAATGGCCGAAGTACCATTGATTTAGCCGGTAGAGTTTTGAAAGCCTTCTCCATTATGGGAACAGAATTGTCGTTTTCATGCACCTAGGTCTCACAACTGAACCAATGCAGAACCTAACAATTAGCCATATGCACATTTACAACACCTACCTGCACAAATTGTAGTTCCACAAACCATTTCAGAGTCATAGTGTCAAATGGAATACACCCTGGTATCCCATAATCTTATTTTTCCCTCCACATCTTGGAAGTATTAGTGCGTGTCAAGCAAAACTGGCTAGTTGTCAGTCTTCCACACATTTTATTATACATTGATCATTTTCTTTGTAGATCTCAAGTTTCCTAGGACATATTTATTTGTCCATGATTGATGCTAATTTGAGAAAAGTTGATTTGAGCATGGTTGTTTTTACCTTGCAGCATATTTGCAGGTCTGCAACGCTAGCTGGATGGGGCGAGCTGTATGGACGAACTGGTTACAATTACATATTCTCAGGTAGGATTTCGATCATTTTGAAAGTCTGTGTTGGCTTGGTATAACAAGGGGCTTGGGCATGAGTATTGTATTTGGGGTTTTCAGCTGTCTAAATGGAGTCCTAATGACATTCCCTTTAAAAATGTACTGCTCCAATATTCACTCAAACTATTGTAGAGTAACCCCTCAACGCTCAGACCAGAGAAAATACAACCTACTAAGGGAAAAAGGCCTAGCACACCTCTTGCAAGGACAACAAGATTGAATCTCACAAAAATACGAGTATGTGCCAACAGAGAACTCAGCTGCCACGGAGCGCTTTGACAAAAACAGCATGTGCAATAGCTTTTAAAGGTTTACAGCGTCACAAGTGACGTACACCACATAGGTTATAAATCCAAGTAACTGGTTGGTGTGACCTTATACACATAGCCTGCTACATAGGATATGCCAGGCAATTGTTCCCTGCATCTCCTGCCGAGTCGGGATCTTCTTTTGTCAGCAAAGTACATTATTTGTCAATTAAGTCACACACAACTCATTATTTCACAATTCTACAGTGCACCTGGTAACCAGGACATGAGCAAAGCGGATACTTTGGAGGATGATATAACTTTCTCAGAACTACATGTACGCTGCTCCTTTCCCAGACACGTTTGTGCCTCCACATTTTTCCCACCCGCAGCATAAATGTTACCTTATCCCCTGGCACCTTGCAGCACAAATGACATGAACGGATGGTGGTGGCAGCCAGTCACTTGTCTCTGATCTTCCTGATCAATTGGTTACTTAGTTATATGGCCAAGTGTCTTAGGTTGGTCAGTGTACTCAAATGTTTGTCTAAAACTTGGAGGGCTCAGGTAGCTGTAACTTAGGATCTGGACTGGCGAGGGCCTAAAGCCTTTGCACCTCGTCTTGTGGGATTGCTCTTTGAAGATTCATTGGGCTTCTCTCTTGGCTTTGCTGGATGCATTCCTTCTGGGAGGCATGCACTACTGAGAAGATGCAATAAGGACTGCATGCGTGTGTTTGTATGTTCAGGAATATAACTTTCTGCGGAGCTGCAAGTGAAGAACGCACACGCCCTTCTAACCTCTGGACTAACTGTAAGCATACTAGCATAGCCATGCCACTGGACCTCAATTTCAAAATGGCGTCTACCTTCTAAAATGGGGTTTTGCTAACCACATAGTTCTAAGGTTACAATTTGCTAAGGTTCCATTACAATGTAACTTCTATAAGTGGGACCCCCCCTTCCATCTCTTAACTGACTTGCAACACTCCCTTCTAAAATCACCTTGACCTGAATCACCTCAGGCCTGCCACTTTTCGCCCAACATTCCCACCTTTAGTTAATCATATATTAACAAGCTCCTCCACATATCTCCATGTACCTTCCTTAGGCACCCATACTCCACATATTGAGCACAGACCTTCTCCTGCTTGAGCATACTGCTCTGGGGTGCAGGTAAGATATATATTTACAGCCCGCATATACTTCTAAATCTAGCCAGTGATTCACATAATGTTTGGGGTCAGGTGGGCCGTGGTAACTGTTCCAGGGGGGATCAAAGCTTCTATTCTCACCATGCAGGGCTTATTTGGGTCCTGTTTGTACCTGACCATCCTTTGTACATCAAGGTGCACTGCTTGCCCCAATTGTAACCATCCTTGCACTATTAGGGACCGCCTTAGCACAGCATCAAAGTCCCAACTGGCACATGCAGAAAATCACCAACATGAATACCACCACTGGCACTAGTATCTTGACGATCGCTCCTAGCCACGATGGTGCCCTCGAGAAAAGATCGAGCCAGTCACTCCTCTGGAGCCTAGTTTCCATCTGCATATGAACGCTGAGGGTGTGCAAGGCCTTTATTATTTTCATGAGAGCGGTTTGCTGCATTGTTTGGGGTACATCAGTGCAGCAGGATTCTCCAGTTTAACAAACTCCCTCCATGGCTGTGAGCAGATCGAATACAATCTGTTTCTCAGCTTCATTAACCCGAAGGCTCTGGGATCCCGAGAAGGGTTGAGTGCAGTCAGTGAGCATACGCCCTTCCATAATGGTGGGAGGTGCAAGAACTGCTGGCCACAGACCCAGGTATGCATCATTGCAACTGGTCCTTTCTTGAGATCTGAAATGTTTGTCACAGTACAAAGAGACATCACATGCATTATAGAAGCAGTTGATATTCTTCTTGTTTCTGCACCTTCACCGTCTTCTCTTTTGCTTCAATCCATGTTCATTTTGCCACGTGCTTCCCCCAGTATTCTTGACCTGCTTTGTTCACCCTCTGAATCACTACTTTGTCTGTCTGTTCTAGGCCCCCTGCCGTACAGCTGAGCAGTCTCATCCCACAGATTAGCCACAAACTTCACTCTTTCTAGTTGCATGTGTGGTTTTTGCAAACTTTGTAGGCTTCTGGCATTGCAGGCACACTGCTGTTCGTCTGGATCCATCATCAGAAGGCGTATACTATGGTTTTGAATGTGCTTCGCAATCTACACAGTGCTAGATGGACAAAGCATTGAGCATCCAAGAACGGAACCTCCTGTGGTGCTTTGAGGGGGGAGGAGATGGCTCAGGGGAAAACCGTTTGTCTTTGAGGCATGGCAGCGCAGCATAGGTTCCGATGCCGGGCTTGGAAACTAATCTCTGGTATTAAGCGCGTTAAAAGAGCAATTATATAATTATAATCAGTACCTTGGGTGCTTCCGACGCGTGTGGTATTAAGGAGGAAATATAACCATTCCCATGTACCCTCTGTTTCCCCACCAAGCTCATGTCCCCATACCAACTGTAAAACCTAAACCTATATGCTAATCGGATCTCTTCCTAGGTTGTGTGACACATGTGACTTTGCCTCTGATAATGTAGTATTTATTTTTTGACATCGCGTCCCAACATGGTGGTGTATTATTATAAATTCCCCGTATGGTGTGAATATCCCTGTTCTGATATGTGCGCACACACCTTGTACGCCTCCCTCGGATATCCCCCCTATTATATGCTCCAACTATATAAAACAATACACTAAATGTACTGCTAAACCAGACATAAAGGCACAACATATTTTCAGTGTGACATGCATGATGCACGTATACATAGATAAAAACCTCGAAATATATTTGTCTTTGCATTTTGAACCTGGCTCATCAATGAGAAACTTTACTTACATTCTCGAATGAAAAGAGCAAGAATATGCAAAGAGAATCAAAAATATTTTTTTTTTTTAAAAGAGAAATGAACACTATAACCAGACTATACTAGATCATATGTACTGCTGATACATTACTCTGCAAATATATGTGCACTTTCACTCATGTACTGTTGCCTTGCTCGTTGGCGGGGTGTGTGGCATCGGGAGCCTTCTGAACATTAGAAAGGTGTACCCAATAACACAGCTCCCGGACCTTCACAGCAAATGGAGTGGCATAGATGACATTAAACTGTCCGTTCTCTTGGTTCACTCCACCCGTGTATCACAAGGTGATCATTGAAGCTGTGAAGGCATTGAAGTAGATGCAGCGCTGGTTGGTTCTTCGGACAGCCATTGTGCGATCTATTGACAAACGCATTGTATTGATCTAGTTAACGCAGTTAATTAGTCCTTCAATTCTTCCCCTAGGACAGATGCTGCCCTGTGAACATGAGGCCTTCCTTACAGGGGATGTGCATTTGCCTGCATTTTCCTGCCTGTTCCCGTTGGTCTGGGGTTGTTATTGTGCACAGCTGATGTTGATGCCTAGCTTTGCGGCCACTTCCTTAACAGTTAATTAAAGAAATGGGTGGCATTATGTTTAACTTTATTTATAAAGCGCACATCCACCACAAGGGCGCATTGGTGCTAGGAAATTAACCAAGGGCATTCTACTGCCACTTTAAAAAAGGATTGTTTTTAGTGCGTGTGGGAATTGCAGATAATTCGTTAGATTCTGCATTCCTGTGTAACCCATTCCACAGGTTGCCCACAACAACCAAAAAAGCACGGCCACCCAGTCGAGCTCTCCAAAACTTCTGAATGATTACCAGATTGGCCGCTTCTGATCACAAGGACCTAGTTTGGAATCTAAGGCCTAAAGCTATCCTGGAGAAGTTCAGCGCCCAGCCCGCAATAAACCCGATGTACTATGCCTAGGGCTTTAAACTGGAGTCTCTTAGCCACAGGGAGCCAGTGTAATGTATGGATCACTGCACTAATATGGCGCTCGTGTTGCTACTCTGGCTGCCATGTTTTACAAACGCTGGATCAAACCCATAGGGTGAACCAGGTAGCGGCCATTACAGTAATCCATACAGCTGGAGATTAAAGATGCCAACACCTGAGGCCGCAAAGACTCTGGTAGAAAAGGCATGATCCTGCAAAGAAGCTTTAGCAGATAGTCCAGCCATTGATAATGTTGATGACAGCACAACTCCTAGGTTCTTGACAAACGTAACCAGAGAGGGAAGGTCACCCAGAGCTGACAGCCAGAACATCCAGAGAGAAGTCTTAGAGGGGGGGACCCACCACCATCACCTCTGTCTTGTCCCCATTCAGTGAAAGCCAGTTTCCATCCATCCAGCCCTTCACGACAGCGGGCTTGCACTGCTTTGACAACGCCTCAGATTGGTCATCTAACCACACCAGAATATGCGAGTCTGCTTAGGCGTAGCTTCTGAAGCCATAGGAGCAGATGAGCGCAACCAGCGACTGAACATACAGGTTGAATAACACTCAAGGCAGAGCCCTGAGGAACACTGCATGATAAAGCGTGATACCGAGACAGAAAAGGAGGAAGGGAAATTGTCTGACGACAGTTCCGAGAGACTTGCTGTGTCCAGACTGGACAACAAGACAGAATGGTCAAACGCTACTGTCGGAACAAGTAATATCGGAGCACCCACTCCATCTTTTTCTGGCAGCATAGCCAGATCGTCCATTGCCGTCAGCAGTACTCTTGGTACCCTGACCTTGTCAAAAATGTATTTGAAATGGAGCTAGACTGGTTGAGTGTTCAAGATAAGAAGATAGAAGAGTAGACACCAAAGACTGTAATACGTTGATAAAGAAGCAAAGGACTGAAATAGGGTGGTAGTTGGTCACAATCAAAGAGTCAAGCAAAGGTTTCTTTAACAGTGGTAGGACAATGGCCTGTTTCAGCTGTGCAGGGATATCTTGCTGAAAGGAACAATTGACCGTGGTAGTGACAAGAGTACTAACCTGAGAGAATTTCCTTCAGCACTGGCATAGGATCTGAGCGGACTACAGATTTCCATTTAGCAATCACAGGTACTGCTGTTGCCATTGGCATTTTACCTGTTTGCACGTGTCATCATGCTGCGCACGACTCCTAGGTCGACTTTATTTGTGATTCCCTGATTTTCAACTGTTTAGGACTTTCTTGTGTAACGCACCACTGTCTAGGTAACACACTGTATGACTGCTGGTGTGAGTGGCAGAGAGCAAAGCACTCTCAGGTCTGCAAGGAACTGGAATTAGTTTTCTCGAACTACATTTCCCAGAACCCCTAGGGTTCTTCTTGATCAGGCGCTTCAGCGCCGGCGCTTCTGGGTCATGCCGGTCTTCACCGGTCATCGCCGCAGTTCGCCGGCTCGAGGGGAAACTCTGCGTATAGCAGACGCATCCTCTTCTAAGTAAGTTGTTTTGCACTCTGCCTTTGTTTCATCATGTGCTTAAAGAAAACACTGCAAGTCAAATATGAATTCAAAGATTGCACCCTTGTTGGTGCTCTCTCTCCCTTCTCAACACACGCTTGCTATACAAGCACGGTGTGGAAATCTCAGACCTAACTAATGAGCTTAAGCCCGACTTCTTTGGCATAACTGAAACATGGCTCAACCCCGAGCTTCCCACCCAAGCTACACTGTCCACGCCCGACGATGACACTCTTTTCAGAGCTGATCGTTTGCAGGGCAAAGGCGGTGGAGTGGCTCTGATGTGTAAATCAAGTCTCGAATGTTATGAGATTCCCCATACCTCTCCGGAAGGCTGTGAGAGTTTATGGGTGAAAATAAAAACCTCCTCACACCACTTTAAATACACTAACAATCTATCGCCCACCATAAACCATGCCCCTATTTGAAGAACAGTTAAGTGATCTACTGGCCCAGATGTGTACCACTAAAGGCCCAATTATCATTATGGGCGACTTTAATCAATGGGCTAACAACCAATAGGACAAAGCAGGCACCAAGCTGATGGACACTATCACCTCTTTCGATGAAGTCTCCCACGCAAAATAAGGGTCACACCCTAGACTGGCTTCTGTCTCAAAATGTCAATATTTCCAATATCTCGGCCACACCATGTATCTGGTATGACCATTTTCTTATTCAAGCTAAGATTTCACTACCATCCCCTCCTCCAAAACTAACGCCCATCCACGCATACAGAAAATGTCTCGTAACCTGAAGAATCTAACAGCTCCTAATTTTACCACATTGCTGTCTTCTAAACTTAACTTCACGGAATCCTCTGAACTTATCAACCACTTGTCAAATAACATTAAAGAAACATTTAACGATCTTGCCCCACTAAAAATGAAGACAATAAAGACTGAAACCACAAAGAACACCTGGTTCACCAATGAAATTCTTGTAGCCAGACAAGAAAAAAGAGCTCTCAAAAGGGCCTGGAGGAAAAATCCTAACGACAGCACACAAACTAACTATAAAAAATCTGTCATTAATTATAAAAAACTCATCACAGAAGCAAAGGCCACACATTACAATGCAAGAATAGTGAATGCTCAATAAAATACAGGAGAGCTTTTTAAAATCTTAGCAGAATTCCAAAGTCAGACCCCAACCTCTAATAATATCATCAAGGACAATAAATGGTGCCAGAGCATTCATGATGCTTTTTCACTCAAGATTGATTCTCACAAGGAAAAAGAAAAAAAAAAAAAGCCCTAGGTAATGTAACATCTACGCAAAACCTCAGACACCACTTCTCCCAGCAACTGCAAAAACGATATTCCTCAATTCTCCTTTACACACTATACTGAAGATGAAGTATTTAAAATCATAAAAGACCTCAAAGACACGTCCTGTCCTGCCGACGACTGTCCTACAAGTACTCTTAAAGTGTCTTTAGAAACTCTGGTTCCATGGATCACTAAATTGGTAAATCTCTCTTTTGATGAGGGTCTGGTGCCGGAACTGTTGAAGTCGGCATGGATCACACCCTTACTGAAAAAGGAGAACCTCGATCCAGCGAATAATGACAACTACAGGCCTATTACCAATGTGCCTTATGTTATCAAAATAATTGATAAATTGGCCTATTTACAGCTAAAGGCCCATGTCGAAAAATACAATTTCGAAGGGATTGTGTCCTCCGACGTATTCCTTATCTATGATATTTGTATTTTCAGCTTGCTGGCCTCGGAAAAATGTTTTCCCAGTAGAGGGTGCTGTGCGTCGACATCCGTCGAGTAGGTGTTCCTCGACAGCCGCCGTATCGACGCCGACGTCATCATGCCTATAAATGGCCGCGCGCAGCGTCCATTGCTCAGTTCCGTTTTTCCGCGCTTCGTGTGCCTCGGAATACCGTTGCTCAGTTCGTCAGTCGAAATATATTCATATTTCCTCGAGAAAACCGACTCGTACTTGATGGCTTCCTCCTCCGACCCGACGACTCCTCGGTCCGGTTTCAAAAAATGCCGAGACTGTGGGAAGAAAATGTCATTGACGGATCATCACAGGATCTGTTTGTGGTGTCTGGGAATCGAACACCAGTGTTCGGAGTGTGAGGAATGCCTATCCATGATGGCGAAAGCCTTGAAGGAGCGTAGGGGGAAGCTCGAGAGAGGTAAGTCAGTTTTAACTTCCTCGAAAGTTTCCGCGGTAGAGTCGAGACATTCGTCTCCTCACCGTCGAAAGCATTCTCGTTCTAGGTCTCGAAGTGGCTCCCACCACTCGTCGAGGTCTAGACACTCGAAAAAGAGACGTAGAAGATCTCCTTTGTTGTCGTCTTCTAGTTCCCCTGAAAGAGTAAATTGCCCCACAAAACACAGCTCTCAGGCTGAGTGGGAGGAATTCAGAAAAAAGATGCTAAGCGTCTTCGAGAAAGCGGCCTCGGCCCCCTCGAAGTCAGCTGAGGGTGATACCCCGGGTGAAAAGCCCAAAAAATCTAAACTCCGCGAGCCGAAGCACCCAGCGAAAGAGTCGACCCGAAAGCGCCATGAGCCATCGGGAAGTAAAGCATCTTCGACGCCATCATTGAAAGCCCCTTCGAAGCATAGATCGACGCCGTTATCGAAGGGTTCTTCGATGCATCCGTCGATCGAGTCGACGCCGACATCGACACCGATAAAAGAAAAACACACGGCTTCTCCACAGCCAACGGTTATCCGGAGAGCCTCCGACACGACGTCGAGAACGTCGTCGACATCCTCGAGCAGGATTCCAATCCTCTCGAGTTCTTCGAGGCCTCTCCCAGTTTTCTCGATGCCTTTGTCGGCGCCTTTGAGGATTTTTACATCGGCGTCGACGACATCGACCTTTTCAAGGCCACTGATGATGGCTCCCTCTGCTTTTAGAGATGGGTTTTATACCATTTCACAGGCCAGAGCATCCTCCCTTAACTTCAGTTTATGAAGATTCTGATCAAGAAAGGCCTTTTGGACTGCAGAGGACCACATCACCTGAACCAGAGACTTTTGCCTCTGAGGAAAGAAGGTTGAAAGATCTTCAGGATGCATTACAGGAAGCAAGTGGCCTAGACACTTCCCCAGAAGTGGAATTCGTCAAACCAGACCATGGGGAACATGCTGAAACCCCTTATAGAACCCTAATGTCAAGAATTATGGAGTTCATGGGTTGGTCTGCGCCTTCACCTGTTTTTCAAAAGGATGACCTCACAGATATTCTGGATAAAGGTCCACCGGAGAATCCTGTGGTTCCCTTTCATTCTGCTTTACAAAGAAAGATTTTAACTAACTGGGAAACTCCTGAAGTTGTCCCTGCGGTTAACAAGAAGTTGTCAGTGAAATATAGGGTATCTGCTGCTGACCCTGAATACCTATCTAAGCACCCTACTCCAGAGAGTCTGGTGGTCCACGCTGCAACTTCATCTTCATCAGGCAGTACATCTGCATACCCCACTGCTCCACAGGATAGGGATGATAAAAAATATGATGCCATGGCTAAGAAAGTCTTCTCGGCCTGTAGCATGGCTTTAAAATCTATTAATGTGACTTGTACGCTCGCTAGGTTCAGCCACACTCTTTGGGAGTGTGCTTCATCAGCGGCTGACTGCCTCCAGGAAGGAGAAGAAAGGGACGCATTTTTAAATATCATCAGAGATGGTAAAGATGCAATGTGTGAGTCCCTTCAAACTGGCATTGATTCTGCTGACAGTATCAGCAGGGCCATGGCGGCAAGTACCACAATCCGCAGGCATGCGTGGTTGAGAAAGTCCGGCTTTGCTTCTGACGTACAGGCCAGACTTTTAAATATGCCCTTCGACGGCTCTTCCCTGTTTGGTAAAAAGGCGGATGACAGTTTGGAAAAACTGCAAACATCTAAAGCAGCAGCCAAGTCACTAGGAGCTGCAATCCGCCAAACTAATTTTCGTCCCTCGGGATCCTCTTGGAGAGGAAGGTCCTTTCGCTATTATTCCTCATATGGAAGAGGCAGAGGACGGCCAGCTCAAAGAGGCCAAGGAAAATTTACCCGTGGTGGACGGGGTAAAGGAAAGAAAGCCGCATCAGCAGGAGCCGCTTTACCTTCGGCAACTGCATCAGCCGCTCCCAAACCACTCTGAGGTCTCCCGTCACAAGACACCTGTAGGGGGCAGGTTAACTCGCCATCTGACGGAATGGCAGGCTATTACGTCAGATGCTTGGGCATTGGAGACAGTTGCCCAAGATTACTGCCTGCCTTTTCTACGCATCCCTCAGAGCCATCCACCGGGGAACAGCTCTCTGAAAGTGCCGGATCCGCTCCTCTTGCAGGAAATTGTAGACCTGCTAGAGAAAGGTGCCATAGAACCGGTACCTGTAGCGGACAGGAAGAAGGGCTGGTACTCCCCCTACTTTCTCATACCAAAGAAAGACGAAGGACTGAGACCCATCCTGGATTTACGAGAATTGAAGAAGTTCCTCAGCAAGGACAAGTTCAAGATGGTAACTCTCTCTCAGATCCTTCAGGCCCTCCAGCTTCAGGACTGGTTGGTATCTCTGGACCTTCAGGATGCTTATTTCCATGTGCCAATCCATCCCAAGCACAGGAAGTACCTGAGGTTCGCAAATTGGCAACTCTCATCAATTTTGAGTTCTGCCATTTGGGCTGACCTCTGCCCCGAGGGTCTACACCAAGCTAATGTCGGTTGTGGCTCCAAGTCTAAGGAGGTAAGGGATTCACGTCTACCCCTTCTTGGACGATTGGTTGATCAGAGCAGTTTCTTCGGAACAAGCTCGGATCCAACTAGATTATGTCTGCCACTTCCTTCACAAGCTGGGCTTCTCCCTCAATTTAAAGAACTCACAGATGATACCATCACAGAGACTCCAGTTCATTGGAGCAGTCCTGGACACGTACCTGGGAAAAGCCTCGCCACCAGAGGTGAGGGCTCAAGATATTCTGCAGATGGTCACCAGGTTTCAAAATGCCCAACGTCTCCCAGCCTACGACTTTTTGAGGTTGCTAGGCCTCATGGCATCCTGCATATCCCTTGTGCCAGAGGCTCGCCTGAGAATGAGATCACTTCAGTGGGCACTGAGGACTCAGTGGTCACAATTCTCAGGGAGGATGACAGATCTCCGGATTCCGGACAAGGTAGCCCACGACCTTCAATGGTGGGCCTCTCCAGAGAACATCTTGAAAGGAGAACTGTTTTGGCAACCATGGCCGGAGATAACAGTAGTCACAGATGCCTCACTCACGGGGTGGGGAGCCCATGCCAACGACTTGACCATCAGCGGTCGTTGGTCTCCATCGGAGTCCAGACTACACATCAACCTGTTGGAGCTGAGAGCCATCAGACTGGCACTGAAGGCTTTTCTGCCGTCTGTACGGGGGAGAAACGTCCTGATAATGACGGACAATACAGTGGCCATGCACTACCTCAACAAAAGAGGAGGCGTAGGGTCACTGCCACTGTGCAGAGAGGCGATGCAGCTCTGGTTTTGGGCAACTCAGGAAGGAATCTATCGGCAATTCACCTAGCCGGAGAGAAGAACTTGACAGCGGACGCTCTGAGCAGGCAGAACACAGTCTCCCACGAGTGGGAGATAGCTCAGGAAGTCCTTCAAGAGATCTTCGCCCTTTGGGGAACCCCTCAAGTGGATCTGTTTGCCACCAGTATCAACAGGAAGTGCGACAGATTTTGCTCAATGGAATTTCCCCCGAGAGGAGCTCTAGGAGATGCGTTCGTAGTGGACTGGGAGTTCCCACTTCTGCACGCGTTTCCTCCGGTCCCTGTCATTCCTCAAATGATCAGGAGGTTGAGAAGGTTTCGGAAGACCATGATCCTAATTGCCCCGCATTGGGCCAGGAGAACGTGGTACCCGGACCTTCTGGACATGTCCATCCATTCTCCAATTCGTCTACCGTACAGAGAGGATCTTCTCTCGCAGAAGGGAGGTCAGGTTCTCCATCCAGCCATCAAGACCCTCAACCTTCACGCTTGGTATCTGAAAGGTTGAGGTACAAGGATTGGGACCTTCCAGATGACGTCATGGAGGTGTTGCTTTCGGCCAGAAGGCCAGCAACTAAAACTCTATACCGCTGCCGTTGGAATAAATTTTGCAGCTGGTGCAGAGAACAGAATATCGAACCCTTTTCATGTGGTACACCTGCGGTGTTATCCTTCTTACTTTATTTGGAAAGTTCAGGCCTTCAAGTTGGCACTATTAAGGGCTATCTCGCAGCGCTATCGATCTTTAAGCGCACTGCAGAGGAGCCATCGTATTTCAAAATTCCATTGGTAATACAATACCTGAAAGGTCTAACTAATGTTTACCCTCCAAGACCATTCAAAGTTCCCTTATGGGACTTAAATCTAGTTTTAAACTTCCTAAAGGGTGCTCCTTTTGAACCACTCCACTCTTGTTCATTGAAGTTTCTCACCCTCAAAACTGTTTTATTGGTAGCATTAACATCTGCTAGAAGGGTTAGCGAGATACAAGCCCTATCTTGTAAACCTCCTCATACAATTTTTCACAAGGACAAAGTCGTTCTACAGGTGAAGCCTAACTTCCTCCCAAAGGTAGTTTCTGAATTTCACATTACTCAGAAGATTACTTTACCTTCATTCTATCCTCCTCCCCATCCGGGGAAAGAGGAAGAGAGACTACACAGGCTGGACCCTAAGCGAGCCTTGAGTTTTTATATCAGTAGACTTGCTAAAATTAGACAAGCAGACCAACTCTTTGTAGGTTACGCAGGACATAAGTTGGGATTACCAATAACCAAACAAACCATCTCCACATGGATTATTTTAGCCATTCTGGAATGCTACAAAGTGGCAGGGAAAGAGCCCCCTCAAAATCTAAGGGCTCATTCGACCAGGGGTATCGCAGCCTCCTCAGCTCTTCAAAGAGGGGTACCAATTGGAGACATATGTGCGGCTGCCACATGGTCGTCCGCACATGCCTTTACCAAATTATATAGCCTGGATTCCTCCTCTAGACAAGAGACTAGATTTGGCAAAGCTGTGTGACACTCTGTTCATTCTTAAAGAGTAATATGGCATCTCTTACTCCCGCCTCCAATCACATACCAATGCTATGGAAGTCTATCATAGATAAGGAATACGTCGGAGGACACCATCCCTTCGAAGAACAAGTTACTCCTTACCTGGTAACGTTCTTTCGATGGGATGTTCCTCCGACGTATTCCTTGTCGCCCCTCCCATCCATCCCCGCAGTAACATTTCCCTTGTGGTTGCAGCTTACGCTCCTTCAAGGGTAGTAACCATTCATGCAATAACTACCTTACTCTACAAAACGGAACTGAGCAACGGACGCTGCGCGTGGCCATTTATAGGCATGATGACGTCTGCGTCGATACGGTGGCTGTCGAGGAACACCTACTCGACG
This sequence comes from Ambystoma mexicanum, assembly GCF_040938575.1. Classification (NCBI taxonomy): domain Eukaryota; kingdom Metazoa; phylum Chordata; class Amphibia; order Caudata; family Ambystomatidae; genus Ambystoma; species Ambystoma mexicanum. Next base: position 54,352,806 of record NC_090923.1, read on the forward strand.
GACGTCGACGCACAGCGCCCTCTACTGGGGAAAAAAAAATTCCGAGGCCAGCAAGCTGGAGATACAGATATCATAGATAAGGAATACGTCGGCGGGAACATCCCATCGAAAGAACGTTACCAGGTAAGGAGTGACGTGTTCATCCTGGGCACCCGTCAGTCGGGCTATAGGGCACGTCATGGGACTGAGACAGCTATGCTAGATCTCAAATCTACCTTAGCTAGCATAGCTGATGATAATCCAAGCTGCCTTGCTCATGTTACTTGACCTCTCCGCAGCCTTCGACCTAGTTGATCACAGCTTACTGCTGTCAACGCTCGGAGAAGTCGCCAGGTGCTCCGCAAATGCATCCAGATGGATTGCCTCCTTCTGGGTCCCAGAATGGTAAGGGTTTGCGTGGGCGATAGCCAATCTGCTCCAATTTCTCAGATATGCGGAGTTCCGCAGGGCTCCTGTCTATCGCCCTTGCTTTTCAATCTATACATTCGTCCTCTTCTTGACCTCTTAAACTAGGCGTGCAATATACGAACTACGCCGATGATACTCCAGTGGTTATACAGCTGAGTGGCCTTTTTATAGCAGCGATTCTGCAACCATCAACAAAATATACAAAGCTATACAAGACTGGATGGCCTGCAATTATCTTGCCCTCAATGATAAAAAAAACTGATTCTCATTGTGGCATCTAAAAACACTAGGGCGAAACTAGATCCCGACTATGCTAGCTTCCATATTGCTGATAACACCATTCTCGTTCAGAAGAAGGTTAAGACATTGGGAGTTGTTCTTGACGAAGATCTCTCAATGAAATATCACGTCTCCAGCATCAAATCAAGCTGTGGTCTCATAAATAAGAGAATAGGGTATATTCGCCCATTCATATCACAAGAGAACTGCGCTCTTATTTCCACCGCACTAATTCTAGATTGGATTACTGTAACAGCCTCCTAGCGGGCACCACAGCTCTCAACATCCAATCATTACAAATGGCTCAGAATAATGCTGTGCGCAATATCTTCATTCAGTCCCGTCGCACACACATTTCCACCTTCAGGAAAAAACTTAATTGGCTCCCCATTAAACACCGTATAACCCATAAGATATTAACCACGACTCATAAATGCCTTAGTCTCAGCAGTCCCACCTACCTGTCAGACTGTATAAGCATTAAGCCAAACATTAGGAACCTTCGGTCATCCTTGGCCATCATTCTCAAACAGCCCAAAATTAGGACAGCTAAATTTGGTGGCACTACTCTTTATGCACAGGGACCCCTGCTCTGGAACAAACTTCCAGCCCAGATGCGGCAGATTCAGAACTACTCCGTATTCAAACGTGCCGTAAAAACCCATTTGTTCAACATGGAATAACTCCTTGACCTTGCTCCTTCTCTGCTCTATACAGGCCTCTCTATATGTTTGTCTGTCCTGTTAAGTTTCTATGTGCGCCCTGAGGCCTACGGGCATGTTGGCGCTTTATAAGAATTAAAATAAATAAATATAAATCCCTTTTAGCACATCCTCAGTAGTAGAAATCGGGGACAAAGAATGTAAAGTTCTGATATTAAATTCACATGTTTCGATGCATACTCTCCCTGAGCAATTGTTCTGGATGAGGTCACAAATGCCGTCCTAGTGATACATAATTTTGCTAGGGAATCGCACAATCTGTGAGGGAGCTATCTTGTGTATAATGGCAACAGTAGAAGTAAATTATTTATTTGGCAACTGAAAATGGCTCCTTCTGCTGAGCACCGTCGCAACTCTGCCTGTGAAAAAAGTCTGTTTGGCGAGTTTGATTGCTCTATGATCATTGTAGGTCAGCCTATAGAATCAGACCTTTTCATGCATATCGTAGTTTCTCCACCATTTCCGCTCTGCCTGCCTTAACTCTAAGCAAGCTGTTTTCAGCTCTACGGAGAACCATGGCGCAGAAGGACTTTTCTGTGTGTGAATAAGGTTAAGTGGAGCCACAATATCTGCCACTTCCAGGAGTAAGTGTAGACCAACTGGGTGTAGGAATCAAATTGCATTTTTTGGCCAACAAAGTGGCCAATGCCCTACGGTCCACCCGGTGCCAATTACGGCGAGGGATGGACGTAGCATGGAAGGGCGTGAAACATTCATGATATGAAATGAGTGTTCAGACGGTATCACAATGCAGGGGTGATCCCCATGCCTATGAGGGGGCTCTAAAACCAACTGATTCAGCCCTATGTCCGCCATTGAATTGTGGAACTAGGCTGCCCGCTGGCAAGAGGGCGAGGAGGGTTAAGCTTACCATTAGTCACCCACAATCAAGATATTAGGAAGTCACACATTCGGTGTACGTGTCGGAAAAGTGTGCTTACTAGCCAGGAGGCGATATACTATAAGAAGATGCAACAGACTTATTCGGCCCGTCAACACCAGAAGGGCTTCTATTTTGATAGCATGGGAGATGGGGATTAGCCTGAGAGCCAGGAGTGACTTAGCAATATCGCAACCCCTCTACCTGGATGACGAGCTATTCTATTTAGATGTACAGTACTATAATTATCTGAATGCTGATTTCAATGTAAAGGTTGAAACCTCGGTAAGCCATGTTTCAGTTGGGCATTAGATATCTGGTGCTTGGCTTGAAAGCTTGTGGACAAAGGCTGCATGGGCGTGAGAGTGTGTATATAAGAAGTGAACGGTGCAGGTGGGTACTTACTGTAGCGGTCTTAGCTGTAGGTGGGCTCCCTGCACAATCAGTCTCGAGGAAATATGCTGTCTAGTGGCGCCCGCACATGCAGAGACTGGCGAGCAGCCGTCCGTAGCCCAGATGGCCTTGTCTTTGGTATGACTTTGGCGTAAGTAGCATGCTAGCACTGCACACAGTCAAATTTGACCTACACATTACCTTGGTAGTGCGTTGGCTAGCGTGATGAAAAGGGAAGGCAGAAATGATTTAAAAAATTTAAAAACAGATGCTGCTTGTAGGACCATTTTTGCATTCTCGGCCTGCAAAACATCAGGCACCCAATGAGGAAACGCCTACCTCACAAAAAATTGGCTGCACATTTAGTGTCTGGATGACAAATTATGTACCTCTACCCCATGCATCACTTTCCCCTGTCAGTGTGATCTGTGTGGCACTCTAAATGGTCCAGTAGGGTGAGGAAATTTACTGCATATTGTTATCAGGGGGGGTGACCTGTATTGTAGGTCTGACACGTAATGCCGTTTATCACCAATTTAGTAAGCCTCTCCTTAAGATTGGGACCAAACCTCCATATTTGCAGCAATGTGCTGCTTTGACAAATGAGATGGGTGGCATAGCTGCTCGAAGGCTACCAGGAATAATTCACGTGGCATGACAACCTTACCTGTACTTTCTTGCTGCCACAATAAATCAGTAGTGAGCTCTATGCACCCTCTTTTCTGCCACATCTTTCTCTTCTTGTGGGTCTCGACCTTCTATTTCAATGATTGGTGCTATAGGAAGTGACCTGTAGGGTGCAGACAACTGCTCTTGTCCCATGGTCTTACAGGATATTTGGAGATGATGGGTACTAGGAGATATGCTGCTTAATTGGCTGCCATGTCTGCAAATGAATCTTTGTTTTTCATTGGCATGGGCTGTGCATTTAACCACCACCGCCATCACAAGGGCTGGGAAAGTCCTTAATTCAGTTTGGTCCCCAGTGCAACATGCAGCACTCTTGGATAATCAACCCTTCTAAACCCTCTCCACCTTTGCTAGGCCGTAGTGCACCATTGTGGTGACATTGGCAGACTCGGAATAAATGATCACTCGACATCCCTGGGATGCTAGGAGCGATTCGGAGCGATAAGTTCTGCTGCATGTGCAGAATAATGCATAGGTAGTCTTTTTTTTGCACTACCACCTCCTACTCTCCGTCCACCAGGCGGACTACTGCTGCACCAGTATGTTTCGGGCCTGTCCCCTGGTCAATAGTTGCTGACACGTCGACGAAAAGCACTTCTCCCACCTCAAGCGGACTCTTGCTTTGGTATGTCCTCCCCAATCCCCCTTTCAAATGTTAGTCATATCGAAAGATTTTCCTCAGTGTACAGTACTGTCAGGAAAGTAGCAGGATTTAGTGTCTTGCACCACACTACGTGGATGTTTGGACTGGATGGGATAACTTCATACACGGATGCCCTCTGCGTAGTCCGAGTTGATGTAGATCGTTCAATGATGGCAAATACTGCATGCTTCACATACAGTGTTGCGGAACACCCCATGGTAATTGTGGTTCGAAGATATTGTGTCCTCCGACGTATTCCATATCTATGACATGTAATGTCCACAGATATGCACTTCGGAAACTTTTCAGCAGCGGGTGTTTTGCGTCGAGCCGATGTCCCTTGAGGGTCGACGTCCCCAGATGTTATATATATATATATATATAGGACGCACGGCCCCCGTTATGTTTTTTCCGACTGCGAACGGGTATTGCTTTGTGAAACTCGGTTCGCCTCGTGGATTCATCGATCTTTATGATGTCTGTTTCTTCGACCCCTCCGACTCCAAGGTCCGGGTTCAAGACTTGCCGGGATTGCCAGTCCAAGATGTCGTTGACCGACCTGCACTGTATTTGTTTATGGTGTCTGGGTGATGCGCACGACACCGACTGTTCTAAATGCCAGTCTCTAACAGCCAAGGCCTGCGTGTAAGGAAGGGGAAGGTAAGCCCTCGAAGTCCCGTAAGTCCGGATCGAAGTCTAGGGTTTCCACCGACTATTCGAGGGGTGACTCTCCGTGTCGAGAGGAGGCTTGAGGTTCTCGTTCCCAGAGTGGTTCCCGCCATTCCTCGTCCTTACGGCACTCTCGGAAGTACCGGTCATCTTCCCCGTCCTCTTCGGAGGATGGCGCTCTGCGTAAGGTTGCCTGTCCCACGAAGTCCTAGACTCCGCAGGAGTGGGCGGCTTTTAAAGAGCAAATGATGGCGATTTTCCAGTCGCAAGGCACGGGTCCTGTCGCTTTCTCACGAAGCCGGCAGAGAATGCTCTCGATCTGCGGCTCGCACGCCTTCGGGCTATGGCTCGCGCCGCGACTCACACCGGGAGCCCTCGAGGTCCTGTGCGGACAAGAGCAGTCGCAAGAGACGTGCGTCCAGGTCTCGGTCCTCGTCCCCAGCGAGACCGTTGCAGCCTGTGGAGGTATCGTTCGACGCCAGGCTAGTCAGACTCTTACGGTGCTTTAGCGTCCTATCGGCATACACCCTATAGCGGCGTCAACATCTAAGGTCTCAGCGTCAACACCTATGACGCGGATTCCGGTGTCGAAGCCCTCAGCTGTCTCGATGACCTTGGCGTCGAGGCCTTCAGCGCTTTTTGGGCGGCTGAGGAGTTTCCTGAGGAATTGGTTTTGCCTCTACGTCTGGGAGGCCTGTATTGGGACCCTAGACCCTCTTCTGTCACTTTGGCTGGGTTTTCTGAACATTTGCCTGACATTTTTTACCCTCTGATGCCAGGGGCCTGGATACTTCTCCGGAAGTTGAGTTTGGTAGGCCTTAGCAGGGGGCTCATGCACACTCTTCCTAAAGGCGACTTATATCTAGGGTTGCTGGGGGTGGTCCAGTCCTCCTGAGGATTTTATTCAGGATGACCTTACTGACATCTTGGACCATGGTCCCCCCTCTGACCCGGTATTGCCATTTTCATCTTACGTTGCAAAAAACGGTGTCATCGGCTTGGCAGACCCCGGAATCGCTTCCGGCGGGCAATAAGAATTTGTCGAAAAAGTACCGCCCATCTGTTAGCGACCCCAGCTATTTGTCTAAGCACCACACTCCTGAGAGTTTGGTGGTTCAGGCAGCTACGGCCACCTCGAGGCAGCAGGCGTACCCTACCATCCCTCTGGATGGGGATGACCAGCACTTCAACAGATGGGCTCAGAAGGTCTTTTCTTCAGGAAGCATGGCACTGGAAGTTGTCAACTCCACATGTGCCTTGGCAAGATTTACCCATACTCTGTGGAACTGTGCTTCCTTAGAGTCTGAACATATTCCCGAGGGGGAGGAAAGAGATGACCTCCTAGCCTCGTGCGTGATAGCAAGGATGTGATGTGTGGTCAGTCGGGTTTGGACATGGAGGACTGTGTCAGCCGGTCCATGGCTCCGAGCACCGTCCTACGCAGGTTTGCATGGTTGTGGAAGTCGGGGTTTGCTCCTGATGTGCAAGCCTGTCTTCTAAACATGCCCTTTGATGGTGTTAATTTATTTGGCAGCAAGGCTGACGAGAGCCTGGAGAGGTTGTAGACCTCCAAAGGTGCAGCAAAGTCTTTGAGCACTGCAATACGTCAACCTCTGCCTTTTCGTCCTAGGGGACAGCAATGGAGGGGAGGTTCCTGTTTTTACTCCTCTTTTGGTAGATCGAGAGGAGCTGCCAGTTAAAGGGGCCAACGTAAGGGTACCCGTGGTGGACGGGGCACTCGGGGTGCCAAAGCCCCTCGGGCAGTTGCCTCTTTGCCCTCAGGCACTGCCGCAGCCGCTCCAGCTCAGTCATGAGGCAATGTCCCATGGCTTGCCGGTTAGGGGCAGACTTGCGCAGCATCTTGGAGAATGGCGTGCCATTACTTCCGATGTGTGGGTTCTGGATATCCTAGCCCATGGCTACTGCCTTCCCTTCCTTCAGCGCCCTCACGACAATCTACCAGGGAAGCTCTCTTTGAAGCGTCTGGATCCGCTCCTTGCGCAGGAAATCCTATTCCTGCTGGAGAAAGGCGCCAGAACGGGAAAGGAACAAGGGGTAGTATTCCCCTATTTTTTGATCCCAAAGAAAGACTGGGGATTGTGTTGGTTGAACAAGCTTCTAAGGAAGGACAAGTTCAAGATGGTCACTTTCTCAAGTCCTCAAGGCCCTTCAACTTCAGGATTGGTTGGTGTCTCTGGGCCTCAAGGATTCTTACTTTCATGTGCCAATTCATCCCAAGCACAGGGAGTACCTTAGGTTCATGGCTGGCGACTCGCACTTTCAGTTTCGGGTCCTGCCAATCGGATTGACCTCAGCCCCGAGGGTTTTCACCAAGTTGATGGTGGTTGTGGCAGCGTACCTCAGGAGAGGGGAGGATTCACATCTACCCTTACCTGGACGATTGGCTGATCAGGGCGCGTTCTCCCGAGCAAGCCCTGGATCATCTATCACCTGCCATTCCCTTCACAAGCTGGGCTTCTCCCTAAATTTAAAGAAGTCGCATTTGACACCTTCCCAGCGGCTCCAATATATCGGAGCAGTGCTCGACACGTCCCTGGGGCAGTTACCCTCCCCAGGTGAGGGCTCATCACATTCTACAGATGGTGGACAACTTTCAACGTGCCCAGTCTCTCCTTGCTTACGAATTTGTAAGGTTGCTCAACCTCAAGGCATTCTGCATTTTTCTGTTGCCAGAGGCCAGACTGAGGATGAGATCCCTGCAGTGGGCGCTCAAGATGCAGTGGTCGCAGTTCTCTGGCAGGATGTCGGATCCTATTCAGATTCCGATCTCGGTTGCCCAGGATCTTCTATGGTGGGCCAACGAAGGAAATCTGATGGGGGCACCGTTTTGGCAACCATGGCCGGAGTTGACGATCGTGACGGATGCATCCCTCACAGGATGGGGGCGCTCATGCCAGACAGCCAGCGGCCGTTAGTCTCCGGAGTCCAGACTCCACATCAATCTGTTAGAGCTGAGAGCCATCAGGCTGGCCCTGATCGCTTTTCTGCCGTCTGTGCGGGGGAAGACTGTCCTGATTATGACGGACAACACAGTGGCCATGCATTACCTCAACAAAAAAGTGGGGGCAGGGTCACTCCCGTTGTGCAGGGAGGCGCTGCAGCTCTGGTTCTGGGCCATCCAACAGGAAATCTCGTCGGTTCATCTGGCCGGAGAGGAAAACGCGGCGGCAGATGCTCTGAGCAGGCAGAGCACGGTCTCTCACGAGTGGAAGTCGGCTCAGTAAGTCCTTTTGGAGATCTTCACCCTTTGGGGAACCCCCCAATAGTTCTCTTCACCACCACTGTCAACCGGAAGTGCGAGAGATTCTGCTCAAGGTAATTTCCTTGAAGAGGAGCCTTAGGAGACACGTCTGTGGTGGATTAGGCCTTCCCTGCTGTAAGAGTTTCCTCCAGTCCCCGTCATTCCTCAGGTGTTTCAGGAGTTACAGAGGTTCGGTTCCCGAATGATCCTCATTGCTCCGGATTTGGCTAGGAGAGCGTGGTACCCGGACCTTCTCGACATGTCCATCTGCCCTACACGCCGTCTGCCCTACCAAGACTATCTGCTCTCACGGGAGGGGGTGTGGTCAGGTTCTCCATCCAGAGGTCGGGTCTCTCAACCTTCATGCTTGGTTTCTGAAAGGTTGAGATGCAAGGATTAGCACCTCCCGGATGACGTGATGGAGGTGTTTCTTTCGGCCAGGCAGCCCACAAGAAAATCCCTGTACCGTGGGCGGAAGTTCTGCGACTGGTGCAGGGGTCAGAATTGATTCTTTCCAATGTTCCATTCCTATGGTGTTGTCTTTTCTGCTTTCTTTAGCCCACAAGGGCCTTCAAGTGGGTACTATTAAGGGTTACCTGGTGGTGCTGTCCATATTTAAGCGCTCGTCTGAAGAGTGTTCTTACTTTAAGATTCTTTTTGATTTCAGTTTCTGAAAGGACTGTCTAATGTGTTTCCACTGTCTCCTTTCCAGGTGCCGGGTTGGGATTTGGATTTGGTTTTAAAGTTTCTGATGGGAGCTCCGTTTGAGCCATTACACTCTTGTCCACTGATACTTGTCTTTTAAAACTGTTTTAGTTGCGGTTACTGCCGGACGTAGAGTGATTGAATTGCAGGCACTTTATGCCAAGCCACTCTTTACTGGTTTCCATAAGGACAGGATTGTCCTGCGGGTGCGACCGTCCTTTCTTCCTAAGGTTGTGTCTGAATTTCATTTGAGCCAGGTGATTCTTCCGGCATTTTACCCTCCTCCGCATCCTGGTAAGGAAGAGGAGAGGTTCCATAGATTGGACCCTAGGAGAGCTTTTATCTTTCATGGTTGTCCCGGGGTCAGAGTGGACGATCAGCTCTTTGTTGGTTATGCTGGACACTGCTTAGGTCAGGCTGTTTCCAAACAGACCTTGTTTAGATGGATTATCCCAACTATCACGGAGTGCTACCGTTTGGCGGGGAAGGACCCTCCAGTAGGCTTACGGGCACACTCCACTGCTCTACAAAGGGGTGTTCTTATCTGAATATTTAAAGCAGCCACATGGGCTTCTGTCCATACTTTTGTTAAGCACTATGCCTTGGATTCCATCCTTGGGGCAGGATTTGGTCTTTGGTAAGGCGGTCCTCTATTTGGCCATTTGATTGGGTAATCTAAATTCACACTCTAAATTATTTCCCTCCTCCATAGTCTGGTACTTATTTGGGAGACTGTCGTAGATGTGGAATACGTCAGATGACACAATCCCTTTGAAGAACAAGTTACTTGCCAAATTGGTAACGTTCTTTCGATGGGATGTTCCTCCGACATATTCCACCTCGCCCTCCCAGCCTGCCCCTCTGGAGAATTTCCTCTGTGATTGCAGCTTACGTTTCCGCAAGGCTGTAGGCAGTTATTATGGCAGGAGACTGGTGCCACATGTTCTGGGGGAAAAAACTAAACTGAGGCAATGGGTGCCGTGCGTCCTATATATAAGATCCAGTGACGTTGACCCTCGGCTAAGGCCCTCTAGGGACATCGGCTCGACTCAAGCAACCCTCTGCTGAAAAGTTTCCGAAGTGCACAGCTGTGGACATTACATGTCATAGATGTGGAATACGTCGGAGGAACATCCCATCAAAAGAACGTTACCAGTTTGGTAAGTAGCTTGTTCGTCTCTTCTCAATTGCAAATGCAGCAGCAGCAAGTGCCTGTTCGCAAGGTAACTGGACCTGAATTACTGAATCTAGCACTCAACTGTAATGGGCCAATGGCTTGTGGCCCATAGTGCTGTTGTGCATCAGTACCGCCTTTGTCATTTGACCATTAGAATGGGAAAACAAGTGAAACTCTTGAATGTGGTTGGTGGAGGGGGGGGGGGGGGTTTGCTAACACTGGGGCAGTGGAGATGACCTCTTGACCTTTCAGTTCATTGTGAGCATGTCCTCTGTCCATGTTATCTTGTTTGTCTATTTGGGTAGGGTGATGCAGTGGGCATATGGTGTTCTGGTTGGTCTGGAGGTGTGGGTTCTGGCTCTTTTCTGAGCTGGATAGGTTGGCGCACTGTTGGAAAGGCATTTATGAGTGATGGACATAGTTTTGAAGCTTTTTTCTTTTTTGGGGGGGTGGGGGGCAGTCCGTGCACTGATCTGGCCTCGGAGATGATCTCTCTTGGGGTTGCTTAGTACTGCTCGGAGCGCATTATTTTGAATGACTTTTAGTTTCAGGATGTTTTTTGAGCTGGTTACAATTAAGAGGACTTTGCAATAGTCCACCCTTGAGCCAATGACTGCTCGTGTAATTGTGAGGCAACTTTCTTTGGTAAGAAAGGGTTTAGCACTGAGTAGTTTAGTTGCGTAAGCTGCTATGGCGTTGAATTGACGGCCCATAAAGTGTGAGGTGTCCAGGTAAATCCCTAGGTTCTTGACGGAGGCTGAGACTGGGATTGCAATATCATCAATGATGAAGTGGGGGGGAGGGTATTGCTTGTTGAGGTTTGCAAGCACAGCTGTGGACCCTATTGGAAGGTTTTCGGTCTAGTCCTGATTTTGACAGATGGTTTGCTGCCATCCAGGCCTGTATGGTGGCATTGAGAGTGCTGGAATCGTCTGCATAGTTACCAGTGAGCGGAAGCAAGATTTGCGTGTCATCGGCATAGTTGATGTAGGCTATGCCGATGGAGACAAGGATATCAGAGGGGTCTGGTGAAAATATTATGTAGTGTTGGGGACAAGCCTGTGGGACTCCGCAGTGGATGGGAGTGACACTGGTATTATCCGCAAACACTGTCATGGTTCCTACCTTGTAGAAAGGAGGTGTCCAAGCAGTGGCTTCGGCAGAGAAGTTGGCCGCTGGCCTGAAATATGGTGGCAGAGGGTTTTGTGGTCAACCAGGTTAGAGGAGGAGGAGTAATTATTTAGCAATGGGAACTCCATGTCTCTTTGGAGGCATTTATGAAGGCTAAAGCACGTGTACACAAGTGTTTCCAGAGCGAGGACAAAACCGATCTTACTCGGCCTTGTGTCATTCAGATTGCGCAAGTACAGGGAAGTGGGAGGGCAGAAGTGCCAAGGGGTGGTGTGGAAGTGCAGGTAATGCAATAGATGCAGCCAGCTGGTGGCTCAAAAGTGCAGAGAGAAGGGACTATAGGGTTGCTGATAGACCATATGTGCTGGGGGAGCCCGGAGGCAGTGCAAGGGCGATGACCTGCAGGAGCCTGGGCTAGAGTTCAGAGTAGCCAGGTGACCAGTGTGTGGAGCAGTCAGGACATCGGCAGGGGAGAGGAAGAGAGAAAGCCGAAGCGAAAAGGAAGGCCTGAGTTGCTTCCGGAACCGGATGGGGTAAGAGGGGGGCGGGGGGGGGCTTCTGCTCAAGTTTGAGAGGCAGGGAGGTCCCAGCTGAATTGAGAATTCGTCCCCAAACTCTCTGCTTGGAAAAGCATCTGACCCTCAGAGTTGGAAGTGGATGAGCAGAGAGTTTGAAGGGGGATGTTTAGGAAAAGAGTCCCAGGCCCCAGAAAGCTTTGTGGATGCTGCAAAGTGTCTTGAACCTGATCCTTGCCACCACCGGGAGCCAGTGCAGAGATTTCAGAGCTGGAGAGATACGATCCCTGGGCTTGAGGCAAAGGACAAGTCTTGCAGTCCTGTTCTGGATAAGTTGTAGAGGTCGTAGAGTAGAGGCAGGCAGATGGAGGCTGTTGCAGTAGTCCATCCTAGAGAGGACCAGAACTCTGGAGGCAGTGAGCTTCTGGAGGGAAAGTGAGGAAAGGAAGAATACCTCCTGAGTGGGGTCAAGGTTTCTGCACATTCCTTGACGATAGTGGCTGGGTATACAGCTCTTTTGCACCATCTTGGTTTGAGACTTTTAATGATGGCTTGGACTTGTGATCTCTTTGAACTGAAACTGTGGAATCCAATCAGACTGGAGGTCCAGCCTGGTGTCTGTTGGGGGTGTGGGGCTGGGGCTGAGTGGTGGCTTGGTGGGTTTGGATTCTTTGGTTTAGCATATCTACGCTGTTCATCAGTGCTGGCTGAATGTCTGTACACCAGGCTTCATTCTTGGGGATTAAGGGGGTGGGAGGGTGGAGTCGCCAGTTCCCGGAAGATGGTAAATTGTTCTCTAGTGTCTCATTTAGCATTGGTTATTCTGGGGTTAAAGGAGGACGATTTTGCTGTAATGATGGCAAGTTTGATATTTGGAGATTTTGTTAGTTTGCCGTCGTAGAGTCGGATGGATTTTCGTGCAATGTTGATTCAGCAAGGTGTTTTTAGTTCCCGAGTTCTAGCAGGTCTGGGATGAACCACTGGTTTGAGTGCCTAACTGGTTTGGCTTTGTGGTGTCGAGGTGCATTACTGTCCAGTATCGCGGCTAGAGATGTGGTATATAGGTGGGCTAGAGTGTTTGGTCCTTGGAGAATGGTGGTTTGAGATTTGGGGTGTATGGTAGTGGTAGGATATGCTCTTTGAGCTTCTGTGAGCTTTCGAATAAGCGCAGGGGACAGGGCCAAGTTGGAGATCTTAGGTTTCTTCTGATGGGCAACAGAGAAGTGAATAATGTGGTGATCCGACCAAGGGCAGGGAGTGTGGAGTGAATAGTGACCATGCATTCAGGGTCTGCAGTCCAGTCCCGAGTGCAGCCTTTGTATTGTTAGGACTGCTGATTCAGTGCTTCAAGTTCAGGTTTTCTAGGGCTTTGGCCAGGGAGATAGCATTTGGGTCCTCGGGATCATTGAGGCCAGATTAGGTCACCAAGCAGGATTATCTTGAAGGGGACCTTAAGGTTGTCTTCCAAGATTTGGATGAGTTCCTCTGTGTATTCCTGTGATGGGCCTGATGTGTGATGGATTATGGAGAGTGATGGTACAATGGTACATGTAGGGACTGGGGACAGCTTTAGGGACAGTATGTCTTAGTTTTCATTTAGTAATGTGTTGACTTTTCTGAAGGGGAGGGGATCTTTGGCTATCAAGGCCACACCCTTACCTCTACCTTTGGGCTGGTCTTTCCGGTATATTATATAGACCATTGGGAGGGCTAGAGAAAGGGTTGGGCCCAAAGACTCATGAAGCCAGGTTTCTCAGATGCCTAGGGTGTCGAGGTTGTGTGAAGAGATGAGCTCTGAGAAATAAAGGGCATGCACAGGTAGTTGGCATGCATTGATTCCGGCACAGTTTAGATATGGCTCTTTCTGGAGCGTTGGAGTTTGGAGTAGTTTGGATTAGATTGGATGGTGTGGGTATGTGCTAGTCTAGTAGGGGTTTTCAGGTTGGGATTAATGTGTGGCATGAGGGTGTAGAGGTCATGGAGTGAGCAATAGTTTGCAGGCTGCGGCTTGTTGCAGGAGAAGTAGTGAGGGACTTTGGCCGGGGAGCATACCATTATGCGGTCAGTATTATGCCCAAGTATCTTTTGGGATGGTGGTCGTGGCAGAAGCATTTGAGTTAGCAGGCGGGCACATCTTTAAGCTAACAGCATTGTTACGCAGCAATACATTTGGGAAAGTGGTTGTGGCAGTGACCACTGCAGTGGCAACCGTGAGTTTGATTGGTCTATTGGTTGGTGCCTGCGATGGGCTGCTCGGCTTGATATACAGTAGCATTTCTAGAGGGATTCAGCATCAAATTTGAGGCCCTGTATCAGGGTCAGTGTATGCAGCACAATCTAGAATCCATGCCCTGCAATAATTACATGCCAAAGAATTTTGCATTTTCCCCTCCGTTTCTTGCTGTGGGGCACTGCGCACGGACACGGCGCCTTCTGATATATTCTTTGCTTGGACAGTTATCAATTGGCCCAAATAGAGAACTTCTTGGAGGCAGTATTGTAACTTGGCTCTGTCTACTTTGTACTCTTTATAGGCTAGCAAGTGCGTGACTAGGCCTTCTGACACTGTTGCTCATTATCACTGCATACTAGCAAATCGGCCACATATTGAATGATAGTGCTAGGCACCTGTGTTCCCAGAATCTGCATGTAATACTCTGTTGAAGATAATAGAGGATTCACAGTACCCGTAAGGCAATCTTGTATGTTCGTACCGCTTTCTGCCATGCGTAACGAATTGAGGTATTGAGTGTGGGTGCAGGGGTATGGCAAAGAAGCAATTTTTCATGTCCACTACAGTGGAATGGGTTGCTTGTTTTGAGATACTACACAAAATGGTCTTGGGAATGACGGGAAACCAGCTGTACATTGTGATTCAAGGGGCAGAGATCCTGGATCCTTCTTCATCTTGACCCCTTTGCCTTTTGTATTGGGTATATAGCTGCGTTGCATGGTGAGTTAAAGGGCACAATAATCCCTTGATTAGTGCAGAGATGGCATCGCTTATCCCTTCCCCTCTTTGCACAGTGGATATTGGTTGACCTGGCACAACTGCACCTTGCTCTAGTGTTATTCAAAGTGGTGTCCCCCCCCCCCCCTAAGAGGCCAAAATCGTGGGCACTGGTTGTTGGGAACCTGTTCTAGATCTGTGTCAGTTAAGGAGGGTGCTGTCACAAGAGCCACCAAAGAACACTGTACTTTATGCAGATGGCCAACACTCTCTCACCACTCTGGTCCTCAAACAATTCTGCGTCTGTCACTACTTTTAGGGGTACTGCTGGTTCAATGCACAATACAGTGCGTCACTCACACCGGTCTGAATCGGTCACAACTACAACAAGCCTTTTCTCTGACCCCACCAACCCTTGCAAGTCCAGTGAGAATATTGTCCCTGTCACAAGCTCTGGGCTCGCAACAGTTCTGAAGATAAAATCAGATTGGGAAACCAGGTTGGCAGATGCAATCTGGGGCACTGCATCAAGTACCGCTGTAATCCCATATACAAACATATCTGAATCAATAGGAATGCCGCAAACCACCACCTCCCCCTCCTCTGGCATGTATGATCAACGATGATCTCATAGCGCATGTTCCCGGGGCAGCACATATTATTCCCCGTCCTGTGAAAGAGATGGTCATGTTTAATTTGCGTTGGTCACGCCCTAACAAATGTTCTAGTGACATTTGCTGAATACAATGGAGGTGCATGCACCACTTTCCCTCCTATTTTCTTAGCTACACCTTCAGTAAATGGAACCATTGCTACAGCCCCAGAGAAGCCTTGCATGTCGAGTTTCACCTGATGACTGGAGGTTTCCTTCACTAATGCATGATTTTGTGGCACCCGTATCAACCCTAAAGAATTGTTTATTTCCGATCTCGGTGACCAAGAGGGATTCCTCGCCAGGGTGGGTAGTCACGGACATGATTGAGCATGCAAGAGCTTTCTGTGGGCTGTCCTAGTCAGGGTATGTATTGGTACCTGGGAACATGAAAGGGTTGCCTTCCAGAACGGTCGCTCCCTGATAATGTCACTATACCATTTGGAACGTCCCTGCTTCCGGGCATTGCAGCGCCGTATGATTGACTTGACGGTGCAACTTGTGTTGGGGAGACGGGTGGGGTAGGCAACTGTACCCGAGGGGGTCATGGTGGTAGCAGTGTGCTTGGTGTATTTCATATGGTATCGAGGGTGTGAGGAAGTCCTGCTCTATTAGTCCTGTGGGAGTGAATTGATTATACCCTGCTCCATCCTGCTTCTACACTCCCTTGCAAAACGACTCCCACATCCCCAAACTGAGCTGGTCCTGCTCCACCTCATGGCTCTATCCCTTCTAATTGACCTCTGCCCCCCTTCATCTTTGAAACCCCTCTTCCATGCTGCAGACTTCCTTGGTACAACTCTGTGTACTCTGGTTGCGATCCAGGGCAAAGTGGATATCAGCGGTTTGTTTTTCTAAAGCATATTTCTAGTTCTCAGCCCCCTGCAGTGAGGGCTGGGAGCACTTCTATCAGATTAGTTTATTTGCGCCCAGGGTACATACAGTACACTCCCGGAGCCTTTATGCAAGAATATGATAGTTTATTTATACAGTGCCTATACAAAATGTGTTTCAAAGCGCTTCAAGGCAAGGGAGGGAACAAGGGGAAATACAGTGATATTCTTACAGGCCATGAACAATAAGAATGTGAAATTAACTATTGCACTATCTGAAATATTGCAAGGCAGGGTACAAGTGCTAAAACATAGATAGGAAGGAAATGGGGAAACACAGGCGACTACCGTACTAGGCCTGACGACATTTCAGATGGTGCTTGATGGGTGGGGGGGAGGGGTCAAGTGTGGGGGGGAGACTAACAATTGTTGCTATTGTACTAGGTCCAAGGACAAGTCTGATGGAGTAAGTGCAAAGAAGAAAGTAGGGGAGGGAGGAGAGAGGAGAGGTAGAAGGGTGAGGAGAGCGAGGAGGAGGGAGTGAAAGAGCTGAGAAGCAGAGGGGAGAGTGAAATACAGTTGCAGATGTGAATAAAACAATGTTGCCAGGAACAAAAAATGTAGGCAAGGATTCAAGAAGATGGGCACAACATTAATCTGGGCCAACTGGATTACGAGATCCAAGGAGGACCAGCATAAGAGTCCAGAAGGTGAAGCACCAAACTCAATGTGTCCATAAAGTCAAATCGAAGCGTAGGCAACAGGTCGGAGATGGTAAAACCATAGTGAGTCAAGACCGCTCCCGTAGTGAATAGGTGATGGGGTGGGGGTGGGGGTGGGGGTGGTGGAGTGGGAAAGAAGTGAGCTGAAAAGCATGGGGGAGGGGAGAAAGGACATGGGAGTGACAGGGGGGCACAATGACATCACAGGGGGACCAGAGGGATTGGGGGGCTCAGACATCAATGGGGCCCAGTGGGGTGTGGGGGTACAGAAAGACATCACAGGGACCAGAGGGGGTGGGGACAGGGTGTCCATTCCCCATTTTACCTTCGTACCGTCACTTGCCGCCTGCCAAAATTTGTACCTTGACTGCGGACCCCATAAGCGATTTGCCCATGGAGTAACTGTCAATGCCTTCTCCTCATCCTTCAATTAATCCATTGTCCCTTCATCCTGCTGCAGCTCCAGATTTTGTACCTCATCCGACTTCACTGTCCCATAACCTACACTCCTGCCCCTCGTTCCGCACTGTTCCCCTTTCAATATGGACATCCTTGATTGCAGTGCTGTCTAATGTAAACAAGATGCCTCTGGCCATCCATTCACCCAGGCCACACCCCAACTGGTTTCCTTCTTCCTTGAGGGCACCCAGCCGTGCCAATTTTCGCTTGCGCTGCTGCTAACTCCTTCTGTGGTTTGCTATCCCGTGGAACTGCAGTGTTAGTATTCATGTGATATGGGGGTTGTGGCATAGATGGTGGTGGTGCTGTAGCGGTTGAAGGCACATATGTTGTAGTAGTATATCCTGTCGCGGGAAGGTTTGGGCACCACCCTACCGGGGGCGAGGTGCCTGCTTCTCCTTGGACAATGCTACCTGAAATACTTTCAGGGGTACTCTGTAACACTGAGATTTGCACTCATCCTCTATCTTCCTCAATTCTAGAATCTTTCCTCCTTTTGAAGCTTACTTTTATATTTAGCTTCCAAAAATGTGTATATGTGTTCCAGTATCTCTGTTAAACCCCTGCTCTGGCTATGGGCACAGCTATCTGTCCCGAGTAGAATCCTGCAGGAGCAGACGATAGTGCCCCAGACCCCCCTTTGTCCAGTCCTCCTAGCAGCCTATTACTTAACTACTGAGCTGACTGACCCGGGGGAAAGGGGAAGTGGAAAAAATAACAAATATCATGTCTCCTCCAAATGACTCAAACTTCGGATATCGGAAAACCTGTAATAAATACAGCTATGACTAGACATGGGCTATCACTCTGGCTTTTCCCTTTATTTACCTTTTTATTTATACTTTTTCCCTCCTCGGGATTACCCGACTACCTCCACCCACAGCCTGGAGATAATTCTAGTTGAAAGACTTTAAATTCCTCAAACTCAACGTGCTGATAAAAGCTTCCGCTTTACCTCAATTCTATACTTTCATTTCTTGTGCTGAAAACTGGTAACTTCGAGTCTTTACTTACAACTATGTAGATTGGTATTTCATATTATACGTTTATTAAAACTGCTCTTTTGCCATCTACTAACTTCTTTGTGTATTTTCAAATACATGTTCTTGAATACTGTATTTTCCTTTTTATAGTTCGGTTCTATACATTTTGGGGCTTGCACTCCACTATATTGTCTCACTAATATTGTTAGCACAAATAAACAGGAAATTCTGCAACTTTAGTTAATTGGTTTTTTATAACTCGCTTAATACTGTACCTGATTTTTAAACGCTGATCCAGGATTCGAACCTGTTGCTCTGCGTGGTCTTGCTTCCAAGACCAGTGCGTTGCCCCTATGCTATCCTCTGTTCACATACTTACTCAAATGACTTACTCCCTTCATTGAGTGAGGCGCGTTGCTTTACACACGCTGCACACTTGTCTTCAGTGTTCTACTTTCACGCTGCGCTTCAGAATTGCATGCAATTCCGACACCAGCTGTCTGCCACTTTCTCCATCAATCCATACTGCGCAGCTGATCGGTAACGCAAGCTGGCTAACCACTATTTCCTTCCGAAATACACGACGCAAGGACCCGACGCAAGTTACATTCCTCTAGCACGAGCAGGGGAAGGAGCTACGCGCTCGCACTTTCTTCTAAACTATCGTGTGCACTATTCCTTGATACACTGGCCTTCACATTTTACATACTGTTCGCGTACCAAAGCTAACTTGTATTAGCATCGGTATTTAACTCTAACTACAATAGTTTTCGAAAACTTAACTTAAATGTGTAAACATTTAACCCCAGCTAGGTATTACAATAAACTGACATTTCATTCATGGTTGCATATGAAAGACATTGTGTGTCATATCCTTAATAACTGTCACTTATCTGAATCTTCATTGCTTGTGCCTCTGTTCATAGGTTTCTTTTTTCTGGCTCTTAAACTTCTGGAAACATCTACTTTAATTTTCTCAGGCACTTCTTGCTGCTGTGACCTTCTGTAAACTTAAATGAAAGGCAGTCTAGAACCTCTGCAGAGATTCCAAACTACCTCACCAGAACACAAGACTAATCATTGTTGTTCAACTGATCCACCATCTTGTGGTGGACAATTCCGGCTGCCTGACCTTAAAGTTAAGGAAAAAGAAAGCAAATGACTCAATACCCCGCTGCCTTAACTAGAACCTGCTCCCAGACCACCTGCTCCATGCTCTAAGCCTTCCTTTAGCCAACTTGCTCAGTGGGAACCTGACGGAACATTCCCCCTGGTGTCTCCGCCACCCACTGCTTATATTTTTCAATTTTGTCTTTATACTATGGCAATGCACCATGTAAATACTCGGTCCTGTAGTGCCTTCACTATGGTTCCCCCCACGCACCCCAATCACCTCCTATCTGCAACCCCCTTCTTTCTTCATGTACTCACTCCTTACACCCACACTACTTCTTCTACAGCCCTCCCTTAGCTCCCTGCTTACTACACAATAAAAGTTTAAACAGTAAAAACAAACAAAAATAACCACTGCTTATTCTCCCACCCGAAATATGTTGGGCACAGGAATCGTCACATTCACAGAACCTGCTTCTTCAACATGGAGAAATCACTATAGGCTGGATACGGCTTCCCCCGTCCTTTAGCAGGTCCTACTAAAAGTAATGGGCAATCTCTGGAAATTCATCCTTAAGACCTCTTCACACGTGGACCTTTGTGAACTTTGGAAGAGGCCTTACAGGCATGGCGTTGGGAGGCCCTGCAGCGATTCGGGACAAGGAGACTGTAGAAGGAAGTTTGCCGGTGAGTCAGGAAATCGAAGGGGTGGTGAGGGCAGGGTCCCACTCATAATGCAAATGTTGTGAATTGTAACCTTAGAACTACGTGTGTAGCAAAACCCAATGAGGCCTAGTGCCATGGCTATGCTACTATGCTTGCAGTTAGTCCAGAGGGTTAGAAGGGTGTGCGTGTATTCACTTGCAGCCCTGGCAGCTCTGTAGACGGACACAAACACCGTCATGCATGTGAAGATTGCCAGTGTGTGGAACCGATCAAAGTTGCAACGTTGGGTCCATATTGTAGATTCTTTTTTTCTTTTTTCCACATTTATTTTCAATTAAAACATCAGGCTGTCCTTTATTGCCTATGTTTTTGTCATTGGGTGCTATTTATTAACAAAGGTATGGGGCAGTAGACATGTGGATGCAATAGTTGCTGCATATAGAAAGGTTCCTTTAATGTTGCAAGCAGGTGTTTTGCACGTTTTTAAAAGAATCTGCACATTGTATTTGAAAATCTGTCTAGATTTTTAATATTTCAAATTAAACTGATGGTGTCAGTAACATACTATAAATGAGGAGCCTAATTTGAATAGCACTCCAAATCAATGGTAGTTTGTTTTGTTACTTTAGACACCTTGCTAAATAAAAGTAAGATTCGAAAAGGGCGGTCAGGTTTCAAGCTTCACTAACTCCTTTAGGTATGAACGCTGGGGCTGCACATGCATTGCACTCCTGCAGCGCTCTGTTGCCCTCTATCTAGGTTTGTGCTATGCACAAAACGTATACAAGCCCATGCGCACAACCCTCCTTTTTATTTTAACTCCAAGTAAATAAGCAGTGGAAATACGGTGATCATAGTTATACACAGCTGCTTCATCCCTCTACCCCTCTTGCATCCTCTCCAAAATGTATCCCAAGATATAACCCTTTGCCTTTAATGTATTTTTTTTCCTTGTATCTTTTGTTCACTTTCTTTACTGCCATTTTATGGTTTTGATTACTTGTCAAATCAACTTTTTCATTTTGCATTCAGATTAGTTTTCTTTTTCCATTTTTACTTTTGGCAACTGGCCACTGTGCAACAGTATACGTATTTGTGAATGGGTTCCTGCCTGCACAGGAAAGGGAATAGTTTTGGAAAGCCAGTGTTCTGAAGTGATTACAGTCTGAGCCAGCGTGTGATCAGGATTTATTGCAACGCCTGCTGAAGGCCATCTATGAGGGCATCCACACCGGCAAAGTATGTCCCTACTTGTGTGGGCAAAGCAAAGCCGAAGGGTTGATTAAGAAAGAAAATGGTGAATGCCAACCAGTTACATGGGTCTTGGACAAGGCCTTCGTTGGGCCATGCATGCTCTGCAGCATTCTGTTTTTGTATGCTTTGGAATCCTGCTCGTCTGTACAGACTTGGATAAAGGGTGTCTATCGCAAGTTGGGAGGTACATTTCCAGTGTGCTGTTTGATTGGTGGATGGGAATTGGAGAAGCTGTGGTTTGAACTAAGGCTACCTGGCCATGTTGTCTTTTGTCTCCTTCAGGAGGCTCTTCTGAGGATGCCTGGGCTGATACAGAAGAAGTTGCAGAGGATGACCCTGCCAGGTTTGTATTGGAGCTGAAGAGTTTATTTCCATTATTCTTGCATGGTTTGTTAATGCTGGTAGTAACATAGTGACAATCGAAGGGTATTGCAGACATAGTAAATTGTATTAAAGAAACACTACCCCAACCCTGCCGGTTCTCCTTTAATTCAAAGTAACAGGGTGCCAACTTTTTTAAAATCCTTACAAGATCTCCACCTGGAAAGAATTTTGGGTATGGCAACTTTGTCCATTGCAGATAATCTGACCTATTAAGGCCATGATATCTACAACTTTCAGAGAAACAAAGTAAACGGGCATCAGCATAATCTTGTTTATTTGCATACAGCTGTGCAGAAATGATCAAGACATTGACGAGAGTATCCCCAACCCAGGAAAGGGACCCTGCGCACTTATTTCTCAGGGTTTTACACAATGAGATTGAGAGAACTTGGATGAATTTAGGAAATGGCCTAAAACATCCTCTGACCTTGAGGGGTCATAGTTTAGATACACTGCAGACCGACATAGCATGGTGTATCTCTCCATATATAACCGGCTCTTGTCTAGTGACTAGTGCCTGCATTATACACTTCTATGGACTGAGTATCTCCTCAGTCTTATGGGCTTGCTGATTCCTGTCAGCCAATCACAGTGGTGCGTGTTACAACATATCCCAGTCATGGCTCTGGGGCTACTCTGCCAGTGATTTATGGAAAGTCCATGCTTGCGGCAGAACATAAAATATTCCAGATTTTTCAACACAAGCTAGAGTGCTGGTATGAACCGTACATTCCTCTCACCACCCGGAGGGTCTTGATGGTTAGACCGCCTCCTCATGTACCTGGCTTTGTTGGGCAATGGTGCACCAAGGAAGGGAGACTTGAGCAGAAAATCAAGGCATTGCAATGTCTCAATGTCCGCTGCCCCAGCACAACCGTCTAATGTGATGGGAGTTGCCATGTGTAATCGCTCTGCAGGAACCAGTGCTGGCTTTCAACACTACAAATGTGTCCATGCACTAGTGTAATTCGAAATTAAAACTAATGTTTTGAGCTCTTGTAGGCATTTCTGGGGAAATTCCACATTTTAGTCTCTTGGAGGGGAAAGATATTGATCGGACTGGAATGAGAATCTGTTCAGCTTTGATTTACTGGTTAGAATTGAGGGCACATCGTTTCTCTGTGTGAGGGCCTGGTAGAGTGATAGTTATGCTGGTCGCCAGCAGGATCCATGGTTTTCATCAGAGCACAGCATTGTCGGCGATGTTATCACTCTTGCTTAGTTATGTGCGCCTACATGTTTGGCCACCTGACTGGTGTGACCTTGTGAAGTGCTGTGGATCTTGCATTTCCTGGTCTGGTTTCCTTGCCCTCGAACTACTTGCCCCTCTTGGCTCCATGCCGGGGTTGGAGGGAGGTTTCATCTATGCAGAAACATTGACGTTGAAGTCCAATCGCAAAGTAGGCTGGAACAAGGCGCTCCTGTGGCCACTTGCATGTGGTGAAGCGTTCTTGTCATTTCATTCAGCCTTTTTCATGTGTTGAGCCTAAAGAGATGCACTTCTGCTTGCGCGTTGTCCTGCAAGAGTTAAAATATGGGCTATCTTAGCAAGACTGAAGGAATTGTTCAGTATTCCCTTTTAACTGGTTACTTCAGTATTGAAATGTTTTCACTTGCACATCAGCAGGGGGCAGTGTCCGTGGCCAGCACTGAAGCACTTGATGTAAAGGTGTGCAATGGGAAATCTTTCTTTTAAGAAGAAATCTTATTTTGCTTTTATGTCCAAAAACGAGTGTATTCCCAGCAGCCTGAAATGTGAGTGGTATGCTAGTGTAGTTGAGCTTCAATGGTATGTTGGTATGTCTGTGGTCCCTAAATATCCTTGCACAATTCTCTACTGTAACGGACCACGTCCACTTAAGTTACCATATTTTCAGATGTATTGCATGTAATCCGTTTTTATGACTGTAGTAGGACGATGTGACTGTGTAATTGTTACACACGTGTATTGTTTACATCATGGCTATTCCATTGTCTTGCTGAGGTCTGTGGCTTCTGGTGGTAAATCTGCATCCTGACTAAAGGACTCTCGGCTGCCGCGGTCTTCATCTGATTATCACATATCCATGCAGTGCATCTTCCACACTGCCACACTGCCAGACCTGCACTTCAAAGTGGCAAGTTCTCAAGGCCTTGTGAGTTCTGCAAGCCTAGCCATAGTTCTCCTTTCATTTCTGTCTATTTCAGGAATGGCGATGCCCAGCTGTTTGATAAGGTGCGTGGACATGACATAAAGCTGCTTCGATAGAAATGTGTGTGGTGAACGCTCACAACCTTCCTTTGTTAGATAACTCTTATGGTTAAAACACTACTAATTTGGAATTTAAAGAATGGTGCAAACCCGCTGGAAAAGGTGCCTCCGTGGAACGGCACACAGCGAAAACAGGTGGTAAGGACCAAGGCCGTTAAGCCAGCGGTGCGGGCTGCACTCCCAAACACCACTCGTGGTGTATAGATTCAATGTGGTTCAAAGCACAAAATAATTAACTTCTGTCAGTTTACTGCAAAAAATGATAGTTTAATACTTGATTTTCGTCATCAATTTAAGTAATTGTACATCTTAGAAAAAGCAGATGTGCAGGGCGAGCTCAAACAATTGGCCAATGCATTTCGGAACACTGTTCCTTCGTCAGGGCCAGCTCATTCACAAACTAATCGGAGTGCTAAAAATTGAGCAAACGAATCTGTTGGATAACCCACAATATGTCAGCAACATTAATTAATTGAACATACAGTAATTATAAAGCAAATCCACAGGGATCGTAACATAGCAAGAAAATAGTCATCAATGTATACATCATCATCATGATTTAGGAGTTTTTCAAGCATGCCGGGTGTGGATACATTATGCCCAAAGTGGCCATATGGATGCACATGTTCAATGACAATAACCACAATGAACACGATTTCAACACATACCAGGAGAAAGGTTACATGTAACAAAGAGTCCATACATGTCATGAACCATAAGATTACCAACGGATACCAATAGTAAAAATAATGTAAAAAATACATACGTGAAATCCCATTTTATGTGCGTGATGATAAACCGTGGAATTACAGCAAAGAAGGAAGAAAAGAAAAAGGTAGAAAAATGACCACCAAAATGCCATATATCGTTTTATCTAATAGGCATCAAGTGACTATTTCAACACTGACCTTGTCAAAGATACAGCATGGACTTGAATTTCACACCAACACTTCCAAAGTAAACGTGCTTGACTGGCGTTTCTATGCGTGTGCCGGCGATTTACTTTGCGTGCAGACTCTTGCCTGGAAGAGACATGCAACGCGATTAGCAGTGTGTCAGAGTTACCATTTAACTAAAGACGCACGGACGCCTACGAGCATAGTCTCTCATAAGAGAGCCATGCAGCGCGGCACCCGGCGTGTCATTATTTCATATTATAACAAAGGCTCTAAAGTTGACATGTAGCGCGAGATGCGCCGTGTCAGAGTTCCATTCCATTAGAAGGGTTCAGATGCCTACGAGCACCATAACGCTCAATCTTGCTTCTTACCTGACAGTAGAAAGAAGGCGAGCCATGCGAAGACGCCACTAGGACGCGTTCGCGGTAGCCATAGTGCTAAATGTTGTGTTCGTGTCTCGTTGCCAAGCAACACATGGAGCCGCAAGTACTGAGAAACGCCAGCGGCCATGTTGGAAAGGCTGCTGGTGTGCATCCCGAGTATTACATGTCTGATAAGGTGTACACTCTACGTGAGCTCGTAGTAATAATGGTTGAGTTCACATTGCGAAATAAAATAGGAGCGTAATTACATAACATTTCTACATGGGTGAAAATAATGACAAAATAATAATATAGAATCATAAAAAAATCAAACTGGGAAATGTGAAACCAAGCATAATGAGGGAGAGAAAAATTAAAGAATAAAAAATAAATGAAATCAACACCATTTCTATAGTTAAAAATACACCTACCTTGTCTTGAAACCTATCGCCACAGTGTGCACTGGCACAGGCGAGAGTAGTTTAAGCTGTAAGCTCCCCTGTAAATATCCTTAGTTAGAGGTAAAAGAGCAGATCAACGTTGCGAATGCCCCGGGTACTATATCTAAGATTATCATCAGGTGAAATAATCCTATGAAAGCAAGAAGGAAGAAAAGAAGGAACTTAAGACAAAATTCTCCGACAGTATGGAGATGGTAGCCTGGATGAATCCAAAGCGAGTATACAGTACCTTATTGGTCATAAAGGCCATGTTGTATATCTTTAGAAATAAGTACATTCTTGACCACACCCCTGTTGGCATATTCTAAGTGAGCCTAGGACTGGCTCAATGTCATGGTAAATTCTGACATATCATACATTATCAACTCCACAGTATATCATAATACAGTTACTCAAGCATCAAAGGAAACAACTGAGGTCCAGTTCCACATTCATTCCATTCGGTGACAGCGAGTCGAGTTTGTTGATCCAAAAAGCCTCCTTCTGTGCTCGCCACTGTTTGATGTCTCGAGATTGTCCTTTGGGAAACATAACTTCTAGCACGAGAAATCTCAATTGGCTCACCGTGTGCCCATTGTCATTGAAGTGTCTGGCTACAGCTGACATCCTGTTGTTATTCCTGATGTTTGATTTATGCTCGTTTATCTTGATCCTGATTTTGCGTGAGGTCTCTCCCACGTAATACTTTCCACAGGGACACTTTATCGCGTAAATGACATTCTCAGAAAGGCATGTAGCATGTTGTCTTAGTGCGAACCTTTTGCCAGTTCTTGGATGTGTAACTGTGCTACCTTTGATGATGCTGTTACAATTCCCACAGCTCATGCAGGGATGAGTCCCAGGGAATTTGTCTGGTCTCTTGGCGGGTATTTTCTCTTTGGTTTGTACTAATAAGTTCCGCAGGTTACTGCTCTTCTGATACGCAAATGTTGGTGGAGTAGGAAACAGGTCAGCAGTCCGTTCGTCACTTGTGAGAACATTCCATCTGTTGTGTATTATGGCCTTAATTTGCTTACTTTGTATTGAATATTTGGTAACGAAAACTAATTCAGGACTGTCTTTCACCGGTTTCGTCACCAACAGTTGCTGCCGTTCTTGTGCATCGGTTTTGTCACGGGCAATAGCTAAATCAGTCTCTGGATATCCTCTTGCTTGCAATTTCTCTTGTAGTTTCTGTAATTGCAAGCGGCAGTCCTCGGGGTCACTTACAATCCTTTTAACCCTTAACATCTGCCCATAAGGCAGATTCTGAAGAGTTTTGGGCGGGTGAAAGCTGAGCCGATGGAGCAGATTATTACGGTCTGTAGGCTTTGTGTACAGCGTAGTGGTAATTCTATTGGGTTGGATGACTGTTTGTACGTCAAGATAATGTACATTAGGATTACCTATCTCAATAGTTAACTGGATACGTTGGTCGATCCCATTAAGGAATATCAGAAACTCTTTAAGATCTTGTCTGCTACCTGACCAAATGCCAAAAATGTCATCTATGAATCTGACCCATGTCTTCAACTGGTGTTGCCATCTTGGATTGGATAGCACATGCGTGGTTTCAAAATGGTGCATAAAGCTGTTAGCATATACTGGTGCCATAGTTGCTCCCATTGCTGTCCCCGATATTTGATTGTAAAACTTTCTATCATACCGAAAGCAGGAATTCTTGGAAATGAAGTCAAGCAAAATCATTAAGAATTCTTTGTTAGCTCCAATTTCTGTTGTACTAAGCAATAGAGATTCTACTGCTTGTTGTCCAAGATCATGCGGAATGCTCGTATAGAGGCTGACTACGTCAATCGTAAATAGGATGTCTTCCGGGGCCAAAGAGCTGGTGTCTAGTATTTGGAGAAAGTGCGTTGTATCTTTCACATATGTACTTGTGGCTTGAACGATTGGCTGCAAAAAGAAGTCTATATATGTTCCAAGCGGTTGTAGCAAGCTCTTTGTGGCCGCTACTATGGGCCTTCCAGGTGGGTTAATCAAGCTCTTGTGGATCTTAGGCAAGGTATACAGATGAGGCATTACTGGAAATGTGGTTGATAAGTACACCCGAGCTTTCATACTGATCCATTCTTCTTCTACTGCGTTGTCAAGAACTTCATCTAGTTTCTTCTTGATCTCTGGAGTAGGATCTTGCGGTAGCAATTTATAGGTGTTGGTGTCTGAGAGCTGCCGTAGACATTCTGAATGATATTGTGATACATCTTGGATCACCA
Source organism: Ambystoma mexicanum (assembly GCF_040938575.1). Taxonomy (NCBI): domain Eukaryota; kingdom Metazoa; phylum Chordata; class Amphibia; order Caudata; family Ambystomatidae; genus Ambystoma; species Ambystoma mexicanum. The sequence continues at coordinate 54,380,482 of NC_090923.1, forward strand.
TTGCTCCGCCCTTGTCGGCCGGAAGGATAGCTATAGTATCATCTCTAAACAAGGCCCGTATCTGTGAAAGTTCTCCTCTGTTGAGGTTAGTTCTTTTTGGTGCTTGGAACTGAACCTTCTTGAGGTCACTCAGTACCATTTTTTGAAAAATGTCTATCGCCGGTACTTGTGGACAAATAGTACTGTTCGGTTTGAACCCAACATGCTCTGACTCCATTGTTGCAGCAGATGGTGCACTTTCAGCAAAAAATGCTTTCAACTTGAGCTTCCGAGTCAGTTTGAATAGTTCAATCTCCGTCTGAAATTTTAGTACTATAAGTGGGTACAAACTTCAGCCCTTTTTCTAGGGTTTGTATCTCTCGAGAGGAAAGTGCTTGCTTAGATAGGTTAACCACTAATTGCGATTCGCTTGAAACCTTGTTTGCATCCTTTGATTTCCTCTTTCTCCCCCTCCTTGTCCTCTTCCTCTTTCTAAAAAACCAGTGTTAGTAGTACGTTTGGGTTGCGCTGGCCTCGTTTCTTGGGCTGATGTACTGGCTGGTTGAGGATCTGTCGCTGCTCTGTCTTCCTGCTCAGGGATATCCGAATCGGAGCTGCTATTGCCACTTGTGGTCTTGTTCGGGCGTGTGCTTTGCTGCTGATACTTGTCAGCCCACGTATAAACCTAGTTATTGAGGTAATCGAAGGTATCTCGACGAAATGTACGTATTTTCCGAGCCTCCAGATCTTCTTGATAGCTTTCAAGCTTCTTATTGATATCAGCTAGAATCTCGGCAAAGGATTCGGCATCAGTAATGTCAGTGATATCTTTAGAGAGATTTTCAATTTCCTTCTCAAGCTGTTCTACGTTGCTAGATAGTTCCTGTATGGTCAATAGGATCAAGTCTAGGGAGCATCTATTGAGAATTTGTTCCCATTTCTCAACAAACTTCTTGTTCTCTTTGCAAAGAGTGGGTCGTAATGGAATCCGAAGACCTCGAGGAAGCCTTTGTGCTTTGTAATACCTGCTCAGGGTCACTGCATGTAATTTACGATTGATTAGCTTTCTGACATTGTACTCAAGCTGTTTAATCTTGCTGTGCGGGTCTGTCCCACCTGGGGTACGTATTGTTTCCTTGATGAGACCCAGAATCGCGTCTGCTTCTTCAGCTGAGAAACCCAGCGTTGTCGCTCTATTGTCTGTGATATGCTCAATTTCTTCATATATCTTTTCAGTGGTGTGCCACGTTCAAGTGAATCCACGGATGGGAACAAGAACAGAAATGTGTGTGGTGAACGTTCACAACCTTCCTTTGTTAGATAACTCTTATGGTTAAAACACTACTAATTTGGAATTTAAAGAAGGGTGCAAACCCGCTGGAAAAGGTGCCTCTGTGGAACGGCACACAACGAAAACCGGGGGTAAGGACCAAGGCCGTTAAGCCAGCGGTGCGGGCTGCACTCCCAAACACCACTCGTGGTGTATAGATTCAATGTGGTTCAAAGCACAAAATAATTCACTTCTGTCAGTTTACTGCAAAAAATGATAGTTTAATACTTGATTTTCGTCATCAATTTAAGTAATTGTACATCTTAGAAAAGCCTAGCCATAGTTCTCCTTTCATTTCTGTCTATTTCAGGAATGGCGATGCCCAGCTGTTTGATAAGGTGCGTGGACATGACATAAAGCTGCTTCGATACCTATCCATCCGTTACATCTGTGATTTAATGGTGGAGAACAAGAAAGTCAAGTTTGGTCTGAAGTGAGTTCTTTATTTTGCAGGAGCAATGGTGCTAGGCTGGCCTTTAATGCAACCGTTGCACCTGTGGCCTGTGCATGCCACCCACTGCTTGATTTCTTTCTCTTCTCTTAATATGGGGTCTTTTTTAACCCATTTTCCTATGCCTGCTTTCTTGTTTTTATAAATTCAGTGCTTTGCTGTGTGGAATTGGGTGCCTCGTATGATATCTGTACAGAATCTTTAATTATGGCCAAGTACCGTTACTGTGGGCTACAATTCTATGTTTTGGTTTTCCATCGTACAAGTTAAAAGTTGAAGTACTTAATTTGGCGTGTAGCAGCTGGTGCAAAATGGTCACGTTTCCTTTTGTTTGCATTTAGTTTCACGCTAAATATTAACTGCAAAGCTTCAAAAAGGACTTTAATCACATTCGTTTTTATCCTGCATTAATGTATTCTGCATTTCATTCTACTTTTAGTGTGACGTCTTCCGAGAAGGTGGATAAAGCCCAACGCTATGCTGACTTCACTCTCCTCTCCATCCCATACCCAGGTGCGGTTTATTGTGCAATTTACCAACGTGGATGCAATTCTCCTTTCTATAGTTGCTGGCTTAATGAAAAAACGGTGTTCAGGTGCAGGAATATTCTTAATGTAAGCCAGTGCAATAACAACTAGTGCTGGTTTCCTACTTTCGCGTGTATAAAGATGGAGCACTGATCACCTAATGCTAAGAGCAAAACACTTACCGTTTTTGTTTTCATTTTAAAAAACTGAGATTAGTTCCGAAAATGATACTGATGCAAACTATTAGCTGAATATTATAAAGGTCTCTGACCTTCATCCAAACTGATGGATTGCTTCCACTTTTAAACTCCAAACTCCAATGGATTTCGCTCGAATTCTGAGAGGTTGTGCCATTGAATCGTTTTTTGGCATGAGACTTCTGCCAGGCTTCCTGTAGGAGCAGGAATGCCTGTATGACCAGTTTAGAATTTTACCCAAATACTGATTTTCTTAAATATGGGTTGCACTTCTTTTTTTTTTTGGTCATTTTTTTAAATTATCTTAGCGTTGGAAGTGGAAGCCATTTTTTCGCAATTTACGCTTGGGATGGTGCTGATCTATATGCGCTGAGCAAGTTGCTCTCCTTATAATGAAGCAAACACTGTTCGCTAGATTTCTATTTGGTCCTAGAGTTCGAGGTTAAAAGCACATGTAGGTGTGATGTTGTAGGACACTGCACCAAAAGATCCTATCCGACACATGATTCCAAGGTGTGAAGTTAAATTCATAGGGGCAATTGATTCTGGGCAGTTACGAGGTATAGAATCTTTGTATTTTAATTTAAAAAAGGGGACTGCCATAAAGTTTGAAGATGTTTGGTTCTTTTTAAACTAATGCGCTAAATTGTTGAGGGCAAAGCACTTTGAATGTTTGAACCTGAGCTTGCACAGCTGGATCCAGTTGCACCTCCCTACAAAAGAGCGCTGATAACTGAAACATGCGTGTCTGGCAAAGCCTGTGGTTGTGGACCCAAGAGTACCTTCGCCCAACAACAGCACTTTGTCTTTAATAACAAAACCGACTGCCCAAGGTAAAGGCCTTCACAAAGAGGAATAAACCACTATCTGAAACAGAACCACACTCAGAATTTGAAGAACTAAAAAAAAAAAAATGCTTTCTGGAAGGAACAATCGTTTGAACGCCAATAATCAAAGAAACTAAGCCTAGAAAATGGCAAAAACCTGGGGAAAATCACTCCAGGCCCTCTCCAGTGATGCAAGAATAGAACCAAACTCATGATTCTATCACTATAATTTGTTCTGAGACTCAATAGACAGAGAAATATAACTTGGAGAAACATTGAACCACCTCCAGAAACTAAAAGCTTGACAGTTCAATGACACACAGGGAAGAAGCTAAAAGCTAGCACAACTAAGTTGTAAGTATGCCTAACAAAATGCAACCACAGCCTATATAGCAGACCTTTCCCAAGTATGTCATTGACCATTGCACCCAGCACCCCCAAAATCTACTGGTGACTGGCTTGACCCAAACAACTATTTAGTTATAAAAGTATGGTGTGCAGTCGTGAGTAAAATCTTCTGCAGCATTCAAAATGAAAGAATAGAGACTTTCCTCCTGTTTGCTCTCCAAATGCAGCGTAATGGACCACATATAGAATCTTCACACTAGATAAAGATGTACTTGAAGCTTATGAAAGACAATCTGTGCATGCTTTGTGGTCTTCCAAAAAGCATTTGGCTCTGTTTGGCATCCAGGACTGCTACTAAAACCTCTCCAAAAAGCCATTCGGCCAGGGGGTAATGGGGAATTAAGGAAACCTATTCAGACAAAATTGGGCATCGTGAATAAACCAAACACATTTACACTGAAGGGAGTGAACAGGGATGCCGTCCAAGCCCCATTTTGAATGATTTCCACATCGCCCTGAAGAAATAATTGGCCCCTGCGCTTATGCTGAGAGACAGACTGAGATACACTGCCTGCTGTTTCCCCACAATCTAGTGCCATCACCTACACATGAGGGCTTGCAAAAAAGCTTTACTTCTATCGGATTACTTTTGTGTCTTGTTTATCTTACGAGACTAGCACCTATAGAATTCTAACAGTCACGTACCGTGAACAATATCATTTGTTTCTCGGAGGTGAAACCCTAGAACACATAATGACTTGCATCTAGCTCTGAAGAATCTTCAGTGCCTCAGTAGGCTTCATGCTGCTGCAAAACCTTTAAGAAAAAGCATTGAAAACTCACTTGGATTTCTATGGGTCAGTTTGGATTGAATATCAATCTATAAAGCAGCCAACGTGATTAGTCTCCATAGTTAACCAATCCTCCTATATGGAGGCACACCCAAAATCAAGATCCACCACGTGGAATAATTAACCCACTGAAAGCCTGCATTTACTATGCTGTTAACCCATACTCGGTCCATAGGAATGTTCCCAGTGACAGACAGAAAACACTGAGGACTCCCACGAATATTAGAAATAACCTCAATTCTTGAACCACCTCCACAGCAAGTTCTATCGCACCTAGGCAAACTGTGAATAAACTTCATATCAGGCCATACCTGACGTACTGGAAAAACTATGCACCCGCTAGCAAAGTACTGGAAACCTAAAAAAGAGAAACTGAGCAAGATGAAATGCGAAATACTAAACCTAGACCACTAATCTCAACCTACAGAGTGAGGAACTGCAGACGAAAGGTCTGAACAGCCAGACAAACCGAGATACCGAATATTACATTTTTTTTTTTAATTTGATCCATATTGAAGATACTTGCTCATCCACTGCACCAAATATGAAGGTGGAAGAAGCTGCATCTTCATAGACTTCCCTACAACCAAACCTGTATAGAGCATCTACAATAGACCTATGTATGTGTGACAAGAAATGTACAGAATATGTATGTACAACTTAACTTTGGCAAGACCTGCGCTCTTAGTCATGCCATTAAAGCATAATGGTCTTTTCAAAACATGCCTTATCACCTCCCCTTTTTTTTGTCCATTATAATTTTCTCCCCTCTTCTCTTACAGGGTGTGAATTCTTTAAAGACTATAAAGATCGGGACTACTCTGGTGAAGGCCTCATATTTAATTGGAAACAGGTATACTACTTGCCTTTTTTTATTGGCTGGCGTGGTTTCTTAGGTAAGCCGGTGGATGTTGCTTATGTAGCACCAAGTAACTGATTACTAATGTTAAGGTGTTAAGGTAGTTAAGTTGTCATTGCTGTTTTTGAGAAGACATGCACTGAAGTGTTTTTGTGACTGTAGATCTTGCATCTTCAATCTCCCATCTTGTTACAGGATTATGTAGATGCTCCGTTGAGTATCCCAGACTGTTTATCCAGGTCCCTTAACATTGACTGGAGCAGGTACCAGGTACGTGCAGTTTCTCTTGGATCACAAACCTCACATGCCAATTGACCAAGTGTTTAATATGGCAGACTCCAATTGAAATTGGTTGGTAAAAATTAAATTACAAGTCTGCCCTTTTACTTGTACTTAATCTGTCTCTACCAGATTCATCTTCCTGTGAACATGCTACTCTGTGGATACTGGAGCTATTTGGTTCAGTTTACACAGCATACATATTGAATTGCCACTCCAAGCATGTTCGAACTCTGTATGGTACCAGTTAGCCCTTGTTTTTGCGAATATAAAGTTTTGTCTGCCAGAACTCCTGGAGGGGTGCCTTGTTGAAACCTGATGCTCTCTAATGTAGAGTGTCTCATTGGCTGGTCGCCACCTGGTATGTTAATACTTTTTGTTAGGCAAGATTTGGTGCAGTACCCTTTTGGGTGCACTACAACAAACTTGACCTCCTGGCAATAGGAACCCAACTTTTGGTATAAGGCTGTACTACACAGGTTGGTAGTGTGGCTGAGCAGCCAGACCTATCTCAAAAAGGGTCAATGTGAGCAGTAGGGTGGTTACACGGATTCAATGACCAGTATCCAAATAAACTTACACGCAAGGTTTCTTGATTAAACAATTATTAATTTGTCAGTTTGAATAAGCCGCCTTCAGAAGGGGCAATATATTAGGAACGCACAAATACACTCCAAATACACACTTAGTTTCTCTAAATCAGCAAGCACCCATTTGGGATGGCACACAGACGATTCCTACACCATCAGGTGACTTAAATAGCTTAGACACTGTGGACATTAATAGATCACTGGTACAGTTAGAGCAATACTGAGTGTCAAAGTAAATGGGTTTCAGAATAAGACAAGGATCACACAAATATTCTGAAGCAGGTAAGTACCTTTGAACCCCAATGCAAAGTAAGTTAACACTCTCCTTGAAGGAAGGTAAAAACAGTCATTCAGGGAGCCAGGCCAGCCAATGTCAATTGGGCAACAGTTTAGGTGAGCTGAAGCACTTCTTGCAGGTAAGTAAAAGTCTTGCACAATGTTTTCGAAGGCTTTGGAGAAAAAGTAGAATCAAAGTAGGGCCACAAGCTGGGAGGCATGTGAGGTGTAGAATAGGGGTGTAACGGTATAACGTTACAGATAACGTGCAACTTAATTGAACTATATTAACCGTCATGTTTATACCATTTTAGGGCCTGCAGCTATTAAGTGAGCTTTTCAATCTGATTTGGAAAGGCTGCAGTAAGCAAGTGCTGCAGCCTGGATCTTGCACTGTGGGATGTGGCGTCTGCCAAGGGGGCCATGTTTGGCAGACAAGAGCATAGGGAAAGTGAGGCCACATTAGTAAATGCAGCTTTGATGCTGTGACCGCTCTTTCTCTGTGATCAGTAGTCTAGTTAAAGATCAGTCGATTTGTAGTTTTTGCACCAATTTGAAAGATGGGGCGGGGGGGGGGGGACTACACATCCCAGAATTCAAAGCGGGGGGGGAATGAACAGGATGCCCTTATGATGCATGTCCACAAAAAACGTTTGCTCTGTAGACTGTATTAACACTGAGCCTGTCAGTAACGGCCACGACATTGACGCTTCTGTCGACGTCGACACCAGGTTTGAAACATATTCCTGAAAAAATATTTCACCCTGAAAACAGACATGATTTTTTCCATACTATGTCATCTGTATATGGAGAAATGTCATCAGAAAATGAAGAATATGAAGAACAAGATGAACCTGAGGTTACATCAGCAGGGGTAAAATATGGGACAAGAGATGTTCCAGAGGAATTAATAAATCCTCAATCAAAAATGCAGGATTTGTATGAATGTTTACAGTCTGCAAGTGGAATAGACACATCTCCTGAATAGGAATTTGAGAGACCAGATCCAGCTGAACATGCTGATCTGGGTTACAGAAAACTTATGAATAGAGTAACAGAGTTTATGGGGTGGGGTAATGATGCACCTGTATACCAGGATGATGACATGACAGATATTTTCTCAGGAGGTCCTCAACCAGACCCCATACTTCCTTTTCATATTGCCCTGCAAAGGAGAGTAAATGCTGCTTGGGAAAGACTGGAATCTAGTCCAACAGAAAAATAAAAAATATGTGGCAAAATACAGACCTTGTAACTCTGACCCAGAGTATTTGAGTAAACATCCTTCTCCTGAGAGTCTGGTAGTTCAGGCAGCCACATCAACAAGAAATGCTGCATACCCCAGTATTCCCCCTGATAGGGATGACCAGAAAATAGATACTTGGTTGAAAAAGATCTTTACATCAGGGAGCATGGCTCTGAAGTCTACCAATGTATCTTGTACATTGGCTAGATTTAATTATACTCTGTGGGACTGCATGTCAGCGGCAGCTCAACACATCCCGGAAGGAGAGGAATGTGATGGTTTCCTATCCATAGTTAAGGATGGTAAGGAAGCTTCGGGAGAATGCCTTCAAGCAGGTTTGGACACTGCTGACAGTATCAGCAGGTCCATGGCGTCTAGCGCAGTGCTACGCAGATTTGCGTGGCTAAGGAAGTCAGGTTTTGCACCAGATGTTCAATCTAGACTCCTTAACTTGCCATTTGATGGCTCGAAGTTGTTTTGACAGCAAGGCGGATGAAAGTTTGGAGAAACTGCAGACCTCCAAGGCAAAGTCACTTAGTGCCGCTATACGACATCCTCCGCAACGCCCCTACACAGGCTCATCTTCCTGGAGGGGTCATCCCTTTCGTTTTTACTCCTCATTTGGGAGAGGAAGGGGACAGGCCAATCAAAGGGGGCAAAGAAAATGTCCTCGGGGGCGAGGAAGAGGCGCTAGATCTGCCCCAGCAGCAGCATCTGTCCCTTCAGCCGCTGCTGGAGCTGCCACAAAACCACTCTGAGGTTTTGACTCACAAGACCCCAGTGGGAGGCAGGATCTCACAGCATCTGAAAGAATGGCGGGGCATTACTTCAGATGTTTGGGCACTGGAAACAGTATCCCAAGGTTACTGCCTTCCTTTTCTAAAGAAACCTCAGAATTACCCACCGGAATACAACTCTACCAAAAATCCAGACCCACTCCTGTTGCAGGAAGTTTTAACCCTGCTACAGAAAGGTGCAATAGAACATGTACCTGTAGCGGAGAGGAACAAGGGTTGGTATTCCCCATATTTCCTCATTCCAAAGAAGGACGGAGAACTGAGACCCATCTTGGACTTGAGAAACTTGAACAAGTTCCTCAGGAATGACAAGTTCAAGATGGTCACTCTTTCTCAGATCCTTCAGGCTCTCCAACTTCAAGACTGGTTGGTATCATTGGACCTTCAGGATGCTTACTTTCATGTGCCCATCCATCTCAAGCACAGAAAGTACCTGAGGTTCGCGATTGGCAACTCTCACTATCCGTTTCGAGTTCTGCCTTTCGGGTTGACCTCCGCCCCCAGAGTTTTCACCAAGTTGATGGCGGTAGTGGCAGCGAGTCTCAGAAGAGTGGGGATTCAGGTCTACCCCTGTTTGGACGATTGGATGATCAGGGCACGTTCTCCAGAACAAGTCCAGGATCATCTATCCAAGACTTGCCACTTCCTTCACAAACTAGGGTTTTCTCTGAATTTAAAAAAGTAAAACATGATACCATCACAGAAGCTCCAATTTATAGGAGCAGTCTTGGATACTCGTTCTGGTAAAGCCTCGCCTCCCGAAGAGAGAGCTCGCCACATTCTGCAGATGGTGACAAAATTCCAGAATGCCCAGTATCTACCGGCCTTCGATTTTTCTCAGGTTGCTCGGCCTCATGGCATCCTGCCTTTTTCTGGTGCCAGAGGCCAGATTGATGATGAGATCCCTTCAATGGGCCCTCAGGACTCGAGGGTCCCAATTTTCAGGGGAAATGACAGATCTCTTACAAGTTCCAACCAGAGTAGCTCAGGACCTACAGTGGTGGGTTTGCAAAGAACACATCCTCAAGGGACAATCTTTTTGGCAGCCATGGCCGGAGATCACTGTAGTGACGGACGCCTCACTCACGGGGTGGGGAGCCCACACCAACGATCTGACAATCGGCGGTCGTTGGTCTCCATCAGAGTCCAGACTACACATCAACCTTTTGGAGCTGAGGGCGATCAGACTAGCGCTGAAGGCCTCCCTGCCCTCTGTACGGGGAAAGAATGTCCTGATCATGATGGACAACACAGTGGCCATGTACTACCTCAACAAGAGAGGAGGAGGAGGGTCACTGCCACTGTGCAGAGAGGCAATGCAGCTCTGGTTCTGGGCAATGCAAGAAGGGAATCTCTCTATCTGCCATTCACCTAGCAGGAGAGCAAAACACAGCGGCGGACGCTCTGAGCAGGCAGAGCAGTCTCTCACGAGTGGGAGATAGCTCGGGAAGTCCTTATGAAGATCTTCGCCCTTTGGGGAACCCCTCAGGTGGATCTGTTCGCGACCATTGTCAACAGGAAGTGCGAACTGTACTGCTCAAGGGAATTTCCCCCAACAGGAGCTCTAGGAGACGCATTTGTAGTAGAGTGGGAATTTCCTCTTCTATATGCGTTCACTCCAGTCCCTGTGATCCCTCAGGTAATCAGGAGGTTGAGAAAGTTCAGGGAAACCATGATCCTAATTGCCCCGGATTGGGCCAGGAGAACGTGGTACCCGGACCTTCTCGACATGTCCATCTGCCCTCCAATACGTCCTCCAAAAAGAGGCTCTTCTCTCGCAAGAGGGAGGTCACGTTCTCCATCCAGAGGTCAACATACTCCACCTTCTCGCATGGCTTCTGAGAGGTTGAGATACAAGGATTGGGACCTTTTCGATGATATGGAGGTGTTGCTTTCGGCCAGAAGGCCAGCAACAAAATCTTTGTACCAGTGTCGTTGGAATAAATTCAGTAACTGGTGCAGGGATAAGAATGTGGATCCTTTTGAATGCGACATTCCAATGGTATTATCTTTTCTATTACATTTAACTAATCTGGGGCTCCAGGTTAAGACAATAAAAGGATATGTAGCAGCGCTATCTATCTTCAAGCGCTCATCAGAAGAAAGATCTTATTTTAAGATACCCTTAATACAATTTCTAAAAGGTTTAAACTATGTTTTTCCACCAGTACCTGTTTTCAAGTTCCTGTGTGGGATTTAAATTTGGTACTTAAATTTCTGACGTGCACCTTTGAGCCTTTACATTCTTGTCCGTTAAGGCTTCTTACATTAAAAACTATACTTTTAATTGCATTGACATCAGCCCTCAGAGTAAGTGAGTTGCAGGCACTTTCGAGTGGTCCTCCTCACACCATCTTTCATAAAGATAAAGTTGTCCTTCGAGTTAAACCATCTTTTCTGCCAAAAATAGTTTCAGACTTTGATCTGTCACAGAAAATAATTCTACCTGCGTTCTACACTCCTCCTCACACATGTAAGGAAGAGGAAAGACTGCATAGGCTATAACTCAGAAGGGCTCTAAGCTTTTACATCTCAAGATTGTCAAAGATACGTCGGTGTGATCAACTTTTTGTGGGATACACTGGCCGTAAATTGGGACTAGCCGTAACCAAACAAAAATTATCAAGATGGATAATTTTAGCCCTAACAGAGTGTTATAGGCTAGCCGGAAAAGATCCCCCTGAGGGCTTAAGAGCCCATTCAACTAGAGGCATAGCAACTTCAACAGCACTTAAGAGGGGTGTCCCTGTGCAAGATATTTGTGCAGCAGCTACATGGTCATCCATGCATACTTTCATCAAACATTATGCTTTGGACTCAACTACATCTCAAGGAGGTTTATTTGCCAAATCTGTACTACATTCAGTACATAACTAAAAGGCATCTGTACTCCCGCCTCCAATACAAAACTGCTTTGGGAGTCTATCTAAGATGAGGAATACGTGGGAGGACACAATCCATTTGAAGAACAAGTTACTTACCAACTGTAACGTTCTTTCGATTGGATGTTCCTCCCACGTATTCCTCATCAACACTCCCATCCTACCCCACAGTACGGTTTACGTGGTTTACACTCTAAATTCCTTAAAGGCTTGGGTCAATAAGAGGCACACCTTTGTTTATAATACATGGGCTCTGATACGAAAAAACAGAACTGAGACCAACGGGCGCGCTCGATGCATTTATACTACGGATGACGTCGACACTCTTACACCTATCATCACCAAATTCGTCAATGCCTCTTTCCTCACAAACACAGTCCCCACCAGTATCAAAAAAGCTTGGGTGACACCACTTCTTAAAAAAAAAAAAACATCCCTGGACCTGTCAATACCCACCAACTACCGACCTATTACAACGGTCCCATTTCTCCTAAAAATAATTGATAAAATAGCCTACTGCCAAATTCAGAACCATCTGGAACACCATCAACTGTTAGGAGACCGTCAGTCAGGATTCCGTCCCAACCATAGCACAGACAGCCCTCCTTGATCTGAAGATCCAAATGGATGCCACTAGAGAAGCAGGTAAACTCTGTCTACTAATGCTCCTGTACCCCTCACTGGCCTTTGATCTGGTTGACCACGATAAACTCTAACACTCGAGTGAACAATTTCAACCTAGCTCAGAACGCCACCAACTGGATCAAATCATTCTTGGCAGACAGGACCTCCAGAGTATCCATCGGCAAAGAATCGGCAGACCCGGAGCCAGTCCTTGCAGGTGTGCCGCAAGGCTCCTGCCTATCCCCTACTCTGTATAATGCCTATACTAAGCTACTATTCGCAGCTTTGGATGCCATGGGTGTCATCTATACTAACTTCGCTGATGATCCCAAATCCTCATTCCACTCTCAGGTAATCACGAACAAGACTCACTCGTGGTCAAACAAATCTACTCAATCATTCAAAACTGGATGGCCAATAATAGCCATCATCTCAACGATGACAAAACCGAGCTCCTCATACTAGGCTCCTCCAGCAAAATCGATACCCTTGAGCCCGCTTTCAAATCATTCACCATCGATGGCACCATAATCCCTGTTCTTAAACAAGTCAAGACCCTTGGCGTTTACTTGGATGCAACACTATCCATGTCTAAACAAGTAAACACATTAGCCTCGTCGACGTCTTTCACTTCCAAACTCATCTCCCTTAGCCGCAAATTCCTCTCAGCCAATAACTGTTACGCTAGCCAGAGCACTCATGCTGTCTAAGCTATACTATTGTAATATCCTTTTCCTTGGCAACTCCAAAGTCAACATAGCCAAACTTCAACTCATGCAGAACAAGGCCCTCAGAGCAGCCCTAGGCATCAAAAAATCTGAACATATCTCTAACACCAGAAGAGACCATCACTGGCTCCCTATCCAAGCTAGAATCTTATTTAAAGCCTTGAGCATCACTCACAAATGCATGGCCAACAAAGCACCTAAATACCTCAACAACATAGCCATTAAGAAGCCCCAGACCAGACTCCTCAGATCCAATAAAAACGCATACCTTGAAACCTCCCAGATACAAAAGAGAGAAAGGAGGGGGTAGTAGCTTCAAAATACTGGCTCCCAAACATTGGAACACTCTACCCACCCACATTATGAACGAAACATCCTTCCCAAAATTCGAAAGCTCTTTGAAGACTTGGCTATTCAACAAGTACTAACTGAACCAGAGCACCAATCCGCTCTAATTAACTGTACATAGCTGACTATTTTGTATATTGATGTATATTATTGACTGTTATTTCTGTGTTCGCATTTAAGATTGCATTCTCCCATTGTCTAACTACGCCGTGATACCCCCGGGTCTGGGCGTATAACAAATGTAATAAAATAAAAATAAAGTTCATCGGCCAGAAACATTATGCAAACTTCCTGTCTTCATCCTGCTCTTACCCTCCCCACAAATTCATCAACTTGTTTACTCCAGGAAAGTACACTATCTTCAGCCCTACACTGTCCATCTCATCCCCTGTGTATGGGAACTTCTGTATGCGATGGCTTGTTTCCTGCTTTCCCCTAGGTTTTTCCTGATCTACACCTTGCATTCATGGTTCGGAGGTCTTCCCTTCCTGTCCTGACTCCTCATATCTCCAGAGGTGGAGCACTATCACTGTTTGTTCTAAATCCGTAGCCTGGTTCTTAACACCCACTGGCTTAGCTGCAACCTGGCATGTGCCAATGTGATTGGAGGTCTTTCAGCTGTGTTCCCCTTATTTTTAATTTGCATTTGAGATTCTGCCACAGTGCCTTTTTTTTGTTCTCTTCTCTTTAGGTAAATGTGATGAGCCACATATTTGTTCAGGTTGTGTACTAATTAAAGTGGGCTGATGGTGGTAATAAAATTAGTCGGGCTTTAGATCGGCCTATGGAACAGACTGAAAACATTTGAGAATCTTGTATTTATCAATAAATGTCTGGAGTTTTGTCACCACTATTTCTAGATTTTTAGCTGGCCATAACAGGCTGGCTATTGGGCGATAAGTAGCCAGAACTTTGTGACCCAGAGTTGGCTTCTTTACCAGTGGTGTAAAGAATGATTTAACTCCTAAGGAACACAGCCTTGTGATAAAGAAGCATTTATAAAGGACACCAGAGGTTTGCTAAGGACCAAGGCTTGTTTTGCAAAGTATGCCGGGATTGGGTCAAAGGCAACATGTGTGGGTTTTAGCTTTTCCAGGTATCCACGAATTTCATCGGACCCAACAGTGGAAAAGGAGAAACTAGGACTGAAAGTAGGTAAAAATGTAGGGAGGGAGATGCTGAAGTCCGCTTCAGTGGACACTGAAGATACAGACAGTTTCTAATGGTATTAACTTTATCCTGTAAAAACAGATTACATTTGTTGGCCAGAGTGACAGGCTAGAGATTGGGGAGGTTCACATTTCTAGGACTGGAAACATTTCTAATGATCAAAAACAAATTGGAGATGGAACGAGGAAGCGAAAAGGAAGGTCTTGAGAAGCTTCCGTAACTTTAGATATCTGGCTCCAGTCTAAGAGGGGCAAGGAGGCATCTGCGGAGCAGAGATCTACCCCCCCCACTCTATGCTTGGAAAAGTGTTAGGCAAGATTGTATGCAGTACCCTGTGGGCGACTGCACCAGCCTTGTCCTCTTGGCAATAGTTAACCCAACCTTTGGTATAAGCATGTACTACACAGGTTGGGAGAGTGACTGAGCAGCCAGGCTTATCTCAAGAGGGGTCAATATGAGCTGTAGGGTTAATACACAGATTCACAGTGACAAGTATCCAAATAAACACTTACATTCAAGGTTTCTTGATTAAACAATTATTTATTAATTTAACTGTCAGTTGAGTAAGCCTTCTTTAGAAGGGAGCAAACTATGTAACTCAAAAATATGCTTCAAAGTTACACACTTAGTTTTAATAAATCAGTAGATACCCATTTGGGATGGCACACACACTTCCTACACCCTGAGGTGACTTAAATAACTAGGACACTGTGGACATTGATATCACTGGCACATTTAGAGCAATACTGAGGTTAGTGTCAAAAGGAAAAGATGAGGGAATAGAACAATGGTTAGCAAATATTCTTAAGCAGGTAAGTACTTTTTGAACCCTCCAATGCAAAGTCAATTGACCTTTCCTGGGGGAAAGTTAAAGCACAAAGTCAGAGGTAAGAGTTTTTCAATGAGCCAGGACAGCCAATGTTGGTTGAGCAAAAGTCTAGTTGAGCTGAAGCACTTCTTGCAGGAAGGTAAAAAGTCTTGCACAATGTTTTAGAAATCTTTGTTGAAAATGAAATCCCTGTAGGGCCACAAGCAAGCTGGGAGGCTTGTGAGGGGCAAAGCTGCAAGTAACTCTGCAAAAGCAACCAAGTCAAGGCTCAACTGAGATGAGCACCCCCTTAGTTTTACAGTACTTATGGTTTGAAGAAATTGGTTCCAGCTGGCTTCTGTTCCAGTTGTGGGTCTGCATATCCTGTGTTCCTGGGCCTCAGTCGTGGGACTCCTGCACTATGAATTAAAGTTCTGCGGCAGCAATGGGCAAACTTCAGATCAGCAGCACTTGGCGGTTTCAGCTTCTTGCAGCTCTCACAAACAGCACCGCTGTGGTTCTCTGATACCTTTATGAACTTTCCTCACATCTGGGGGTCCAGCACGCTTTGAGGTAGCTCAGGCTTGGTCAGTCCTGCTTCATGGGAGTCCCGGAGGATCTTCCTGGAGCTCTGGTCTGACTTAGAAACGATGCATTCGATCTGGTGTTCCTCTCCCTGGCAATCTGTTCCTGCAGCAGCAATGGAAGCACATCCAGCTATGAGAGGATGTCTAGACTAGTTAGCTTTGGGGTTGATTGGTCCCACCAACCCAAGGGGGGAGAGTTCTGTTGCATGGCTTCTCTAGTCGAGGCAAATTCGGAGCTTCAGCAATGCAGCAGGAATTCACCGGGCAAACCAACAGTCCAGAAGTTGCAGCAAGCATCTCTTCCAAGTTCTTCGGATTCCTTTTGTCCAGTGGTTGACTCTGCCTTCCAAGCAAAAAGCCTCACCTTTATTTGCAGCCTAGCTGTCACTCACGCAGACACGCTGGAGCCAGAGGCGGGCTTCACCAGTGAATATCGCCAAAGAGAAAACTAACAAAGGGACCAAACCTGGTTTGGCGCGCAGAATAAATCTCAAGAAGGACCTTTACAAAAAGAAATGGCGAAAGAAGACCGGCCATTTTCTAGAAATGGGCACCCATGAGATATAATTGCAGCCCATGGTAGAAACACTCAATGGTAGTAAAGTAAACCACTGCCACCAGCCATTAATTGCAGAACAGGTGACCTAAACATTTTTTCCATGAGAAACTAGATAAAGGGGATACAAAGTAACCTCTATAGCACCCTATGGTAAGATGGTGTGCTGGGTCTAGAAATTTACAAAATGTAAGTAAAGTCAATTTTACTTCACTGCTCTTGGAAACATTAGTTTCACCAAGAGAAGGTATTTAAAACTTTGGGAAATATTTCCCTGTGCCGCTGCACTGAAGGTGCTGTGTGTCGCAATGTAAAGATGATGCCCATGGAGTTTGTCAGACTCAAAAGTCAAAAAACGCAAAGCATTAAAAGTACAAAGTCCCAAAGTTCAGCAAAAGAGCTGGGGTTCTCTAAGTTGGGAGGAATTTAGCACTAAGCTTAAAATTCTCCCTAACAAAAAGCATCTGATCTGCACAGTTGGAGCCAGAAGACCGAAGGTCTCTAGCAGGAAGGTATTTAGAGAGGGAGAGTTTGGTATAGCAGGGCCCCAGGCCCCAGAATGCCTTGTGGGTGATGCTGGGGGTTTTGAACTTTAGCATTGCAGCAACCCGGATTCAGTGGAGATATTTTAGGGCGATGTGGTCACTGGGCTTCAGGCCAAGGATATGTCTCGCAGTACTGTTCTGGATTAGTTGATTGGGGAGGAGGGATGAGTTGGGCAGATTGAGGAAAAGGCTTTTGCAGTAGTCTTGCTTGGAGAGGGCCAGAGATCTGTAGACCTGGAGTTTCTGGGGGAAG
Source organism: Ambystoma mexicanum (assembly GCF_040938575.1). Taxonomy (NCBI): domain Eukaryota; kingdom Metazoa; phylum Chordata; class Amphibia; order Caudata; family Ambystomatidae; genus Ambystoma; species Ambystoma mexicanum. The sequence continues at coordinate 54,397,540 of NC_090923.1, forward strand.
GTGAGTAAAGGGAGAAATCCTCTGAGGTGTAGCTGAAAGTGGGCCTTCTTGGGTCAGTGTGAGGAGAGGAGGAATCTAAGATGACGCCAAGGATTTTTGTCTCGCAGGAGGGTGATGGGAGGGGTCCAATGGAGGGTGGCCCTAGGCTGGCAGCGAGGGAGCAGGCTGCCCAATGAGAAGGATCTCTGTCTAACTGGCATTAAGGCAGCGATCATTTGCTATTCAGGCATGGTGCACTGCTGACTGGCAGTTAGAAATGAGGAAAAGGAGGCGGCCGAGGAGGGACGTTTGAAGGAGTGCCGCATGTCACCTGCCTAACACTGGAAGTTGGAGATGGAGATCAAATGGGCTAGAGGGCTCAGGTAGTTGTTGAAATGCTAACGCGAGAAGGTAGGGCCGTGAGGGACACCCCGGTGGAGAGATGGAGAGAAAAAGGCAGTTGCACCTCGGAAGGTCGGTCTGAGAAGGTCAACCAGTACGGAGTCAGGTCTGTGATGCCAAGGGTCTCGTGGGGCAGATTTGTCACGGTGGCTTGATTGACCGCCTCAGGTCAAGAAGGATAAGAACGGAAGGAGATTTTGAACCTAGATTAGATGGCAAGTCTTCACAGGTGTTCAGGAGCAGTTTCCATGCCTCTTGGAGCTCTGAAGCTAGACTGGTGGTTGTGGAGCCAACCAACCGGTTCAGTGTGATTTAGCTGTTGGGCGGTGTAGAGGGGAGTTCTGGGTCTTGGATCTGCTTTGGTGCAAATCTAAAAGCATTTTTGTAACTTTTGGTCTGCCTGCAACATCGCGGACTAGTATGCGCAGGACCCTCCTTTCTGCCGGCACTCTTCCTTGTTTCCGAGGTCTTTGATTGGGCCTAGCAACACGCTCCCCTCCCACCCTCCACCTGCTTCCTGGAATGGTCTTTTTCCTAAACCTCCCCATATGTGCCAGTTGGCTGCCTCAAACCTTATCTTCACAACCTTCCAGTGCAGCCCTCTGCCCGGCTGTCCCCTCGGCTAGAGGTCCCAAGGCAAAGGAACACTCTAGAAGTAGCTCCAGAGGGTGTCTGAAGCAACTGACAAGCTAATGAGTGAACCATCAGTGCTTCACACTAAACTACCCATCCATTCACAATTGCCTATATCCTTTGTATACAAGTGTTCCTCACCGCAAACTTCAACTCCCCAGATTATTCATAGCTGTACATTAATCATCTCCCTAAAGTCACATCTAGGCCTTTTTCCACTGATTGCTGCATTCTCAAACCTAGGGCTTTCTCCCACTATCCAGAAATGTTGCATCTAGGTTGGTTTCCACTAATTGCTAATACGCTTTAACCAAAGGAAACAACCGTAGGGTACCTCGGTTCTCGTCTAAACCTGCACCGCAGGCCAGGTCCTTCTAGACTAGATCTTCCCCTTTATGCCCAACAAGGAAAATATAGCTGTAGGGTAAGGACGCCCAGTCACTCACCCAGAGACCCCCACCCTTCTCTAGAATGTGGTCTTGCATGGATTCACATGCTCATGAATATTACCTGTCAGGCTGGGAATCCTCGGTAAAGAGAAAATCAGTTTGTTTCACTTGAACGGTCTTTCACCCAACAACCAATCACTGGTGTCTGGGTCATACTACCCCCAGCCAATGACTGCCCTCTACCTAAGCCCCCTCCTCTGGCAGCCATCTCCAGATTTCTTACCGCATGTTCAAGTGTTGGGAGTCCTTGTGCTTTAGCTCTCGAGCTTTTACTGTGTTTTGAGATTTTTTTTTTTCTTTTTTTTTTCTAAGCTCCATTTTATTCAGTCAATCGAGCCTCAAGCTCAATTGATCCATCTTCTGATTAAAGGGGACCCGTTTTCGGATTCTTCAGCGACCATCAAGTGCGATTTATTTATTTTTCTTCAAGTTTCTTCTTGGAGGATTCCAGAAGCTTCTTCAAGGCCTACCCCGCGTGGACATGGTGGATGAGAAGGACTCTGCGCCTCCAAGGTTTGCCTCGGCAGCAACCTACTGAATGTCTTTTCAGATGACGGATATTCCCTGTACCTTTACTGCCTGCACTTGGACCAGACGCACGTGGAGGATGACTGTGCGGCTTTTCGGGAGATGGTGCCCTGCACATGGAGCGATCGCCGCAAGCGCCTCAACAAGTGGCTGCAGGCCAAGGCCCCTGCTCTGGGTGATTCCCGGCAGCATGCCTCCCCTGCAGCATGCCTCCCCTGCCCAGAAGAAGAAAGGTGAGCAGTCTTCTTAGACCTTTGAGGGCGCCACTCCCACGGGGGCCCAACATAAGGCTAAGCACTGCGTGTCCACTGCCTCCGGGAGCGCCGTTGCAACGGGCTCCTTGGAGGCAAGGGCGAATGCAGCGCCTCCAGCGCCTTCGACTACGGGCCAACGCTCAGGATCTTCAAAGAAGAGGAAGTCTGACCATCCAGGCAAGCTCTTGGAGAAGACCCAGACCAGCGCTGGCAAGAAGGCCAAGGGGGAGGCTGGTCGCAAACCCCCTCCCTCACACCCCACCTGCTCCCAAGGTGAAGGACTCGGACAAGACGTGAAGGCCCAAATACATCAGACGAAGGCCCAAGCTTCCATCGAAATGGTGGCAGTGATCCGCAGGGCATGGCCCCAAAGGCGAGAGTACCCCTGCCTGCCAGGAGGGAATCCTCTTTCGGGCCCATCGAAAAGACGCCAGAGAAGGTGATGCCCATCATATCCCCGAAACCGTCTCCCTTAGTCGTAGAGAAGGGCGGGGGGGGGGCGGCATAGTGGCCCTCCAGGGCACGGACATCTTCTCAGAGAGGGAGCTCACCAACCTCCCTATCCTCCTGGGCCCTACTGGAGGGATCCCGACAAAGGGGATGGCGAGGAGACAGACTAGGAACAGCAGGGTGGTGACGACACAGAGGAACAACCTAAGCCGCAAACACCCTTGTCTCCGTCGCCACCACCTCAACAGCCACCTGGGGATACCCTGTGCTCGGAGATCCAGACAAGGATGCCTCTTACGCCAGCGGCCCCACGTGCGGCGCCAGCACCATCAGAGGAACCACCATCCAAGCGGAGGAGAGTCCACCACACTTCTCCATTCCACCCTTTGCCTCCCTCTCCCCCACCGAGGGATGAGGCGGACCCAGAAACACGACGGCGGGTTGGGGGATCTCCACTTGCCAGATACTCACCGCCCGACCAGATGGGCTTGTTCCACGCCATGATCTCCAGGGCCTCTGAGGTATTCCAGTTCGTCCCGCAGAATAAAGGTTTCCTGTACCAGTGCCGAGATGCGAAAAGGAAGACCGTGCTGTCGATCCCGCTTTTGGATGACATTTGGGGCAAGGGATTGTCCCTCATGAAGAACCCTTCATTGGCTCCGGCGAAGAGGGACCGTTGTGAGAAGAAATACAGGGTGCTGGACTCTGCGACCAAATGCTTTCGGTGGCAGCCAAGAAGTCTCCTTGCTCCTCTTTGTTGGCGGCTTCCTCACCCAGGTGTTGAGGTGAAGAAATTGATGCCATAGGTTAAGAGTTATCACGTTGGCAGCGACTACTATAAAGTCCGCTAATGCCCTCGTCACTGTGGCGCGTTACGACAGAGCTTTGGTTCAAGATGGACACCCCCCTCATCCCTCCCTCCTGGACATCCCGACGACAAGAGGGCAGAGGCATTGGAGATCTTACAGGAAGGCGAGGTGGCTTCAGACCATGCCATTACACAGTGGCCACGGACATTGCCGACACGGGATTCCACCAAATGGGCAACAGCGTTTATCTTCATCGGCAGGGCTGGCTGAGGGCCACTACTTTCCGCCATGATGTTCAGTCGAGGGTGTTGGACATGCCCTTCAGGAACAATTGTTTGGGAAGACTGTGGACAATCAGGCCATCAAGCGGAAACTTAGACGGCTCGTGCTTTGGGCACGCTGCCGTAACAACGGGCTTCCTTTTGGACTTCTGGAGGAAAATCCCAAGGTTCTTCTAAAGGATTCGGAGGAGGTGCTTCGTCCTGCCGTCAACCCTCCCGCTCGTCAGCCCGGGAGTCCTAAAGGGGGTGTGCCAAGTCTGGAGGTGGACGTCGTCGCCAAGGCTCCCCCCCCCCCAAGGTGGCGCTTTCAGTCCATACAGGACTGAACCGGCCACGGAGTTGGGCCCCCACCCGTGCACCCCGGTGGGAGGCAGGCTGGCAAACCTCATCAGCGTGTGGAAGACCATCTCCACCAACCGTTGGGTGCTGGATGCTCTCGCCCACGGGCACACTCTAGAGTTCCAACGGAAGTGTCCCTGTATACCACTGGTGGCCCATCAGGAAAATCACATACCTCCGCTGCTGCGGAGGTGCAGGCCATGCTTACAAAGGGTGCGATGGAGCCCGTTCCAAAGAGGCTCCGGGGCTCCGAATGTACTCTCGTTAATTCCTTGTCAAAAAGAAGACCGGCTGTTGGAGGCCCATCATGCGCATCAAGTTTCAAATGTTTCAGATGGTGACTCTTCAGCACTTGCTAGGCAGCTGGAAGAGGGGATTTTCTGTCGTCGCTGGACTTGGAAGATGCCTATTTTCACATCTCCATACACAAGGGCCACGCAAGTATCTGCGCTTCGTGGTTCAAGGCCCTTCCCTTCGGACTAAAGTCAGCACCAAGAGTGTTCACCAAGTGCCTGGCGCCGGTGGTGGCGCAGCTGCGCCTAGGAGGATCCACGTGTACCCTTACCTGGATGACTGGCTAATCCGGGCAAGGTCAAAGGACATAGTCGTCGAACACACAGCAAAGACCATCCAACTCCTGCCGGATCTTGGGTTCTCGGTGAACTATGCAAAGTCCTGCTTGATTCCATCGGAGGATGCACAGTTTCTGTCAGTGTCATGTCTGGCCCCTCAGTCGGAGGAGAGGATAGCGGCCATCTTGGGCAAGTCGCAACGGCTGTTGGCCCTGAAGTTCGCAAGGGTAAGGTCCATCAAGTCCATACTCGGCATGATGTCATGAATATACCTCATTCGGCTGTGCAGGCTACGGATGCGTCCGTTGCAGGAGTTCCTCCACGCCCGTTGGATACAAGTGTCGGGAAGCTTAAAGGACAAGATCACACTCCACAAGAGTTTCCGTTGAGCGTTATGTTGGTGGGGAGTGCGCGCACATCTGCCCGCAGGCGTGGATTTCCAGACCCCACCTCATCAGGAGACGGTCACAACGGACGCCTCCCTGGGGAGCGCACACCGGAAGTCTTCATGCAAGAGATGCATACATCAATGTGTTGGAGCTACGGGCAGTGTTTTGTGCCTTCAAGTCCTTTTGCCTTTCCCTCAGGGACAAGGTGGTACAGCATTTCACGGACAACACCACCCCGATGTTCTACATCCAGAAGCAGGGAGAACCAGATCCCCGGCCCTCCCCAAAGAGGTGCAGCACTTGATGAAACGGATCCCGTTTCATCTGGCAGGAATGAAGAACACTTGTCGCCGACTCTCAGCAGGGAGCTGGGCTCGTACCACGAGTGGGAACTTCGGCAGGGCCAAGTGGATCTCCTGTTTCGCAGATGGGGGCCATCACCAGATCCATCTGTTTGCGATGAACACCAAGTGCCATAGGTTCGCCAGCAGGTTTCCCCAGCCGGGAAGCATGGGGGACACATTCTCTTTCCCCTGGGACGGCCTGTTCCTGTATGCGTTCCCTCCGTTGCCGTTGCTTCTTCGACTAGTCAATCCATAGATGGTCCCGGTGCAGGATGATCCTTGTTGCACCGGCGTGGCTTAGACGGATGTGTTACCCGGACCTTCTGGACATGTCTGCATCCCCTCCAGTCAAGCTTCTAGCGATTGCAGATCTTCTCGCCAAGGAAGACGGCGCAATTCTGCACCACGACCCAGGATCACTGAACCGGAGGGTCTGGCTCCTGCAGCACTAGAGTTTGGTTGCTACGATCTCCCAGCGGATTAAGTAGGTGCTCCATAAGGCCAGTGCTTCGTCTACTCTCAAATGCTATGGGCACAAGTGAAAAAGGTTTGCCGTTTTGTGCCGTGCACAGAAGATCGACCCTCTACGAGTCACTGCTCCTCAGGTGCTTCGTATTTGTTGTTAGCCAAGGCGAGACTGGCCCATGCTTCCATCAAAGTTCCTCTGGCGGCTATCGCCTGCTACACCAGATCTCATGGACTATCATCCTTATGGTGGCATCTATTTCTCTCGTTCCCACTGGTGAAGGCTCTGGCGTGGGAGCTTAATGTGGTGCCGACTAGGCTCATGGGTCCTCCATTTGAGCCTATGCTTTCGGCACCACTGACATTTTTGGCATGGAAATCAATTTTTCTTGTGGCCATCACGTCCTCGCGACGAATGGAAGATGTCGGGCCCTCTTGTAAACCACCTTATTTCACATTCCACAAGACGAGGGTGGTGCTACGGAAGCACCCCTCCTTCATGCCGTCTGACTCATCTAAATGAGCCCTTGGTGTTACCTGTATTCTTCCTGACGCTTTTGTCGCCGGCTGAGAGGACTTTGCACTCGCTGGATGTGGCTAGAGCACTGCAGTTCTATGTGGACCGCACAAAGAGCTTCCGGAATACGTTGCAACTTTTTCTGAACTTTGGCCCTGTGAACCATGGGAAGGCCCTCTCCAAGGCTTCCATTTCCAAGTGGCTGTCCGGCTGCATCACCCATTGTCACCGGTTGGCAAACCGACCATTGCCTGGCCATCCGAGAGCCCACTCGACGAGAGCTATCGCTGCAACTACGGCATTCCTGTCTGGTGTGCCCCTGCTTGATATCTGCAGGACTGCTACATGGAGGTCGACGCACACCTTCATAAAGTTCTACTGCGTGACTGGGATTCCAGGGAGGGGTCCAGTGTTGGCCAAGCAATGCTGCGCAACCTGTTCGCTTGAAGGTGAGCCTGGTGAGGAGGTAAGAGATGCTTCATGTTGAGCCTTGCCACCTCCCGTGGTTGTGCATGTGTACTGCAGTGTATTCTTTATTCAGGAGCATGTGAATCCATGCCAGACCCCATGCTGGAAAAGGAACAAGTTACTTACCTGTAACTGTTCTCCAGCATGGGTCTGGCATGGATTCACATGCAAACCCTCCTGCCTACCCCTCTATGGCTCTTCTCTTGGCCCTACTGCCACTTTATGCTACCAAATCTGAAGATGGCTGCCATAGGGAGGGGCTTAGGTAGAGGGCAGTCATTGCCTGGGGGCTCTAGGACCCAGAGACCAGTGATTGGTTGCTAGAAGAAAGACAGTTCCGAAGTGAAACTGATTTTTTTTTTTTTTCTTTTGAGGATTCCCAGCCTAACAGGGAATATTCATGAGCATGTGAATCCATGCCACACCCATGCTGGAGAACAACAGTTATGCAACTTGTTCCCTATCAGATATCCATCTCACATATCGGGCCTCAAGACCTCCCTAACCACACCATTCTGCCTGTCGGCGGTGGAAACGGGCAGCCACTACCAAACAAGTTGGACAACATCCAACACTGTCACAAGACAAATGATCCACCTGCCACACTACATTTATTAACCCCATATTAAAACTCGATGCTTCCCCACTATCCCTGGGTGGACACCTCTCCTCGTCACTTAAGCGCAAGGTGCGAGTGAGTGGTGTTTATGCACCTAGTGCCCCTATTGCTGAGGCAAGCTTTGCTTTGAACCCCCTCCATGCCACAGCCCCCTGTGCTTCCTCGCTCCCCCATTACTCCGGGTGGTTGCCAAGGCGTAATCCCTCCCCCGACTGTGACTGGCCCAGAGCCCCTACAAAACTCATGATAGGACAGCCCTCTGACGGAATACAAGCGGCAAGGGACAGCTCCTGTAGAGGCGGCTCCAAATTGTGTCTGCATGTGTCAGAATGGAAAGCAGGCAGAAGTCAACCAGCGTCAACTAACAAGGTAGGCATAATAGTAACAGCTAAGACATCCTCCATCTCATCTTTTTAAACCACCCACACTTGAAATAATTACACCAACCACTCACAGCAACGACGCAAGACATCGTTCTGGAAAGGGAATCTAAATCAAATCTCATCTCTAACTGTTTTGTGAAACCTAGGCCTTTTCTCCCACTATCCAGGAAACTCAAATCTAAGTATGTTTTCTCCTTGATGCCCTCCCCCCCCCCACTTCACCACCTCTGGATTATAACATCGACTACAAAGTCGAAAGACCAGAGAATACAGTTATACCTATAATCACAACAGAAGAACTGCCACAATCCAAACTCTGCGAGGCTCTACAGGCGGGCTACTGCCCCTGTGACCCAACGGAAACCTCTAGACCAACTTAGTAGGAAGAACCACAACATGCCGTGACACAGAACATGACAAAGACCATGAAAAATGGAACAAGGAACAAACCAAATGAGACCACAGCATCTCATTGTAGAAACTGCCACAAATACAGAACACACCCCTATAAGCACTGCAGCTAATGAAACAAATCTCATGCGAACATAAAGGTCACTATCTAACACTGTACCTCGCAACTGACAACGCACCACAACATCTCAATGCCGCCAACATCATACTGGAATCACGCAGAAAAAAGAGAAACTCCACGAAGAGAAAAGAACGAAACCAACGTGCCTCTCTCCCCTTATAATCACAAACACGAGGCCAGCGCCACAAACCACTACAAAACATACAAGAGGAAGAAATCGGCAACCCAATAAATTAGACCATTTAAACGACGAGTCATACCCCACAGAGAACCAATTACATCCGGACAGCAACATGGAAGTAGACCAACAGAAGCGCAAAACAAAACCAATATTTAAAAAGATCAACCAAACCACAAGAAGGATCCACTGCAACCTAATCAATGCAAGATCAATGTCCAAACATGCAAGAGTTTTATGACCTACTGTGACGGAGGGGTCGACATCCTATTCATTACAGAAACATGGTTACATGACAACTACAAAATCACACTACACAACTGCCTCCCTTTCAAGTTCTAACAGGCAAACCGAAAAGACAAAAGAGGAATTGTCATAGCATACAAGAAACGCCTGAAAATGAAAACGAATGTACTACTAAACATCACAAACTGCGAATCCATAATACTTTACCTGACGGTGAACCCCAAAACAAGCCTCAAATTAGTTAGTCTTACAGACCACTGACATACGAAGCAACCTTCGTGGAATGCCTCACAGAAGCCATCACCAACCTAGCTATTGAGCAGGACCAACTGATTGTCCTCTGGGACTTCAACATCTGGTTTGAAGAAGAAACCGCTGACTCAGAAATAACTAGCGAAGAACTGAAGACCATGCAACTACATCAGTTGGTCAAAGGAGCAACACACACAGTGGGGGACACACTTGACGCAATCTTGGCCGAAAGAAACCATCACCGCAGTGCCTCCGATACAGATTTTCTGGAGTGATCACCTTATTCCATTTGTGATCACGCTACCAATGAAAGCAGCCAAACAACCCAACAAACTGCCAACTATCATGAAACTGGAGGACCATCAAAGATAGCAACTTGACAACCACCAACCACGAACTTGAACGAAGTCGGCAAAACCAGAAAAACGGAACTACTTCATAAATGGATCACCGGGGCAATCCACAATATATCCAAGTAATAACCTTTCACCCCATTGTGCAAGAGAACAGCAAAATCTCCATTCCTCAGTGCCATGAAAAGGAAAACAAGAAGCTGGAAGTAGAATGGAAGAAAAAATACGACCAGGCATGTAAAATACAATTCCAACGGCCACTCCGTCATACAAAAAGGAAATCCATAAGGCCAAAAAGAAATACTACAACTGTTCAACATACCGGTACCCTCACTGAAACTGCAACAACCTTGCAGACTAGTCAACCGAACACACAACCCACCCTCCCAACAGAGGATAGTCCGAACAAGCTCAAATTTCCCACACATCAGCACAGACCTTCATCAAGCTGGTAAGAAATGGCAACAAAGCAGGCCTCCTACAAGGACCCCTGTCCCCCAGATATATGCATCAATCCTGACACAAGGCGCACCTCTGGCATACTACAGAAACCTCAACTTCTCACGAGCAACATGGAAACTACCACAAACTTTCAAATCGGCTTACATTAAACCACTCCTCAGGGACACAGCAGGCAACGTAGAAGACCTCAATCTACAGACCCACCTCCAGCATCCCCTACCCAACAAAACTACTCGAAACATAGGTCTATGGAATAACACAACAACACATACAAATACATACGTCTGGACAGGCACAAGTCTGCTTCAGACTTTGAGAGGAACGGAAACAGCACTCAATCTTGAACGATCTAAAGACAAATGCAGACTCCGACACAAGCTCAGCTCTGATACTTCTACACCGCTCCGCAGCATTTGACAGTCAACCATGGCATACTTCTCAAAAGACTAGAAGAAATGGGAATCGCTGACCTAGTACTGCTCTGGTGCAAATCATTAACACCAACTGTCTGGATTAAACATTTTAAATCCACTCCAAGAGAAACCACCTGTGAAGTACCACAAGGATCATCGTCTCGACTGCCCGTCAACATCTACCTGACTCCTCTAATCAAGCTCATTAAAAGACACTTCTTCACATGCTACATCTACGCCGATGACGCACATCTACAAAATACAAGACACACAAGAAAACACACCGCTGGAAGACTTGTCTGCATGAACTCTACCGGTGGATGAACACAAACGGCCTCAAACTCAACCCAGGCAAAACAATGGTTCTACCCACAAACTGGGAAAATAACCACTACATCCCATGGCCAACAGAACTAGGAACAGCAGATGCTGTCGACAACAGTAGCAAATCTTGGAGTCCTGATGAAAAACAAGTTAACAGTAGCACCACAAGTAAACGCCATAATGGGGAAATGTTTCTTCCTTCTGCACACAGTAAAAAGGATCCTACTGTTCCTTTCCTTCACCCATAAAATTCGCAATCTCCCTCATCCTATCCAGAATACACAATGCCAACAGCAGTTACCTTGGAATGGCGAAAACGCCTACTAAAACTACAATGTATCCAAAATGTATGGACTAGACTCCTGCTCAGATTAACGCATCACCTCAGTGCTAAACATGCTACATTGGCTACCCATAAAAAACAAATAAGGTTCAAAACAATGTGCGTAACGCACAGAGCAATCTGCGGCCCAGGAGAATTCCTTCAAAAGAAAAGGAGCATCTACCTTGCGGCAAGACCACTCTGATCAAGCAATGGCATTCGCCTAAAACCAAAACCATACAATAAGAGAATATTCAGAGGCTCGTCATTCTCCCACCTGGCAGCAAAAACCTGGAATTGCCTCCCAAAAAAATGCAATACAAAGGATCACTTGAAATTCTGGAATCTACTTAAAACTTGGTTCTTCACATCAATCAGAAGGGAACGACTAGGAAACAGAGACCCTGCTGGAAACAGAGCTCACCTTAAACGTACACAGAAAAATACAAACCAGGGAGAAAAGCTGAAGAAAGAACTACCCCCGTACAATATACCACTTTAATCAATACCCTGGAAATGGGATCCCCCTCCCGACAGACAGGGGGACCATCAACCAATACTGCCAACCCAAGAGGGCTAAGGGCACCGACCCCCAGCAGGTTGGGATCCTGCACTAGAAACCTTGGGAGGCACCCAAAACCCCTAGCCTAATCATCTCTAGCCCGGGGGTGGGAGGGAGGCCATCACAACCTCTCAGTCCCACAAACCGCAAGAAAGATACAGATGAAAACCACCCTACGCTATGCTGGTTGATTAAACTGCCACAATACCCAACACACAGGACGGACAAAAGATTAGTACAAGAGTCCAAAGCAACAAGGTAAGATATTCCCAGCCCAACTCTAAAAACCTCAATTTCCGCATACATTTATCTAACCCAAACACACACAACCAGATCGCTGCACAGCAGTCCGCACGCACTTCACCACAGTGCAACAACAAAATTAACACCTTGTCATGCACCACAGTACATTGGGGGGGGGGGGGCGATTGTACACATCCGAAAATCGCACTGATTATGGTTATGCTTCTATATATGGAAATGTCTCTCAATAGGGGTGGGGCTATTGGTTTGGAAAGTGGGTGCACTTTTTATGGGAAATGTAATGATTGATGAGTATTGGCACGATTTGACTGTTTTCCTCACACTACCCTTGTTTCATTGTAAAAATAACTGATGATATAGATGGCCTGCTGAGGAAAGGCAGTATGAGCTGAGGAACCAATGAGGCCCTAATATTGCACATTATATTAGGTAGGTTTAACCTTGTGAGGACAGTCTTAATCTGTGTATCCAATGAATATGGATGGTGCTCCCACAAGCCTACAAAAACTTAAAACTTGTAGTTTTAAAAGTATTTGTGCAATTTTTAATTGGGAGTATTGCAACTAAAAGTGAGTAATTAAGTGCGTTTCCTACTACTGTTAGGCTTACAAATGGGGCCAGAGGGTTGACTGGTCAAAGTATTTCTATAAAAAGTGGATAGACCTCGTAGGAATCAAAATACAACACTTGGGATTATCAATACTCCACTGAAGAGTCAAATATTTTGTTACATCTGCCAACATTCATCAAACCAGTTTTACCCAGCTTTGAGTCAGTTGCAAGTTAACAAAATGCACTTCCGATCTTGCAGTGAGGCTCAAACTACGCTTCAGACTTCAGGCCAAACAACCGTGAGTAAAAATCTTCTCTAGCATGCAAATTATCCACTACTCAGACAACCCAGAAGAAAAATCTACCTTTCCTGGATGGTGACCCAACAGGCGTGACGGCAATGACTGAGAAGGCACCAAAAAGACTGCACCAGGCAAAGCTGACCTGGGTGGCTAGAGGGGAAACACTGAGCAACTAGCCAGCTGAAAACTCCTGTCGCGGGGGTAGGTGACAATAGTGGAAGAGACCTCAGACGGCCTAAAGGAAGAGCAGAAGTTGGTGTAATGACGCTTCTTGATGACTGCTTCCTACCTTGAGGTGCTAGGACTAGGAAAATAATTAGTGAACTAAGCCGAAAAAAGGTCTGAGTACTAGACATCGGCTGGCTTCAAACACTCACATCCACCCACACACTTGGTTGCACTGTCTAGGGATGGGAACCAATCTAAACCACTATAGAAGATGCAGGGCTGGGCTCACATACGCCACGATCGGTGCCAAACAAAGGCCCAAAAAATTCAATGGCTGAGATTAGAAATGTAAAGGCTGCATTAGTATCACAACGACTAGAAGTAGGAAGGCACTAGGTGCACAAGGGTGTTGTGACAATGCCCTTCTGTCATCACAGTGTGTAACTTGATAAGGGATTATGTGCACATATTGTGCATGATCAATGTTTTCCAGAGGGGTTCAGTCACCCTGTAATAAAGAGTTTGGTTTTAGCACTCGGAACAATAATCGAAAGATTACAGATGACCCGAATGACCTAACAGTGATTGTACTGAAATGTTAACACATCTGTCTCTAGGAAAATATTACTGGGATAACTGACCTCAGCCGACATGTGTTTTGACCCCCTGCGGGTCTTTCTCATCGCAAGTGAAATCATTATTCAAATGGATAAATCCCATTCCACATTTGCTTCTTAGTGTTGATACTCTCATTTCTTGTGTTCCACGTTTTGTTCCTCAATCCAGTATATTACATACAAATCTTTATTGCAGATGTCGGCGATCAAATTGGTGATTCCAAAATCGAAACATTAATTTTACTGGGAATTTGGTATCTTAAACACGAGCTTCACGTGCGATTGCCAGAACCGCTCACGGCAGGGACTGTCGTCCCAATTACAACCACAATCTCAACTGAAGCCGGTTCTTTTTAGACACCATTTTCCAAGTAACATTACCAGTTTACATTCCTAGTTGGCTTCCCTAAAAATACTGTTCAAGATGGAGGTGGCCCAATAAAAAGGCTCTGTATCATAGAGTACTTGATTACTTAATCAAAAGTGGCAGTCATTGACAAAGACAAGGTCCATTAATCATTTGAAAATCTATTGATGTCATAAATGTGGAAAAACATAAATATGACGCAAAATGGAAACAAAAGCTCAGACACCACATTTAGCAACTTTCTCCAACTTCGCATTGTGCTCTACAATATTGCAGACTTTATACACAAGCTTTCACAGCAGCACAATCTGTATTGCGCCTGAGCCCACTTACATACTTCAAGCCCTGGCAGAGCTATAAAGTGCTTTTTAGACATACCTAATGATGACATTTCTGTAAATCTTACTTATTACTTCTCACTCTTGTCTTCAGTTTGTTGCAAATGAAACTAAGCCTTCGTTTTATTTTCTTTTTCTTTTTTAGTCTTGGGATTTGGTGAAACAGACGCAAAACTACCTGAAACTGCTGATCCATATAATCAACGGCGATGGTGAGCCTTCTGTTTTTTTAACTTTTTGCTTGATTGCTTTCCTTGTAGAATGTATTTATCTGATACTTATTTGTCAGGCAACTGTCTGCGCTAGGATATTCCAGACCGATTTTCCATTTGATAATGTTTTGCACCATGAACCGATGAGATGCATAGTCGCGTGGCTCCATGTACTCCCAGCCCAAATCTAGTTTTTGGGCAGCAACATTGAAACAAACCTTTAAACGGCCAATCTTGTGCGGCCTCACAGCCATAATATTCAAGAATGAAAAAACTTTCAACCCTCCGCATATCGCTGACGCCAAGTCTGACTTGAGGAGATATCCTCAAGACCAGTTTCAGTAATCCAGGAGCAGAAGGGTTACCGTTTCTCAATCCTTGTGCTGGGTGACTGATCAATCACAGCCTTATCACTGTTCTTGGTATCAGTTGTTCAGAAACCTGAGACATTGATCATAAATTAGGCTTTACTTCTCTGATTCAAATCCAAAGTACACAGTTCATCTTTGCTATTCTAGGCCCTACAGCGAGCAAAGTGTTTTCACTACAGGACCAAACCTGGCTCTATGACCTTTTCATCTGCAGTGTATTAGCCTGTTTATTTCCAGATGTTGGGTCTCCTGGCGGCATGTCGCATGTTACTCTTTGCAGGCTAAAAATGGGAAATGGCATTTCTAAATTAGAATCTGCTCACTTATCCATAAATTCTCCGGCATGGATTTATGTGCTCATGAATATTCCCTGTTAGGCTGGGAATACACGGTAAAAGTAAGCTTCACTTTCACTTATTTCTCCTCTAAACCAATTGCACTCCTCTGGGACATGATGCCCCCATCCAATGACGGTCCTCTCCCTAAACCCCTCCTCTGGCAGTCATCTTCAGATTTTTTTTGTCCTGGAGTTTGCTCTCAGAGCTCTTTTTCTTTTTTCTTTTTTTTGACGGAAAAAGTTCTATTTTTCTTTCAAAGAACCCTGTGTGCTCTTTGCTTCATCCGACAACAGCGGGGGGACCCATTGTCTGTGAAGTTCCGCACCCCTCAATGGTGAAGATCGTTGCCAGGTATGACAGAGTTGTGGTACAAGCTGGGGCCTATTCTGGAGTTCCTCCCTGATGATAAGGAGTCAATCGCTCCCTTCCAGAAAGGGGAGGTAGCGTCTGATCACGCTATCAGTGGTATTGGACGTCGCCAACACAGCGTTCTCACAAATGGGGAACAGTGTCTGCCTTCGCCAAGGCTGGATGAAAGCCACAAATTTCCGACAGGAGGTCCAAGCGTAGGTGCTGGACATGTCCTTCAGTGAGAATCTATTTGGGGAAAGTGGCCGACTAATCCCTCTAGGCCATCAAAGCAGATACAGACTGCCCGTTCCCTGGGCACGCTCCAGCAGCACTGCTCTTTTCGCTCCTCCAGGGAAAGCCGAGTAGGTCTTCAAAAGTTTTCTCCACATCGTACAGACAGCCTTCCAGATACTTAGCTCAGGAAGCTTACAGAGGCCGTTCCAGGCCCTTGGTAGCAGAGGACTCTGTCGCCCGCAGGGCAGGACACTGGTGCCGAAGTAAGCCTGAACCGACCTGGTGGGAGGCCGGCTGATCATCGGCAAGTGGAAAAAGATCACCACCGACAAATGGGTGCTGGACGCTCGTGCCCAAAGCTTCAGCTCAAGTGTCCGCAGAGGCCCCCCCCCCACCCCACGACCACCCCTCCGGTTACTCGTCAGGAACAGCACATCCCTCAGCTTCTGGAAGAGGTATGGGCCATGCAGTGAAATATGGCGATGGAGCTAGTTCCCAAACGGCTCTAGGGCTCGAGTCTATTCCAGGTACTTTCTGGTCAGAAAGAAAACGGGAGGAGGGGGGGGGGGGGCTGGAGGCCCATCCTCGACCTATAATAATATTTTCACATTTATATAGCGCTACGAACCCTCAGGTATCTGAGCGCTGGTTATTATTACCCACGTTGTGTGGTGCTCATTTATCGACCTCGGAAGTTTGAAAGGCTGAGTTTGGCCCTGCTGGGATTCGAACCTGCGTCAGGCTCTGCACGGATGTCAAAGCGAGCGCTCTACTCGCTGTGCCACTTGACCGGCTTGACTATGCCTGAACAAATACCAAGTCCCAAAAGTTCAGGATGGTTACGTTGAAACACTTGCTCGGCCAACTGTTAAACTGAGACTTATTGATGATGGCCCTGAAGGAAGCTTACTTCCAGGTCCCCATTCACAAAAAACAGAAGTTTCTACGCTTTGTGGTGCAGAAGAATTACCAGTGCAAGGCTCTACTTTCCGTCTTGAAGTCGGCCCCCAAAGTGTTCTCAAAATGCCTGCCACCAGTGGCGGCTAACTGCATCTACTGGGTTTACATGTATACCAGTACCTGGACGACTGGCTGATTCGCATCCGCTGGCTGACCACACAAACTACCCAAAGTCCTGCTTAACGCCATCACAGAACGCGCTATTTCTAGGCGCCAGACTCTATACAGTGTCTTGCCTGGCACCGCCCTTAGAGGGGAGGGTAGCAGCTATCCAAGGAAAGGTGCAACTACTGTCATCGCCTAAGACAGCCACGGTGCGGGCCATTAAGTCGTTACTGGGCATGTCCTGCATCTACCTTATCCATCTCTGCAGGTTGCATATGCAACCCCTTCAGGAATTCATGGACCCCTGCTGGATACAGGTGTCCAGAAGCTTCATGGACGCTCTTTCTCAATGACTAGCTCTGTCGGGCGATAGGATAATGGGGCGTCCGCTCCAACATTGCCCAAAGCATGGGATTTCAGAACCCCCTGTCCATACCAGGAGATGGTCACCATGGACGCCTCCCTGGCAGAGGCCTGTGGCTGCCGGATTAGAAGGATCTTCACATCCTGAAGCTACGGGCAGTGTTTTGGGCCCTCAAGTCGTTCCTACCGTCTGGATTTTCACAGACAACACCACCCACCATGTTCTACATCAGGAAGCATGGGGCACTCTATTCTCCGGTGCTCTCCAAAGAAGCGCAGGACTTGTGGCGCTAGCCCATCGGACAGGCGATGTTCGTCCCTCTCCACCTGGCGAGAGTCAAGAACACCATCGCAGACTCCCTCAATAGGGAACTGCACTCCTGTCACAAGTGGGAGCTATGTCATGAGCAGGTGGACCGCCTATTCAACAAATGGGGCAGGCCCCAGATAGATCTGTTTGCGACGGCAGCGAACTCCTAGTGCCAGAAGTTTACCAGTAGATTCCACCTGCTGAGAAGACTGGGGGATGCATTCTCCTTACTGTTGGAAGGGCTGTTTCTGTACGCGTTTCCTCCATTACCTCTCCTACTACGAGTCATCAACACACTCGGTGTCCATGCAGGATGATACTATCGGCCCGGCCCGGCATGGCCGAGGCGCATTTGGTATCTGGACCTGCTCAGTCTGACGGCGTCGCCTCCGGTCAAGCTGCCAGTGGGTCCAGGATATTCTCACCAGAGAAGGAGTGTCCATCCTTCATCACAACACTGGATCGCTGAACCTGAGGGCTTGGTTCCTTTAGTCCTAGAGTTTGGAGGATATGAGTTGCCTGTGGACTGCAGGGAGTGCTACCGTCAAAAGTGGAAGTGCTCTGCTATGTGGTGCCAGTCTCAGACCCATCTCTGGGTCTTCCGTACTTGCTCTCCTTGGCAAGGCCGTATTTGCGCACACCTCTATCATGGTACATCTGGTGGCCATCTCCCACTACACCATGTCTCCAGGAAGGTTGTCTTTGTTCCCACCGACCCGTCAAAGAATTTCTCAAAGGACTTCAGGCCTCACTCAAGTTTCTCGTAGGAAACTGCTTTCCTTGTGGCCATCACCTCTGCCAGAAGGGTAGGTCAGATCCAGGCCCTATCCTGCAAGCAACCATACCTGACTTTCTACGAATCGAGGGTGGTGCTGCGTACACGCCCCCCTCTTTCATGCCGAAGGTTCTATTGGATTTCCACTGCAAAAAGCCTTTAACTGCCCCCCTCAACCCCCTTCAGAAGACATCACAACTGTTTGTAAACTTTGGTCCTGTGAACCATAAGGCCTTGTTCAAGCCTTCCATTTCAAGGTGGCTCTCCGGCTGCATTACGCACTGTCATCGGTTAGCGAACAGACTGCTGCCCGGCCGTCCGAGAACCCACTCCACCAGAGCAATCGCCGCAACGACTGCGTTCCTGTCTGGCGTGCCCCTCCTGGACATCAGCAGGGATGCCACGTGGATGTCCATGCACACCTTCACGAAGTTCTACTGCGTCGACGGGGGTTCCAGGGACGAGTCCAGAGTCAGCCAAGTAGTGCTAAGCAACTAGTTCACTTGAGGTGAGATTGTTCCAGAGTTGAGAATTAATTGATTTTTTTGAGCTTGCATCTCCCGTTGGTTGTTTAATGTTGTACTGCTGTGTATTCGTTATTCATGATCATGTGAATCCATGCCAGACAAGGTTCAAGTTACTTACCTGGAACTATTGTTCTCCAGCATGGATCTGGCATGGATTCACATGCAAACCATCCCTCCCTCCGCTCCTCTTCTTGTTCATACTGCCACTTTACGTGCTTACCAAATCTGAAGACGGCTGCCAGAGGAGTGGCTTAGGGAGAGGATTGTCTTTGGATGGGGGCAGTATGATCCAGAGGACAGTGATTAGCTTAGAGGAGAGGTGAAATAGTAAGTGAAAGTTCTTTCTTTAACGGAGGATTCTCGGCCTGATGACAGGGAATATTCATGAGCATGTGAATCAATGCCAGACCCATGCTGGAGAACAATAGTTATTGTTCACTTACTTAAACCTTACTCCTTTGGGTCTTCAAACAGGGCTCACTTTCAAAGTTCTCAATGCTGAGAAGTATTCTCACATGTACTTTGCAGGGCCCTGTCTGAGGCACCAGCAGCTGCCATGTGCTTTGGGAGCCTGGCAGCTACTGAGAATTTGCCTTCCTCAAACAGCCTGCCAAAACCAAAATTCATTCCGACAGACTGGGCTGCCGTTAAAAGTACTAGCACCCATGTTCAAAATACATTTAACTGCATAACTTCTTTTTCTGGTGGCTAAATGGAAACTGTATTGTGTGAACTAGTGGAAGGTGAGCGACAACAGTTAAAACTGCCAAATTCCAAACTGATATAATGTACCATTTCCACTTTCTTGCCAGTGGAACTGCAAGGCAGAGCCATTTGTATTTTGTGCTTTTGCTCTGGAAGCCTCGCCCAGAGCACATGTTGGGCCTTGGCCCATGATGTTGTGTACCCTGCAGGGAAGTTCATGCTATGAAAACAGGACTTGCCTCCTCTCGGAGGGGCCTCTGCAACACAATGTGAGAGTCACCCCAGGGAGATGATTAATGAAGCCCTTTTGTCCTACGACAGACGGGATGGGTGATTAAAGGACCATGTAGCTGTAAAGGGCCTTAACACTAGGGAAGCAGCCATCCATCTTGGATTTGCGAAGCCCCAACTTCCTTAATGAGACACCCCATAACTTCCGGCAGACTTAAGCATTCTTTTCTAGGAGCTGACATCACAAGCGATAACCCTTGTCAACTGCCAAAAGATTGACACTTACAGAAAGCTTGGAATAGACCAATCCGCTGTGGCAAGACAACTGAGGTGGGGGGTGGGGGGGGGAACAGGTGGTGCCTACCATCTCCCTTAATTGAATAATCGTTAAGCTCCTTTGAGGAGACATCTGTAAGAAGCATCTTCTTGGATCCGTCTTGATTTAGCCTTGTTTAGGTAAAGGCTGGCCAACGTCTCAATCTATTTTGCAGAATTGATCCATTTCCCAATTCGCCCTCAACATCTGACATCTTCGGGGGAAAGTTTGCTTCCTGCTGTAAGCAAGTCTGCGTGCAGCAGGAAACTTGTACCCAGAACTCGGTTTATTGAAGTGGGACGCCCTGCAAGTGTCCCTTGATGGGTAAGACCTTCTCCTCTGGGGAATAGAGTAGAGGCTTCCACAGTACACCAGGGACTAAAAGAAGCTGCCTTTGGTTCTCTGCAAGGTTGAGCCACTCTGAGCATTACCAGCAGCTTTAAACCACTGCAAAGGCCCACTGAGCTGCCTCTTGACACTCCACTTTCAGCAGATTGAAGTGCCTTTGATGTATGCCCACCCAGCATCTTCCATGCTGCTTCGAGCTGTTGCTGCACTGCATTTTCAGATCCAGTCTAGTCAGCTCTTTGCTAAATGTACGCTTCGGAAAGAATCCCTGCTTAATGCTAGCAAGACTGATAGGCGAGGTGTTGTGTGTGTGTGTGTGTGTGTGTGTGTGTGTGTGTGTGTGTGTAGATGCATGACATTTGAGCTAATTTGCATACCCAGTGCATTATCTATTTGTCCCTGAACTGAAGGTGAACTCCTAGTGATGGAGATCGTGAGCTGATGTAGCGCGTCCCGTTTTAGTTTGGGCTCACGGTTAGGCAAGAATTGATGTAGTAACCCTCTGGGAGACAATACTACCCTTGTCCTCTTGGTATTGGGTAACCCACATATTGGAATAGGCCTGTACTACACAAGTTGATAGAGGGAATGAGCAGCCAGACTTATCTCAAGACCCCTCTAAGGAGGAGTAAATTAGAGCTGTAGCAATGAAATCCACCAATACAAGTATCCAAATAACACTTGCACTCAAGGTTTCTAGTAAAATAATTATCGGTCAGCTTTCAGTAAGCATTCTTCTTTCAAAAAAAAAATATATGTAGCAATCAAATACACATTAAAATACTTTCTCAGAATCACCACAAGCAAGTGGGTATTCTTTAGAGATGCTTCATACACACTTCCTACACCCTGAGGTGACTTCACTAAGACAGTAATAGCATTTATTTATCACTTGTGCCCTTTGTAAATTCTGAGGTTGGTAGAAAGAAAAGGTTAAAGGAAGGACGAAGGTTAATCAGGTTCTCCGAGCATGTGAGCACTTTAAATATTCCAATGAAGTCTAGATAAAAACCTTTCCCAGCAATATATCACCTATGAGGGACAGTAGAAATCAGAGTCAAATGGAATAGTCTGCAGGGAGCCAGGACAGCCAAGTCAATTGCAGCCAAGTCTATGGAGCTGAGGCACTTCTTAGAAGCAAAATGTCTTGCGCAAAGCTAGAGAGTTTGCTGAAGAAAAATCACTAAGGTGACAAGCTGTTAAACTTTTGGAAGTTGGCGCTGAAATCCGCTCTAGAAAAAGCAGCTACTGAAAGTCTCAACTGAGAAGAGCAAGCTACAGATACTGAGGTGAGTACCCCAAGTCAGGACAGTACCTTTGGTTAGAAGAGGGTCCAGCTGGCTTCTGTCTGGTTGCAGCAATGCAGATCCTGTCTTCCTGGGCCTCAGTCGGCCTCCTTTTGAGGGCTATAAAACCGGTAAGGAAGGCTTGACAAAGAACCAAACATCTCTTGTAGGTAGTGTGGCAGAGTGATCGGGCTTAACTTTCATGAAGGGATAGTGGGCTGACAAAGGCACGATTAGTTGTGTGCCTAATCTTATACAGATATAACTCGGGTTAAGCCCGAGCGTGCAAAGGGCATCGAATCCATGGAGTATCCTGCTGTTGTGCTATGGCTGCACCTACATTCCCACTATCAGCTGTTTGTAGTGGGAGGAGAGCGAGGAGAGGAGAGCGAGGTGCTGCGCATTGAACTGACATTGACGCAGAGAGAAGGGAAAAGAGCGCCGTAGTGCTGAGTTGGCTCCGCCCCTTTCCCGCCCCCGGTCACGGGCGCCGCCTCCAGGAAGTGCTATAAAGAGACTTCCCAAGAACCCTTGCGGCACTAAGCCCGAGCG
The DNA here is from genome assembly GCF_040938575.1 of Ambystoma mexicanum. Taxonomy (NCBI): domain Eukaryota; kingdom Metazoa; phylum Chordata; class Amphibia; order Caudata; family Ambystomatidae; genus Ambystoma; species Ambystoma mexicanum. Next base: position 54,419,657 of record NC_090923.1, read on the forward strand.
CGCAAAGGGCATTGAATCCACAGAGTATCCTGCTGTTGTGCTCTTTGGCTGCTGGGCTGCTCGCTGTGTAAGTATTATTCTGCATAAACCAGCAGCCACGATAGGCTGAGCTGAGGACTGAGGAAATAAAGCTTGTACTGAGGAGCTGCACTACAGGATGAAACCTATGGTTGTACATATGGATGCATCGGGAATAGCCGTGCAAACTCGCCTGCAGGTAAGGCAAAGATTTGCATCACTCCCAGAAGTGAATGGAAGCCCGGAGCGCGCACAAAACATGCCGATGCTGAAACGATCTCGCTTACCCTTCTGTAATAAGAAGCGTAAAAGCTTGTCTGTGGGGGCCCACGCGACCGATGCTGGTAGCGAAAAAATGTCGAGTTTGCTTATTGAAGACCCTGTGCGGTTAGCTCCAAAATCACCTGTTCAACCTATGGCCTGTACAGTTTCCACTCTCGAAGATCCCGTGAGTCACCTCCCTCCACCCCTTGAAACACCAAGCTTGCATGAGGAGGATGCCGATCAGGTCAAGAAGTTAGATCTAATTGCTGGTGAAGGAGATTCCAGCAAAACGATCAATACTGCGCCCCCAGGAGATAAAGAAAAAAGTATAGTCGAACAAAACCAGACGGTAGGGGTGTTACTCGAGAAAGCCCCAGTTCTCCTGGTCAATCTGAGCCTTGAAAAGACGACAAATACTAGACTTACCTAGCAACCTTGATGCTGGGAGAGACTCGTGTTGTCCGATCCCATCTTTAATTTCCCCAAGAAGAGGAAATGATTTCGGAAACATGCCGACTAATGACTTTGTCAACTATGGAACTACACCTATATCGGACATGTGCGAAAGCATGTTGGATGAAAATTCTAGTCTGGATGTGGCATTGAACTCCCCTACCCTGACCTTAAAGGAAACCACAAACCGATCTCTGAGACTGTGTGGGAAAAGGAGGACCAGTGGGACACAAATGACATGGAATTATGGGAGAAAGCCTTGCCGGATCCCAACAAGGAAATGGAAAATAAAAGACAACATCTAAGAGCCATGGAGGAAACCACAACGATAAGCGATATCTTCCAGCCATACAGGGAAGATAACAGAAGTCAGTGGCACAAGGAAAAGAGCCCCCAAAAAAATACCCAGTTGGGGGCAATTGGCCTGCTCTCAAATGACCTAACTGACCGAGAATCTCCTTCTCGGACCCTACACAAAGATATGCCGGCGATGCCTTGACCTAAGGGGACGCTCCCTCCAAAGGCCAGACTAGAAACAAAACCCTGTGGGATTTTGGAAGTGAAAAACTACAGGCACTGAAGGAAAGACAATGTTGCCATCAGCTAACTTGAGTAATTCAAGTTTAGCTAACAAAATTATGCAAGACCTCACTCTCTTGACGGGGAAAATGGAGAGGAAAAAAGGAGGAGTTTCTCGCTAATAAGCGAGAAAATGGCTGAACTGGAAAAGGAGCAAACTAAAGGGAGCTCCCTGGAGTTGGATGCCGTGGGGGCCGAGGTCTTTGCAACAAAAACCCAGAGAGACTTCAGGTCAATGACCTTGTCACAAAGATCTTTAATTGAGAGGAGAAATCCATGCCTCGAAGATTGACCTTGTGGTTTTAAGCTTGACGGTCTATCTGTAGAACCCCAAATGATAACGAAAATGACTCAGACGCCCTTGTCGGATGACCAAAAGCAGTGTTCTGAAATCTTTACGAAAGATCAAATTATACACCTAATTAAAGACGCGTACCAAACTGATGGAGAAAAGGATATGAAACACCTCCAGCAAGTGATCATGACCTCATTGAATATCACACTGGCACCATACCTAAAACTGTATGAGATGATAAATGACTCTGTGCAAGAGATGACTACTACTAACATACAAATTAAAGGGGCAAATATACAAACGGAATTGTCCCTGCGGAATTTGAATGTACGAATGGACAAAGAAGGCGAAAAATCCCATACATGGCAAAATCGACTCACTGATCTGGCAAGGAGAGATGCTAATAAGTCCTTATTGATGGAGGTGGTTCTGGAAGATTGCAAGTGGATGCGAAATTTATGCAAACAGAAAAAAGATGAGGTAAGCATGGTTGAAAATCCGTGTCGAGGGAAAGGCCCCATGAAATTGAGTCAAAATAAACCAAACCAACCCATGCAAACTGAGCTAATGACCGAAGAGATTATTTTATCTCTCTCGGTTGTAAGGGGGTGGGAAGTCGTGACTCAAAAATTCAATCAGAAAAATCTAATTTCGCTATCTTTAGTGGTGGGACATCCAAGGACCTGCCCTCAGAAAAGGGAAATGAGCAGAAGAAAAAAACAAACAAATGGTAAAAAAACAAAAAATGAAGGCTTAAAATGGAAGATAAATGGTTCCAGGGCATTCTTAAGGAATCTAAGAACGCCCCCAAGAAGAGAACCTCCAACAGGCAAAGAAGCCGAGGAGAGAACTGGCAATGGGAGACACGTTCATTTCGGAGGACATGAATGCAAAGGACGTCGGAGGGGGGAAAAACCCTCCTCCCTCCTTGGAGGATAATGGAGATGAGTCAGACCAACGAGAAGATCTAACTGACCTGATTGACATTATGGAAGAAAATAGGGAGGACGAAGAGTGGGAAAGCATCAGCACATCTGAATGGAAAACTATGGACAACTGGGAGATGGTGGAGAGGAGTCCTAATCCCTCTGATCGCAAGAAACCCCAACAAGATGTCCTGCCTAAAATCTCAAAGGAGACCAGAAGCCGGTCCGACTCATCGGAAAGGGAGAAAGTCAATGAGGCTGATGACAATCCTGCTAACTTCAAAACCTTAGAACAAAAAAGACAGGAGCTAGCTACCAAAGAAAGGAGGGTACGATTTCAACTTGAAAGTTTTCATCTAAAACAGGATGGTAAAAACAGAATTAAAGAAACGAAGATCAACAAAGGGATAAAAGCGTCCGTCCCTCCTTCGAGGAAAGCCCCATCAAAAGAATACTATTTGAAATTAGAGACGACATCCAATGGACCAAGAAGGGCGTTGCTAAATAGGAGCTATGTAGTCTCGCTTTGTAACCAAACGTCAGCTCTACGCATGATATCTACTGAGGACATTAAAGTTGTGGAATTCCCAAGAGAACAGAGAATGAACCAAGTTATATTGCATCTTAATTCAAATGACATCAAGCAGAAATTTCTGGAGGCTACTGACATCCTAAGAAAAAAGGGATTTCGTTTGACGGAATTAGAGGATGACATCAAGCCTGATAGTACTAATATATCACCAAAGGACAGAAGACGTGCTAATAATGAGGTCTCTTCCTGCACGGAAGAAGCATCTATGGGAAAAAAGAGAAAAAAATGGTCAAGTAAAAGAGGAAAAGAAGAGGAAGACTCCAAAAGAAAACGAAAAAGAAGGAAATAAAAACCCCGAAAACCATTCATACAGCACCAAAGAAAATGTTGAAAAACTAAAATCTTTGAGGTTTACGGTAGATAACTCACAAAACCCAAGGAAGGGTAAAACAAATGAAAACAAACCTGAAAATAAAACAAATGATTGACCTCCCGTGGCAAATGATCGCATCTCAAAAAAAAAAAACAATAGAATAAGGAAGTTGGAAATGGATCTGTTCGCTGTGCCTCATGGAATACCAGAGGATTTCATCATCTGTTCTCGAAGGAAAGCTCTTTCTTGGCCAAATATGATCTCATTTGCATCCAAGAATCATGGCTGTGTGAACCTCCAATATGTGAAGGTTATGAAGTTTACTTCAATCCGGCAAAAAAGGGACTTAAAGGCCGACCGTCTGCATGCCTCTTGGTATTAAAAAAAAAAAAAAAAATCAATAGCCTCTTACAAATAATCAAGCATGAAGCTCCAAATCCTTACGTTCAAATATTGAAAATAGCCTCTACAACAGAAAATCAGGAGGAGATGACCAACTTGCTATTGATTAATACATACTGGAGGGAAAATATGCCAAACCCAGGGTCATACTTAAAATCTATCACGAATGCCATTGACAAGTCCATGACGGAGGTAGATCAGCTCATATTGCTGAATGGTGATTTAAACATCAAGCTCCTAGACAAAGGGGGCGAAATTAAAGGGATTGAAAATCTTACAGGAAAAGAAAGCCAATGGATGAAGGAAATGGTCATACAGAATATGATGATGTTAAACAGCCAAACAAATGGCGTCCTCAGGGGGGCCGACACTTGGCATAGTGGAAAATTGAGAGCATGCTTGGACTATTTTGTGGGAAGAGATACGCTTGCCTGGATAAAATAATTCCGAGTCATCAAGCAAGCTAATGGTGACCACTCTCTTCTGGAAACTGAGCTTGCATGGGATTCAAGAGCTTTCTCAAAGGGAGGAAAAGTGTGGAAAGAGAGATATCGTGGGGAAGAAACAGGCTGCGACTTAAAGATCAGATTATACCAACACTGGGGGAAAATTTCAAGGAAGCCGTAGAAAAGGGCGAGGAGGTGGTCGATTATAAATGGCTGTTTAAAGCTTATGAGATTAAGTACGATTCATCTAAACTGAAGCAGGTCAGAAGGAAACACGCCTTTAATGAACTTGTAGTCGCCAGACGAAAACGATACAGAGCTGACCTCAGGCGTATAAAAAAGTCTCATAGCCTAGACAAATGTGAACTGGAAAGAAAATGCCGACAAACCTACAAGAATTGGCTGCGATCAACCAAATACCAAAGAACTCAGAGACGCGGAACAAATGATGGCAGCCTTAGCAACAAATAATACGAAAAGTACCTGGGATCTAATTAACAGATTCAAATCAATCGGCCATAGGTATCAACCAAGTCTCTGAGAAAAACTGGTTCGACCACTATACTGCCCTGTTCAAAGGGAAGAATGAGGAAAAAGTAGTTGAGAAAAGAACAGGAAACGCTACCTGGACATTGAACTTCGATAGAGAAGACATTCAAATACTGATCAAAAAATTAAGCTCTTCCAGGGCTGCCGGTCCAGACGGCGTCTCCAACAAAATGTTGAAAGAAAACATGGAAGGCTGGTCAGACCTAATTTACGCACTTTTCAAACAAGTAGCGAGAACCAAACAGATTCCAACTACGTGGACGGAGGCCTACATCTTGCCTATTTTTAAAAAAGGTGACAGCGGCAATCCAAGAAATTACAGGCCGATTGCGCTACTAGACTCCATTGGCAAGCTCTTCGCCTCCATCCTCTTACGGGATTTAAAGAACTGAACAGCTGAAGCCGGACTCTTGGGACGAGAGACAAACTGCTTTTGTGAGTGGAGTTGGCACCTGCCTTAACCTGTTCCTGATCAATATATTAAAAGCAAAGGCCCTAAAAGGAAAATCGATCTACTTGGCCTTTATAGATCTCGAACAGGCGTTCGATGGAATAAATAGAGAACCGCTGTGGGCAAAACTGAGGAATTGGGGATGCTCTTTGGGCCTATTGGAGGCAATCCAGACACTGTATACTGATACCTCGATCCAGGTTCAAATAACTGCAAATGGAGGACTATCAAGGCGGATCAAGACATCCCGAGGTATCAAGCAGGGATGTGCCCTCGCCCCTTTTCTCTTTATACTCTTATATGGCTGATGTGAAGTCTTCACAAGATCAGATCCGGGCCTTCCCACCGAAGGTAAATGGCATAGAGATACCATGGATGCTATATGCAGATGACGCATGGTTTATAGACCAGACGCCAATGGGTCTTCAGCGCAGGATTGAGGCTTTCAATGACTATCTTAAAGCCAATGACATGAAAGTAAATGCAAAAAAATCTATGATTTTGACTATGAAATCAACACGCGGAAAGAAACTATCATGGAAAATTCAGACTTGGTCATTGGAAAAAGAAAAACTGGCAGTAGTCGACACTACGATCTACCTCGGGATAAGAATGAATGAGAACTGCAATGAGCAGGCCCATTACACCCGGGTCAGAGAAAAACTAAAAAGTCTGGTTAACCAAGGGCTACTTCTACATTGTAGATATGGGAAATTTTCTCTGTTGCCGATTACAACCTTCTATAAGCAAAAGGTAGTGGCCGTCATTACATATGGAGCGGAGGCCCTTATAGCCCTAAGATGGGAGGTCTGGAACCTATGCGAAGCCTATTTCTGGTGAAAGATCTTGCGCCTTCCAAATTCGCTACCCTTGGAACTTATAAGATCGGAACTAAGACTGCAATCCATCACTTCAATCATGACGTGGAAATCACTATCTCTTTATAGAAAGTGTATTTTGGACAATCCACCCGCGCCATTTAGAATCCTAGCAAAGCCAGGGGCTTTCAGTAGTGATTCAATTCTCCAAGACTGGAAAATGAGATGTGAAGATACTTTAAAATACCTGGGGATCTCTGAAGACACCCTGAAAAATAACCCAGATAAGGCTAAAAGAACAAATCGGGGGAAAAAGACTGGGAGGAAACACAGGAAAAGAAATTAACACGAGACCTATGTCATAATGTCATCTGGGAACGCAAAGCTCTGAACATGTTACCTCCATATTTGATGAAATTTCCCTCACAGCACTACCGAGATCTGCTTATGCGCTGTAGATATAACATCTGGCACTCGAGAGAAATAAGGTGGCGAAGAAGGCAAATTGACAAATCACTAGCATACTGTAGATTTTGCAGAAAGAAGGACCAACTGGAAACTATAAGGCATGTGATGCTAACTTGTCCGAACCTGGTATTGAATCGCCTGATGTACATGGGAAATTATACGAGCCTGATCTCGGAGGAGAAGGAAGAAGAGTATTGGGAAAGTGGGCCGTACTTTGGACGCATTGAAATTTGTTGAATCCTTAAAACTGGAGCAGGAGGAGGGGGAGCCTGAGGTGGACGTCACCCAAACAAATGGAGATTCTGGCCTAGGGGCAATCATTTAGGGATTTTGAACTTGAACCTAATTTGGGGGGCTTCCACCTCTTTGAGGAGGGATTGTTAAAGGAATGTTAAAGGTTTAACTTTGTTTAACCAATAAAACAAAAAATATATATATATATATATAACTCGGGTGAAATAGGTACATGAGCACATAAAACATGTGGTATAAAAATACTGTTTTTGCTAAGAATTGTTCCAATGAAAGCAAATTAAAAAAATACTTTTAGTACAGTATTGAAACGGTGAATAACTTTGATGATGCTCCTGTCCGCCCATACTGAAATATGGGTCTATCTAAATGTGGGTACAGAACATAATGTCTGGTTCTCCTATTCACTATAGCAGTCAGCCCAACATATAGTACTGTCCAACAAGACGCAATCAACTCGTAATAGTTTGTACGTCCACTACCAAACACCTAGAGAGGCATACAACACACCTAGAGAAGGGGTGGGAAGAAAATTTAACCAGACGTTTTAACAAATAGGAACAGTGGTCTCTGTGGCTTCTAAGGCAAACCCTAACACGCCACAGTAATGCTGTCCCTCTAGGGCATAGTGTAAGAAAAATACAAATGTGCACATCAGTCGATGTAAGAGTGTAGAGAATAGATCTGAAACCGAGCCATAGGCCTTTAAAAATACAAATGCGTTTTAGACACTTACCACTATTTTTCACTTGAGTGAATTGGAGTGCTATTTATAAATTAATTCAAGGTAAGTACTCATTTACATGAGGGGAGAGCATAGATTCAAAATCATTGGTAAATGCATACACTCCAACTCTTGGCCTAGAACTCCCTGCCCTTGCTTGGTACAGAAAGTTTGTCTAGGGCAAGGAAAGAACCCCCAAAATAACTTTAGGTGAGTTCTGATGAGTAGAAAATGCCACAAGAAATAACTGGACAAAGCCATTAGGCCATCAACCACCTGGTGGGATTCTGCGGCAAGCCGCCCTAGGGCAAGACCAGAGGAGACCCACATCAAGTGACCCAGAGGTCTGTTCTAAAAGCCCTGGAGAGTATGCAGCAAAGCGGGAAGATCCAATGTTTATCAATGGGAAATTAGAAGTCTTTACCATGGACCAGAAAGAGCTCTGTGGACGAGTGTTCAGAACAAGTGCCCAGGACATAGTAGGAAGTACTCGGTGTTGCTTTCACGAAAGATGGCTTGAGCAGTACAGGGCTAACCTTGGGTGCAGTTTGGAGATCTAGCTCAAATGAACGTTGACTTTTTTCTATTTTTGGTCATTGTGGTCTTAGCTGGCTCAAACTGCCTTAACTGCGATGGTGACACTCAAGCCAGCAGCAAAAGAACTAGTGAGGAAAACTCTGAGAGGGAATCCTGCCAAGATGTTTCTGGAATCTGTGTTGAAGGGGGCAACAATCTAGCAGAAGATGATCCTATCATGGAGGTAATGGATGGGGGTCACCCAGCAGATGAGGCAGGGTAGTGATGACCCACTACCCTAAGTGATAGCTGTGACCAGCATCAAGGCCTGTGATCCTGCCAGTAAATTCCTGGAAGTAGCTGTAAAAGGGCCTGGAGATGTTTGCTGAGATGGACCAGCCCACCAATCACAAGGGTAGGCAGGAACAAGGTGATCAGATGTAATCTGAGTAGCCCAGGGACCCATTGTGCAGGACAACCATTATTAGACTACCTAGTCGGTCCCTAGAGCAAAGGAAGCCCTAGTATATAAAATGGCACAGCATCACTAATATTGGTGTACCCATGGCTATCAAAGGTACATTGGACTACCAATTCAATGAAATGGCTTTAAACCAACATTAAATTACAGCTCCTGCCACTCACACTATATACACAGTGTAGGGCGATTATAGGACACAGATGGGGTGCTTAAATGCCCCTAGGACTATATACACAAAGTAGATGAAAGGTTTGCGATGGTAGTGGATAGGTTAGTGGAAATTCCTCTGACTATCAAAAGTAGGCTAGAGATCTAAAATACATTTGAGGGTGGGCAAAAGGCAGTTGAGGACCATAAAGTGTCCCAACCATTCCATAAAATAGGAATTTGTTCTGACCAGATGGCATATGCAATCTGTGACAGATTTTAGGCTTTGAGATCAACCGCAAATTCCCCCTTCACCTCTCAAGTGCTCGGTTTTATTTCAGGGGGTTGTTTCTGAGCAGACTGATGGGGATTTTCTGCCCGAGGACCGACTTGCCTGCAATTGTCTGGGTTGTACACAAACTCAGATCCCAGCCCCAGGTAGAATCTGGTCTCTTTGAACATCTTCTGGGGTTTTAGGTCTGCCTCGATCTTTCTAGTGCTAATACCCTGGTTACTTATGAGAATTGCTCCAGCTGCTAAACGGTCAATGCTCCGAAACCTGAAAGGCCCATCATGTCCTTACACTGTGTTTCTGTTGCTTGTTAATCGGCTTAGAATCAAATGCTGTGCATATAGTCCAGCATCTAGTGGTAACCACATAGTATTGCATCTTGTCTTTCGAGGATCGAAAGGGGACGTCGGCATAGGCTTGTCTGTAACACTATCCCTAATGTGACGTGTATCCAGAAATCCTCATGTGTTGAGGTCTCTCATTGTTTTTTTCCACCTAGCTAGCTGGTCGCCTTATGCAGAGCTCTATAAATCGCAGGATCGGCAGCCCTCCCCGCAACTGCGTCTGCAGCATGCGTCCTGGCATTCTTTAACCAAGGGCGCCAGCACCAAATCCCACAGCGACGTGCCTCCTAATAGCGAGCCAACGCTTAAGAAAACTCTGGTCGCAGTTTCAACGCAGCCGCCCTCTCAGCCTAAACACCATCCCGTAATGCTGAGCATCAGCGAAAGCCTCGCAAAGATTGTCTCGGCGGCTGGTAAACGTAAGGATATACATCGAAATACTCATCCGAACGCCCAGAAGGGCGGTATAGTCCTAAAAGTACGTCGAACGAGATGCCAGAACGCCCTAAAGAGCGACAGGACTTTAGAGTCCCCAGTCTTTGTCTAAGACTCATTGAAAATGCTCGACGTTCTAGACTACAGGATTCTCTAGAAGATTCCTTTTCCCCCTTTAGACACTTCTGGGTCATCTAAGTGGACTAGGGAGAAATTTCAGGGGTGTATGAACAGGCTAGAAAAATTTGAAGATTTTTCAGAGGTTTATCCCAAAAAGGCCTTGTGAAGAGATCCCTTATGTTGTACCCACAGTTACTAAATACCAAAGGACCTCAGACCCTCTCCATGAGGAGCTCTTCGATCATTTAGACCCTGAAGAAGCTCCTCCTGACCCTTATACACAGGACCCTTATGCACAACGGGATGATCTTTTCGATGATCCTCGTGATCACACCCCAAATTGGGGTGATGACAACACCTGTTGGTGAGAACCCACCATGGCTATCCCCGACTCAAACCCCGGACCAGGATGCCATTGTCCTTGACTCTCCATCGTCTCCCCCCTGTGCGTCAGGCCTCTCCTGTGGACAACCAAATGGCCTTTAATGCCATTCTCAGGAAGGCGCAGAGCACTTCCAGATCGCCACACATGAGGCTGTTCGACTCAGATTTCGTGGAGGAAATTTTAAAAGAGAAGCCTCCGGCTAACCAAGCTATTCCCCCTTCTCAATTCCATCAAGAGGCGTTTAATCAGACTAGAGCTGTTAATCCCAGAGTGAAGAAACTATTTCGGCTCTCACCAACCGATCCCCTATATATCAGAGGTCATGCTACACCAGACTCTGGTGGTCACGACTGAGGAAAAGGGCAGGAGTCCCCTTGATTACAGGCGAGTCATCACCAGACAGTGTAAAAGGTTATATGCTCTGGGGAAAAGAATCACCACTGCTACAGCTTGCTCCATGGGCATAGCCAATAATACCACCCGATTGGCTATGGCTATTTATTCAGAAGTCCAGTGGAACCTACTGTAAGAGGGTCTGCAGGATGTCGCAGAACCAGTGTGCTCCCGCTGACTTGCAATCATAGCAGAGGGCAAATAGGTTAATCACAACATTCCAAAAATACCTTGGATGCTGCTGAAGCAGCTGGTCGCTCCCTGGCACAAGGTAACCTGTTAAAGCGCCATGCCTGGCTGAGAAATTTCAGGTTTAAACCCGAGACTCGGGCATCATTGATTAACACACCCGTGGAAGATTCCAATCTGTTTGGAAACATGGTGGACGAGGCACTAGAGACCGCCAAAAAAGAACACGAGACCCTAAAGTCCTTGAACCAAATAAGCCAAAGACCTTTTCAAAGAGGGGGAAGTTCTCGCTGCTCCTTTTGCAGCCAATCCTTTCAACGTCCTCCACTCCCCCATAATCAGTATGGCTCAGGGAACAATTGGTCTTTGAGACAAAGTTCGAACACCCCCACTACTTTCCCTCCCAGAGGACAACTTCTGGGAAAGGGAAGGGGTTGCAACGCCACCCCTAGTGGCTCTCCGTCCTCTGGTCAAAAATGACTCTCGTGTCCAGGTCCCCTCCAAAGCCTTCCCGGTCGGGGGACGATTTAACATTGTTCCTGCATGCATGGGAGGGGAATCGCATAGAACCAGTGGGTACTCCAGACCATCACCCACGGGTACTGTATAGAGTTCAGCCGGCCACCTCGGTACAGACCCCCAAGATCCAGGCGCCTGACACTGGAACAGCTCCAGCTACACGGGGTCAAGATCCTGCAGGAATAGGGCACCATCAAAGTCGTCCCATTCTACAGGTTAACAAGGGTATTTAGTCAGTATACTTCCTTGTACCCAAAAAAGGATCTAACCATGCGCCCTCTGCTGGTCTTGCGCCCAGCGAACAAGTTTGTCAAACCCCAAAAGTTTTGTATGGGGACGTTGCAAGAAGGACTTCCTCTTCTCATGAAGGGGATTACATGGCAACATTGGACATGAAAGATGCATACTTTCATATTGTAATGTTGCCGTCACACAAAGTACCTAAGGTTCATGATGGAGGGCAAGCACTATCAATTCAAGGTCATTCCCTTCGGCATTGCTTGATACCCAAGGGTATTTACAAAGGTAGTGGCAGGGGCTCACCTGTGCAGGTAATCCATCCCAGTGTATCCTTTACCTCGACGACTGGCTTATAACCGGGGACTCCTATGAAACCTGCCTATCAAATACTGAAAGGACGGTCGTTTTTTTAAAACATTTTTTTTTTTTTTTTTAAATTCAGTCTGGGATTCTCCATAAACTAGAAGAAATCCAGCATCGACCCCAGTCAAGTCGAGCAGTTTCTTGGGCCTCTTATTCGGACAGAAGACTGGCTCGTCTTCCCCTCCTAGCGGGTTCAAAACATGCGGTTTCAAATCCCTCAGTATGTAGCCGGTCACGCAGCGAGGGTACGCAAGGCCATGCGACTGCTAGGTATGATGGCGTCCTGCATTTACTTGGTTCCTCACGTGCGTTTGCGCATGCGCCCCATGCAAGAGTGGCTAAACAGCCAATGGTGTCATTCCAGCGGACTATGGGACGATCTAGTGGCTGTCTCGGTAGCCCTCGTTCTCTCTGACGTGGTGGGCGAGAGAAAACCTCTTGAAGGGGAATACCTTCACCACCTCTGCAGTAGAAGCCACTCTCACAACAGATGCATCCCTCACAGGGTGCGGGGAGGGTTGCTCACCTTCAACAGACTGCGCACAGGGTTTGGCCCCCTAGCGGTAGGTTCCAACCACATAAACCTGTTGGAGCTACTAGCGGTGTTCAAAGCACTGAAAGCCTTTCAGCCGCAGATAAAGGGAAAGACAGTACTGGTCCTCATGGACAGCAGCACAGCCATGTACTACCTGAACAAGCAGGGGGTAGAGGGGTCACTTATTCTACAGGGCTGTCCAAACTATCTCAGAACATTTGGAAGTGGGCTCTTGAACACAAGATGTTTCTATTGTCTCAACACGATCCAGAGGAACTCCTCTTCTGGCAGACTTGCTCAGCTGAGACTTCACACTGCCCTTAGAGTACGAATGGCGACTACGCGTACATCATCTCCAACGTTTTCGCAGAATGGAGTTTGCCAGAGATTGACTTGTTCGCAACTCTGGAGAGCTCACAATGCCCAGATTACACCTCCAGTTACCCTCAGAACCAATCCAAGGGGAACGGTCTCTGGATAACATGGTCAGGGAGATTTGTTTACGCCCCCCTCCCCCCAACTCCCCTACTCAACGTTTTGCACAAGATGCACCAGTGGTCATGATTTTGGTGGCACGTCAACCCTGGTTCTTCCATCTGATGGAAATGTCTTTCCTCCAATGAAGCTGCCTTGCCCTTACAATATGTTGTCTCAGGACAGGGGGGGAAATGCTTAATCCATGCCCGCAAACTCTCAACTTAGCGGCCTGGCGCATCTCCAGCTTCTTCATCGATGCATGGATATACTCAGAGGCAAGGAAACCGAACACCAGACATTGCTACTCCAATAAATGGAAACGCTTTGTCATATGGTGTAATACCCAGGACATCAATCTCATTGAATGTTCCCCTACACATATTGTCATACTTGACTCACCTGCTGGACTCTGGTCTGGTATTCAATTCCCTAAAGGTTCACCTTTATGCACTTTCAGCACACAACGTCCCAGCAGAAAGTGGCTTGGTGGAAGATCCCAGTGATTTAAGCTTTTATGGAAGGGGTTAAGATAATGTATCCTCCCATTTCTAATAAAGAGATAGATGAACACAATGTTATACTAATATTCTCATCGGACAGATCCCACAGAACTCCTGATTACCCGGCTCTCAATGTCCTGAAAAAATAGACTTGGTGCAACATATTTAGAACAATTCATCACTTAGAATTTATTGATAATTAATACAAAACCTAAAATATAGACCCTTACAAAAACCACAGTGTATATATAATGCATAAGAATTGCGTCATTATTCATAAAAAAAACATATCAAGTGGTCACTGATGACAAAACCTAACAACATCATACACTCTAAACGTGTCATAAAACCATATTCCCAACATGTTTGTTCTTCATGCCCTAAATTGGGTGAACATTCTTCAGGGGAAAATGTTAAAATGGTGGATTTCTTCACCACCATGTAGTAGGGGTCGCAGCGCATCACTAATGAGATGCCAATAAAACCTATAAAGGAACCAAGAGTCCTTATAATCTGTCATATGAGAATCCTAATCCATCCCTCCACCAACTGTAAACCATGACAGTCTAGAAAGGAACACAAACCACAAAGTCAAGGCCATCACATGCCCCTTCACAGAAAATCAATTTCCTCAAAGTGATACTTTATGAATGGCAAAAATTCTTTATGTACATTCTGCACAATGCCTCTTCAATCAGGCATGCATATATATCTTTTAATGGCTCGGCAATCGCCATAGAATTCTTAAATCATTGGAGACAGTAAAACAACAAACAAGGAAGCAAAACACAACACCCAATGTGTCAGAAAAAAGTTTTTTCTTCTGAGCAATTCCTTTTACAGCTACAATTATACAATTTCATCATGTACCTGTAAATGTCCTTATAGAGTTCACACTTAAAGCGGTGCAGAACAAGGAACAGAATTATTAATTCGAGGGGGTTGGGTCCTCCGACGTATTCCATATCTGACAGGTAATCACCACAGCTGTGCTCCTTTGGAAAATTTCCTGCGTCAATGATGTCGATACTGTCCTCGAGGGCCTCCGTTGAGCTGACGTCACCGGATGGTATAAGTAGGACGCACGACACACCTAGCCTCGGTTCAGTTTTTTCCGCCAACGTGTTTGATTCGGAGATCTCAGCGTGCCTTGGTTCTTCTGAGTTCTATTCTTTCGGGTCTTCGAACCTGTTAGTTTGTGAAGATTTCCATGATGTCTTTGTCTTCTTCTACCCCGCGGCCGGGTTTCAAGAAGTATCGGGACTGTGGTTTCAAGATGTCGCTGACGGACCCGCACAACACCTGCCTCTGGTGCCTCAGTGAGGACCACGCCACGGACGATTGTGACAATTGCCAGTTGTTAACTTCAAAGGCTTTGAGGGAGCTTCAAGCTTTGTCGGTAAGGTGGCCAAGCCCCGGAAGTCGAAATCCACGGGGCTTTTGAATGACGATTCGACGGGCGCCTCTCCACATTGTTGGCGTAAATCCAGGGGTTCTTGGTCCCGGAGTGGGTCCCGCCATTCCTCTGCCTCTTGGAGGCACTCACGGAAGCGCCGTCACAGGTCGCCTTCCTCGTCCGAGGATTCCGTCTGTCGGCGGGTTGCTTGACCAAACAAGCATTCCTCTCCTGCGGAATGGGATTCATTTTGTAAGGAGATGATGGCGATTTTTCATTCGCAGGGCTCCGTTCCGTCTCCACTCGCACGCATTCAGGCTCGGGTGGTTGGCGCGATTGAGCACCTTCGAGGTCTCGATCGGACACGGTGAATCTCTCTAGACATGCCCGCTCCAGCTCCCGATCCTCGATGGCCTCGAGACCGTTAGAGCCTGTGAGGTCTTCTTCGAAGACGTCGATGCCGTGTCCGTCGAGAGGTGCACTCGAAGCTCCGGCTCCGTGTGTTAGGCAGAAACCTGTGCAGTTCCCTTGGGGAACACTGCAAAAGATTTAAGACTACAGGTAGAGCAGTAAACCCCTTTGGTAGCAGTCTGTACCACCCAGATTTACCTGGTAGCTGTGGCTGAGCAGTCAGACTTCTCTCAAGAAGAGTTAGGCAGTATGTAAAGTATACACAATATGTACCAAAACACAATAGCACAAGCAAACACTGACCAGAGCTTGGTTTCAAAAGTATATAGTTATTTATTTAAAATACACATAAGTTAAAAACACTCTAGCAAAAATATAGTAAAAGCACTTCAACACAGTTATACTGAAAGTAAATTCAATCCTTTCTCCTATCTAGACAACTCTAGGTTAACACCACTTAATTAAAACAGAGGTGAGTGCTTAACGTTAGATGACACTCTAGTAGTTTCCAAGAAAGGGAGAGAAAAAGCAGAAATAGGTTAGACACACCACTCTAAGGTCCAGAACACTTGCAATAGGCTTAAAGAAGAATAAAGTCACAGGTGAGCAAAAGTCACTAGGCAGGGCCCACTCTTAGAGTAGCCGGAGCGAAAATGTGCCCAAGATCACACTGTTAGTTAGAGATTCAAAGTCTTGCAAAGAGTCAAAAAGAGTTTAGAGTGGCTCAGAAAGTTTAGCCAAAGTGTCCCAGGCACTCCCAGGTTCGAAAGCCGGGGACTAAATCTACCCCGTACAGTCGGTAGCAAGGGAAGCCAGGCGGAACACAGTACCTTAAGCGGAAAGGATCCTCCAGCGGGGGCAGTTGTTCCAGGCAGCGACAGCAAGGCTCGACGTCGGTCAGGGGAGAAGAATATCTCGCTGAAGAGCAGAAGAGAAAGGTCGTAGCACTGCCCGGGAAGAAACCAGCCGCGGAGTCCTCCGGTTAAAGGGTTGGTACCGACTTTCGCGGTATGGGGGTAAAGTGTGGTATTCCGGATGCCGGGGTGCTTGGCACAGGCAAGGCGGCCACGAGATACCTCAAAAGGACGGAAAGAAGGCGAAAACTGGTTGTCCCCACCAGTCAAGGGAAGGAGCCACTCCGTTAAGAGTTCTCCTCGGTCGTCGGGAAAAAAGTGGTGAGACGGTTCAGCAGGGCTCCACCGGGTGGTGTCGTCGAAGCAGGTCGGCTCAGCTCTTCCCTCGTCGGATTCTTGGTCCTGTGGCGACTTCTGAAGTCCCAGTCCCCAAAGCCCTGCTTTTATGCAGCAAACCCCCATTCACCCAGCCTAGCTGTCACTCAAACATGCTAAGTGGTGAGCCGGGCGGCTCACCACTTGGGCCAATCAGGACGGAGTGCGACTTGAGTTACCAAGGTAACTCAGTCCAGGGTGCCTAAATCCCCCTCCACCCCTCCTAAGTACCCCAGACAGAGTGGCACCACTTTGGAGGGCTTCTGTGGAGAAGCCCGCCAAAAGTGGAACAAAGGGCTCCACTTTGGGTCAGAGTTACAGAGGCGAACACCAACGCCATTTTAGAATCAAGTTTTGGCAAAAAGTCCCAACCGGAGTTATAAAAATAAATATATAAACCGGCGGTATGTTTAAGGCTACCGTAAATAAATAATTAAATGTGTTAGCCTAAAACAATGGGAAATCCCATAGGGAAATATTCGCGGTCGAATATAAAAAGTAGTTTCCACTGCCACCAGCCAAAACTCGATCAGGGGGGACGGAGACGTGCCCCCTCGACTAACAGACCCTGGGGCAATCGAATTGCCCCAGCCAGTACGTCCACAATATGATGGTTTGTACTGGTTCTGTTCAGGATTCAAGACTAGCAAAGTCTTTGGTGACTTTACATGCCCTGGGAGACAGTAGTCAGTCCCAGGGTATGGAGTCTATGTTGGGGAGTCCCTAGGACACCCCTGGGTCACGGCACAGAGGGTGCTGTGTGACCCACATCACAAAAATACATGAGGCCCTATGGAGTAAAAGACCCCATAGCCCATTCAACACAAGGTTTAACCAAGAAAACACACTTCAACATGTCCAAGAGTGAGGGTAAAAGAGTCTCACTCTTGGCAGGAGAAAAAAATTAAACCCCAGAAATCCAGCAAAGCTGCTGGGGGACTCACTAGGTAGGGAAATTCAGCCTAACCAGAGAATTCTCCCTAACACTCGCCCCCCCCAGACTAAGGGACAGGAGGATTTAATCCACTCCTGGATGAACCTCATACCTCTAGTCGATGATATACATCCTAGAGAGTCCATCAGCATTTTGATGGTGACACCTTGACCTATGTTCAATGGAGAACTCAAAGGTTTTCTTTTGCAAGCTAACGGACCTACAGACCCTTTGAGGAACATCAGTCTTTTTGTTATAGGGGATCTGGTTGACCAGTCCCTCAGAAGTTGGGACAACTTCTGAACCTATGTTAGGCTTTTTGAAGGGGTCCTTATAAAGGATTCCCTTAGATCTAGAGGGGCCTCCAAGGTTCCTCACCACCTCTCTTGTGGGAGCAGGTTGGGTCTTAGGCCTCTTGGTTGGAGGGGTTGGGGTTAGGCAATGTACCTGCTTCCCCTTCCTCTTAGATCTACCCTTACCTATTTTAGGAGTTTCCCCCCTAATATTAGGATTTGAGTTGGGGTCTTCAGTAGAAGGTCCAACAGTCTGAAGGTTTTTGGCCTTAGACTTTTCTTTTCTGGTTTTCCACCAGCACTGAGAATTACCAGTTCTCTCAGGTCCAGATAGGGGCCTAGTTGGTCTATCCACCTCTTCCTCAGAAGCAGGGGGGGTCAGAGACTCGGAAACTAGGGGAACAAGGGTGGAGCTTGGTTGGGGCTCCCATGTTCCTAGCATACTATCCTGAAATGTGCCTGGGTTAGAGGTCAACTTACTAACACCAGGGCTTGTAGTGGGGTTCTCAGTAGAGGGTCCCACAGGCTTAGAAGGGTCCTTCAAGGTAGCCTGTCTAGCCAATTTGGTTAAGTTCTGCTTCTCCATACTGGGAGGCCTGGGGGTATGTGACACTACTCCTAGAGTTCTTAGGTCATTCCCCAACAGGACCTTCCCAGGTACCTCAGTCTGAACACTGACAGGGATCCTCACTGTCATGTTGTTACACTGAATGAGGGCTGGTAGAATAGGAACCATTTGGACAGGGCCTCCAGACATTTTAGTGGGACCTTTGGGTGCTTTGGCCACATCCTCAGGTTGAAAGAAGCTTTCATCCACTACTGTTCTGCTGGCCCCAGTGTCTCTCCTGGCAGGAGTATCCTGGCCATTGACAAGAACACTGTCCACATAATACACCTTAGAGTTAACAGGTAGGGAGTTATACACAACCCTATTCTGGGGACTAACCAGACCCATAGGCTCTAAGTTTACAGTTGCTTGAAGACCCAAGGGTTCTTCAGCAAAGAGTTCAAAGTGGGCACTAGCCATCTGTACTTCATCCTCAGGAGTGAAGGCTAAGGAGACTGTGCTGATCCCTGCAGGTTTACCCTTGCACTTGGGATCTCCTTTGATATGGTCAGTACCCTGACAGACATAGCATTGTCCAAATGCTCTCTGGAAGGGTGGCTTGTTCTGACCTCCTTCTGGCTTGTGGCCAGAAGGTACAGTAGCCTGACTAGGTTTCCCATGGGGCTTACCCTGGTTATTTTGTGGTTTGGGGCCCTCTTTGGGATAGGAATTATTAGAATTCTCTTTGGAGTCTTTTTTAGGCTGTTTCTCCCCATCCTTCTTCTGAGTTACCCCAGAATCCTTGTGAGTGGCCCTGTTGGCAACCCACAAGTCAGCAGCCTTAGCTAGTTTCCGGGAATCTAATTCCCTGGAATCAGCCAAGTGTTGTCTGAGCTCAGGAGAGCAGGCATCATAAATAGTCTCCAACATAAACAAATTCTTCATACCTTCATAAGTGTTCACCTTGTAACCCTTAATCCATCCCTCTAAGTTTTTCAAACATTCACTCACCCAGGTAGCCCAAGGGGTACCATCATGCTTTTTGAGGCTCCTAAACCTCTTAAGATACTGGGAAGGGGTCTTCCCAAACCTAGCTATCAAAGCTAGTTTCACACATTCATAGTCCTTCCTATCCTCCTCCCCCATCTCCATTACCACATCAGTTGCAACAGGGGGAAGCCTAGAGAACAACCAGGTGAGTAAGTCATTTCCTGTGATGTTCTGGAGCCCATGATTATATTCAAACAGAGACAACCAATCCAACACATCCAACTTAGGCTCATACATACCAACCAATTCTTTAGGCATCCGGGGTCTTTTAGGACTGGAACTTCTAGAGGAGCCAGAGAGAGAAACATTCTCAACAGATAATTTCTTCATTTCTAAGTCATACTTGAGCTCCATTTCCCTTAGCCTTAGTTCTTTGTCAGTTTGAGCATTAAGTTTCTTATACTCCAATTCTAGCTTCATTTTCTCCAGTTCAAAGTACTGAGGACTAAATGTGGGACCTGGTAAAGGTCCAGTAGGCACAGCAGGTAGAGCAGGCAGAGGCCTAGGGGGGACAGTTACAACAGCCTCACCCTCCTCTTCTGACTCTTCCTCAGAAACATCAACATTTTGCTCCATGTTAACTTCAATACTGTCATCTACAGTTGCTGGAGTGGTAGGCTCCTCTGAACCATCACCCAGACTTTGGTTAGCTAACAATCTTTCAATCAGCTCCATTTTCTTGCCCTTAGTCAGGAGATCCTTATGTTTACAGAGCATTCTTAAACAATCAGCAGTTTTGGCTGCAAGGGACTCTTGACTATAGCTTTCTATAACTGACATGTTAGAGGTTTTACTTTTTCAGTGCTAAGCTTTGTGGTTAGTTGCACTAAGGTATCTAAAGCACAATAAAATGTATACTCAATACAAATCCCACCGCTGTACACCAGTGTTAGGCAGAAACCTGTGCAGTTCCCTTGGGGAACACTGCAAAAGATTTAAGACTACAGGTAGAGCAGTAAACCCCTTTGGTAGCAGTCTGTACCACCCAGATTTACCTGGTAGCTGTGGCTGAGCAGTCAGACTTCTCTCAAGAAGAGTTAGGCAGTATGTAAAGTATACACAATATGTACCAAAACACAATAGCACAAGCAAACACTGACCAGAGCTTGGTTTCAAAAGTATATAGTTATTTATTTAAAATACACATAAGTTAAAAACACTCTAGCAAAAATATAGTAAAAGCACTTCAACACAGTTATACTGAAAGTAAATTCAATCCTTTCTCCTATCTAGACAACTCTAGGTTAACACCACTTAATTAAAACAGAGGTGAGTGCTTAACGTTAGATGACACTCTAGTAGTTTCCAAGAAAGGGAGAGAAAAAGCAGAAATAGGTTAGACACACCACTCTAAGGTCCAGAACACTTGCAATAGGCTTAAAGAAGAATAAAGTCACAGGTGAGCAAAAGTCACTAGGCAGGGCCCACTCTTAGAGTAGCCGGAGCGAAAATGTGCCCAAGATCACACTGTTAGTTAGAGATTCAAAGTCTTGCAAAGAGTCAAAAAGAGTTTAGAGTGGCTCAGAAAGTTTAGCCAAAGTGTCCCAGGCACTCCCAGGTTCGAAAGCCGGGGACTAAATCTACCCCGTACAGTCGGTAGCAAGGGAAGCCAGGCGGAACACAGTACCTTAAGCGGAAAGGATCCTCCAGCGGGGGCAGTTGTTCCAGGCAGCGACAGCAAGGCTCGACGTCGGTCAGGGGAGAAGAATATCTCGCTGAAGAGCAGAAGAGAAAGGTCGTAGCACTGCCCGGGAAGAAACCAGCCGCGGAGTCCTCCGGTTAA
Organism: Ambystoma mexicanum; assembly: GCF_040938575.1. Classification (NCBI taxonomy): domain Eukaryota; kingdom Metazoa; phylum Chordata; class Amphibia; order Caudata; family Ambystomatidae; genus Ambystoma; species Ambystoma mexicanum. The sequence continues at coordinate 54,440,786 of NC_090923.1, forward strand.
AGGGTTGGTACCGACTTTCGCGGTATGGGGGTAAAGTGTGGTATTCCGGATGCCGGGGTGCTTGGCACAGGCAAGGCGGCCACGAGATACCTCAAAAGGACGGAAAGAAGGCGAAAACTGGTTGTCCCCACCAGTCAAGGGAAGGAGCCACTCCGTTAAGAGTTCTCCTCGGTCGTCGGGAAAAAAGTGGTGAGACGGTTCAGCAGGGCTCCACCGGGTGGTGTCGTCGAAGCAGGTCGGCTCAGCTCTTCCCTCGTCGGATTCTTGGTCCTGTGGCGACTTCTGAAGTCCCAGTCCCCAAAGCCCTGCTTTTATGCAGCAAACCCCCATTCACCCAGCCTAGCTGTCACTCAAACATGCTAAGTGGTGAGCCGGGCGGCTCACCACTTGGGCCAATCAGGACGGAGTGCGACTTGAGTTACCAAGGTAACTCAGTCCAGGGTGCCTAAATCCCCCTCCACCCCTCCTAAGTACCCCAGACAGAGTGGCACCACTTTGGAGGGCTTCTGTGGAGAAGCCCGCCAAAAGTGGAACAAAGGGCTCCACTTTGGGTCAGAGTTACAGAGGCGAACACCAACGCCATTTTAGAATCAAGTTTTGGCAAAAAGTCCCAACCGGAGTTATAAAAATAAATATATAAACCGGCGGTATGTTTAAGGCTACCGTAAATAAATAATTAAATGTGTTAGCCTAAAACAATGGGAAATCCCATAGGGAAATATTCGCGGTCGAATATAAAAAGTAGTTTCCACTGCCACCAGCCAAAACTCGATCAGGGGGGACGGAGACGTGCCCCCTCGACTAACAGACCCTGGGGCAATCGAATTGCCCCAGCCAGTACGTCCACAATATGATGGTTTGTACTGGTTCTGTTCAGGATTCAAGACTAGCAAAGTCTTTGGTGACTTTACATGCCCTGGGAGACAGTAGTCAGTCCCAGGGTATGGAGTCTATGTTGGGGAGTCCCTAGGACACCCCTGGGTCACGGCACAGAGGGTGCTGTGTGACCCACATCACAAAAATACATGAGGCCCTATGGAGTAAAAGACCCCATAGCCCATTCAACACAAGGTTTAACCAAGAAAACACACTTCAACATGTCCAAGAGTGAGGGTAAAAGAGTCTCACTCTTGGCAGGAGAAAAAAATTAAACCCCAGAAATCCAGCAAAGCTGCTGGGGGACTCACTAGGTAGGGAAATTCAGCCTAACCAGAGAATTCTCCCTAACACCGTGTTAGGCAGAAACCTGTGCAGTTCCCTTAGGGACCACTGCAAAAGATTTAGGACTACAGGTGGTTGGCAGTAAACCCAATTGGTAGCAGTCTGTACCACCCAGATTTACCTGGTAGCTGTGGCTGAGCAGTCAAACTTCTCTCAAGATGAGTTGGGCAGTATGCAGAGTATACACAATAGGTACAGAGACACAGTAGTACAAGCAAACTCTGACCAGAGCTTTGATGTAAAAGTATATAATTATTTATTTAAAGACACACTTGTAAATTACACTAGCACAAAAAGAGGTAAGTAAATTCAACACACAGTCACTATTACTAGATGTACATCCCTTATTCCTTATTAGACAAGTCTTAGTTAACGCCACTTATTTCCAGACAGAGGTGAGCGCTTAACTAAATATGGCACTCCAATAAGTTAAGAAAAAGGGAGGGGAAAAGGCAAAAATTAGGAAAAGCACACAACACAATACTTTAGAAGCACCCAACGAGGCAGGAAAGTCAAGTCTACTTGTGACCAAAAAGTTCAGAGGCCAGGCTCCCTCTTAGAGACAACAGAGCACCAATGCGCCCAAGATCACAGTTTAAAAGTGTTAGTCTTGCAGGGAGTTCAGAAAGGAATTAAGTCAGCTCAGAAAAGTTCAGTTAGCCAGCCTAGGGCCAACCCAAGTGGTAAGTGGAGGCTTTAAGAGTAACCCCACACAGACCGTTGCGAGGGAGGCCAGGCGGACACAGTACCTTCAAAGTGGAGAGGATCCTCCAGCGGGGGCAGTTGTTCCTGGCAGCAGGTGCAAGTCACGGCGTCCTCCAGAGGAAGAGATGGTCTCGACGTGGAGGAAAGCTGAAGGTCATTGCACTGCCAGGGAAGAATCCAGCCGCGGAGTTCTCCGGTTAAAAGGTATGACCCTTTTATTCGCGGTAGTGGAAAAACCGTGGTATCCCGGTTGCCAGGGTGCTTGGCACAGGCAAGGTGGCCATGAGATGATCCGGGAAGGCGAAAAGACGGGCAAACTGGTTATCCCCACCAGTCAAAGGAAGAAGACTCTCCGGGAACGAGATCTCCTCTGTCATTGGGAAAAGTGGTGAGATGGTTCAGCAGGGCTCCACCGGTGGTGTCGTCGTTGCAGGTCGGCTCAGCTTCTCCCTCTTTGGATTCTTTAGGTCCTGTGGCGACTTCTGTAGTTCCAGTCCCCAAAGCCCTGCTTTTATGCAGCAAACCCCCATTCATTCAGCCTAGCTGTCAATCAAACATGCTAAGTGGTGAGCCGGGCGGCTCACAACTTGGGCCAATCACACAAGAGTGCGACTTGAGTTGCCAAGGCAACTCACTCCAGGGTGCCTAAACCCCCTCCCACACACCCTGTGGTACCCAGACAGAGTGGCACCACTTTTGGAGGCTTCTGTGGAGAAGCCCGCCAAAAAGTGGAACAAAGGGCCCGACTTGGGTTGGAGTCACAGAAGCGAACACAAACGCCATTTTGGAACAGAGTTTCGGCAAAAAATACCAACCAGTGATTTTATATTAATTTAATAAACCGGCGGTATGTTCGAGGCTATATTAAAAAGTGCTAGCCTCGAACAATGGGAAAATCCCATAGGAAAGTATTTGCGGTCGAATATAAAAAGAAGTATCCACTGCCACCAGCCAAAACTCGATCAGGGGGAACGGAGACGTGCCCCCTCGAACAACAGACCCAGGGGCAATTGAATTGCGCCGACCAGTACGTCCACAATATGATGGTTTGCACTGGTTTCTGTTCATAATTTGGGACTAGTAAAGTCAATGGTGACTTTACATGCCCTGGGAGGCAGTAGTCAGTCCCAGGGTATGGAGTCTATGTTTGGGGGTCACTGACACCCCTGGGTTACTGCACTGAGGGTGCTGTGTAACCCACATACCAAAAACGCATCAAGCCCTATGGGGTAAAGGACCCCATAGCCTATAAAACATACAAAGTCAAGGAACACCTCAAATCATGTCTAAGAGTGGGAGTAAAAGAGTCGCACTCTTAGCAGGAGAGAAAAAAATAAACCCCCAAAAAATCCAGCAAAGCTGCTGGGGGTTTCACTAGGTTTGGGAAATTAGCCTTAACAGAGAATTCTCCCTAACACTCCGAGGAAACCATCAGCACCGAGGTCGTCGAAGGATGTGCTCGGGGCACTGCCATCGAGGACTGTCGAAGCCGTCGGCGCCACGCTCGATGCCGATTCCATCGTCGACACCTTTCGAGGATGCTTTGTCGGAGGTACCCCGTGGCACGGTGGAACCCCCTAGAAAGGCTCTAGCCAAGTGTAAAAATGTCTTTGTCCCTTTTTCTGTGCCCCCATTCCAGCCTCTCGATTATATTTCTGAGGTGGAAGAAGGGTCTGAGGAAGGTGGTTTGGTTCCTGATGAGGTACCTGACGAGATTTTGTTTGGTCATAGCCAGATTGAAGACCTGCATCAGTCGTGGCACGACGCCAGTGGTCTGGACACCTCTGGCAGTAGAGTTCGGTAGGCCTCAGCCTGGCACGCGCGCCGAATCCTCCTACCGGCGCCTTATGTCGAGGGTAACAGAATACTTGGGGTAGTCTGCGCCACCATTGTATTTTCTGCAGGATGACCTGACGGATATCCTTGACCAAGTTCCTCCAACTGACCCAGTACTGCCATTCCATATGGCCTTGCAAAGAAGGGTGGCAGCAGCTTGGACTGCTCCAGAGAGTCTCCCGCCAGTGAGCAGGTCTTTGCCGAAGAAATACCGTCCAGCCAGTAGCGACCCCAGCTACTTGACTACGCACCCCACTCCAGAGAGTTTGGTGGTGCAGGCGGCTACAGGTTGCTCAGGATCTCCTGTGGTGGGCCTGCAGGGAGAATGTGTTGAAAGAGGAACCTAATTGGCAACCATGACTGGATGTAGTTACGGATGTCTCCCTCACAGGTTGGGTGCTGACGGGGCTCATACCACCGGTCTGGGGGACTCATTCCAACGGTCTGACTTTCGGAGTCCAAACTACACATCAACCTTTTGGAACTGAGGGCTATCAGACTAGCGCTGATGGAATTTCTGCCATCTGTACGAGGAAGGGGTGTCCTGATGGACAACAGTGGAGGAACAAAGCGATTTTTGATCTTACACTGTGGAGTCGAGGACTCCCAATGGTTACTCGCTCAAGGGTAGCAGAGATGGGGAATAGACAACTTACCTACCTGCATAGTGAGGATACACTTTCTTATATTTTTATTTTCTTATTTTTTAATTCTCTAGATACAGTCTTATAAAAAGCTGAGAATTGATGGTTGGTTACCTGCTGCCTTAACAGCCCCCCCCCCCCCCCTCTGATACTGTCTCGAACCAGTTTGTCCACAACGTGTGAAGACCAGGTTTTGGGCCAGTTCACCCAGAGTATACCATCTTGCTTTTTTAGAATATCTGGCGCCGGTGTACCCACAACTCTGACAACGCAATTGTTCTGTTCTTTCCATAGTGAAGGAACCTGGAATTAGAGGTCTGTTGGAGCAGATGTTTATATTTGCCATCAGCGACTCATGGTCCACGGGGCTTAAAAGATTAACTTGATACTAACAAAGTAACTTCCTTTTTGCACATTTCGGGTGGGCAACTAGATCTTCAAGCTGCTCCAGGATCAATCAGCACAGGTAAAGATGGGTGAAATAATAGAAAATGTGATTATACTGTTTCTTTATTCCAAGTGGAGTATTTGCATTAATATTTTGAAGAAATTCTCTTGTTGCTACCGCTGTATACTCTACTAACATTACCCCGACCCCAGCAGGTGGAATGACCATGTCAGGTGGACAGAAGAGCACTGCTAGCTCGGTAAGGCGAGATAAGTGCAGTGTTCACACAGACATGAAGGTGGTAGATCTTTCTTACTGACACTGCTCGAGTGTCTTATGTGGTATAAGCACATGACAAAAGTAAGTAAGGAAACCACTGGGGAAAGCTGTTATGTCTGCTCATCAATCCCCTATGCCATTAGTGCCTCAAGAACATTCGTAGCAACTGAAATACCAGCAGCTAGGGACCAATGCCTGATGTACCTGCGTATGGTAATGAAAGGAAGATTTCAAGGGAAAATTGCAACATTGGTATGGATGGATCGAGCGACGTTCCAATACGAAGATAGCAACATAAAGACTTTGGACATGATGAACAATTATTAGCAGTTAGATGAAGCAATACAATATATAACTGATGGCCCACAGAAAAACAGACTATAACGTTCAAACAATTTCCCTGCCCATGGACAAGGGTGAAGGAGACAGGAGGAGAACCTGGGTGTTGGGAAAGATCACAGATGCTCGTGTATGGTCAAGTATACACAGAGGATGGATGGATGGAGTAGTGTGAAGCATGGCGCCGACCATAGCACAATCGCCAGTGAATAAGGTACAAGAAGAAAATGAGTGCCTGAAGTGGGATGCGAGTACAAAGTTGCTCACTTGGGTGGAGAATGAAGCTGGACCAATGCCTATAATACCCCTGAAAACGCCAGCACTCTATTACCAAAATGACATTGAGTTGGCAGTTTGAGAAAATACAGGGTGCCGAAGCATAGAAAAGCATGCAGTGATGAAGATGGGCAGTGCTGATGGATCACTGCTGGGCATGCAGATCCAAGGCATACGAGAAGCTGCCACCCAACTGGTGGTGAGTTTGCTCATTGGTACACATCAGTATGCCCTCATTGGTCGTGCCACGGAAGGGTGTACATTTTAAAAAGGTCTGTAGAAGAACAAACTGGCAAGAGGGAAAGGCTGGTGGGAAAAAGAGTGAAGAGAAGCAACTATTTCTCACTGATCAGATGCAGCTTTGGGTGAAGTGCCAGGTTGTTTAGCAGAATGCAAATGTTCTTAATCAGTGGTTTCAGCTGTACAGACTTATACAAATGTAAAGTGGCTGAGATTACCCGGTGGGAACTGATGACGATACATTCCACATTGAAAGCGCTCCGAGCAGTAAGGTTGATGGCGCTCCAGAATAGGTATGTTTTGGATTTGCGGACAGCAATGGAAGGAGGAGTTTGTGCACAAATTGAGTTCCTTTTGCACGTTCATACCTGAAAACGGCACACCGACAAAGGCGGTAACCCAGATGCATGCAAAGATGGAAGGCGCCAAAGGGACTAGAAAGGATAGTTGGATAGCATACATATGGTCATGAATGCCGTCATGCCTATCAGACAGGCTGATGGTAATATTGGAAGCATTAATATTGGCGGGAGTGACACTGCGTGGTGAAGATTTGCATCGCCCAGTGCCGAAAGACTCCAAAGGAGACTATTGGAATGAAGGTCCTGATGGATGTGAATGTAGGAGGAGCAAAGGCCAAAATAGTGGAGGAGACAGACACACTGAGAGAACGAATAGCAAACTGTCCACTATTCCCACTTGAGGCAAGAGTTAGATAATCCATTTGATGCAAAGTATTACGAAGGGAAATGGGTATGGTGCAGCCCGGAAGGAGTGTGCAGTTATATGGAATGGACTTTTGACCATCATGTAAATTATTATGGACATCTCTGAGGAATTACAAAATTTTGGCAACCAAGAGCTACAGGCTTAACATATAAGGATCTACGACAGGTCGACCAGAGTGGGGAAGTTAAGTGTCCCGAAAATGCCCCTCACCCCAAGGTTCATGTCGAGATGAAGGGCAAGAAATTCTCGCAGCCACCCATCTTATTTCGGACTAATCCCGAGTGCACCAATGATTGACAAGTACACTGAAAGGTATCCTCTCAGTCAGCCATACAGGCTGAAAACATTGCAAGTGTTTACATGTGTAGGGGAAGAATCTGAAATCGTGGACAGAGAAACCTATATGGACAGCCTCGATCTAAGCACCAAGAAGCCTCATTGGCTTACCTCATTGGTGACATGACGTAGCAGCGTTTGACAGGAAACACACGTGCAGTCCTGCACAGCATCACGCAAACACACTCGTATACATGAAGACAAGTGCACATTTCTATAGCTAGAGGACAGATACATATACATACTAGCATTGCTTTTATAATTTATTCATTAGGCAAAAGCAGCAACGCAGAATCGCAAGGCACAAGAGATCCTGAGCAGGCTTGCAGCTGCTTAACGCAAATAAACATATGGGACATATAGATGGAATATGGTGGGACCAGTGTGACTAACATAGAGAACCTAGCATAACATGGGCAATGTAGAAACCGCATTCTAAAGGTTAGGAGAATTACAGCAGGCTTCAAGCCACTGACCATGAGACATGAGCATACTGTCAACCAAGGTCGGTGATACGCAGACCAATTCCAATCTCAGACAAGCGGACCAGCTACAGAGAAACTGAATCAATCCTCATAACTGCAGGCTGAAGTGCTCGCTTTTCTGGTCCCTAAACACGTGGTATAGCCAAACGAGACAATGGACCGTTATCTGTGTTGGAAAAGGGGAGCTGATCCCAGCAAAGCCAGACACAGACTGCAACAAGTGTTGCGACTTTAGAGCCCATTCTCATAGGCAAAGGTGGTATACACAAGTTACAATACAGACACATCGTTCACATCACCATGAAGAGGTGCACAGCGAGCTGAGAACTCTTGGGAGATCTGCTCCAACAATTTGTGTAGAAGCCTAGGGGTGGAGGGCAAGGGGCATTAACCAATGGTAAAACCACTACTCTGCAACAATGCAATTCTTGGGGATGGATCATGCCAGCCACATGACCTGCAAGGACCAGTAGAATAACACCTATAGGCAGTAATACTCAGTACCCAAACCCTCGCGCTGATTTTTGGGGCAGGTCCCAAGTTATGACGCCAGTGTCGCACAACTGGCCTGCATGCCATGGAAAGATGAGACGTGTCGGAGAATTCCTATTTTTCTTGTATTGATCCCTGTTGGTTTTATTTGCTAAACTGCAGTTTGTACTTGCCGTTGACTGTGTCCTCTGTTTATTCTGGGGAGGGTGTTGGACCCTCTAAGTCAGCGGACCCCCAGGCTCGCTCTGGCATACCTAAGAGTCTTCCCCCAACAGATGTCTTCCCGGTAACATGTGTTCATGTCACTCTGGTCCACAAAGGTTCTTTTCGGGCTTGGTGTCTCCTATTCACTCCAGGCTTCTGTGACTCTCTGGATGCAGTGACTGCTCCGTGGCCTCTGGTCTCTCGCTTTTGTCTGCTCTCTAACACCATGCTCTATGCCTGCTCTGTGTACTGACTTCTACTTTGCCAGTCTTTAGGTATGTCTGACTTAAGACCAGCCCGGAATTCTGTGCCCACTTCTCGTGCGTCCTGGTCTGCAGCGTTTCTGTATCTCTCTGCTGCTCTCCCCTGCTCATTACTCCTCCAGGCTGGATTGACAACATTGGTTGTCGGTCTTTGCTTTTTGTACTTGCTGTTGCGCGGGCTGTCTCCGAAACACATCGCTCGTTTCCATCTTTGTTGAGCTCCATGACACTGCACCTCCTCCTCCCAGTAATTCCCTGAGAGCTCTTCAAGGTAGACCTGGCACGTCTTAGTTCTAATACCTTGCCCATAAATATCTTGGGTTGACTGTTCTTCATTGTCCCAGTACTGTTACTACTTTGGACATGACACATGGGATGGTAAGGTGAAGGAGGGTTGGGTGAGGGGGGGTTTGAGATAAAGTATACCACTTTCTCCCTGGATACTTGTCCCTAGATTCATGGGGGTTGGGGGTACGCTGCCCATGAGAGATTCACACCTTCAGGGGGATGATCGGGTATCGGCCTCACATCCCTGTCCTCAGGGGCAGGGGCTCTCCCTCTGGTAGAAGTGGCAACATCCAAGGATTCTTCACTTTCCTATTTTTGGAAGATGTGATGCATTGTTTTAGAAAAATGGTGAGGAAGGGGTGTATTTTGACCACATTCCATATGGCTGTCAACCGGGAGTGGGGAGATTAGCTAAGATCTGGTTGTCATGAGTTCTTGGCTGAAGATCCATCTGAAGAAGCAGTTTCACAATTTGTCCAGGAGTTGAAGGTCCCCCCTCCCGCCGAATCCAAAATTGACGTACCAATTGGTGTGGGACACGACTAGCTTGTTTACGGCTCATGTCATTAAAACCATGTATACTTTGTCTGCCTCTTAAAAGAATAATTTAACTTCCTTGTGTTTATAGTTTTTTTTATTTTTTTTAGCCCAAGCTATTCTAGTTGAGCTCTTGCCAAGCGTTATGGCTATGTGACTTTGTCATGCCTCCACTACAGGTAACAAAGTGGCTCAGAATATTATGCGTCAATTTCTGACCCTTCAGCATTGTGACTTCATTCTACACCTGCTACTCTGGTGGTTTAGGTGGCATTGGATTCCTCTCAAGGGCTACAGTGTTTCCTTCTACCTAGCCAGACAGGGAATCCTAAAACCTGTATCTTGGGGTAGAAAGATTTTTGCTACTGGCCGTGGTGCTAAGCGCTCACAAGACTTCTTGTACTTTGGCCAGGTACCTTTTCTTTGTGGCAGGCAGCAGAAATCAACACTTACCTCCTGAAATGCTAGTAGTATTCTGGCAAGGATGCCACTAGACACGCCTGCAGTCATTGTTTCACTCATGGTCTGATTTTTGTTTGATGGCCACATGGGCAATGATTGGGTGCCAGTTGCGGTGGCCCACTGCAGTTTTGCTCCGTAAATCCAAGCTAAACTCTTAGATGGGCCTTTTATTGGCCCAAATCTGTTTCAGTAAGGCTGAGCCTTGGATGAACATCCAACATATCTGAAATCTCTAGGAATGTCTTCAGCTTTCTTTCTAGGTGATTCAGATCTTATTCATTCCCACCGAAAAGTCACAGCTAGGGCTGCGCTCTGCAGAGCTATCCGCACCATCAGGAAATCGGTATTGGCCTATTTGACCAAAATAAAATAACCTAACTGCCAATTTGGTTGAATTTGATATGGGTGATTTGGCCTTCGGGCCAATTTGACTGCATATATTGCTAAAAAGCAACCCTGGAGAGCGGGGGCTGTGGGGGTGTCTCCCACCCCCTCCCCTGCTATCCACGTTTGGTACTTAGTAATTTTGGGGGTGCAGAGGTGTCCCCGGCTTCCTTCAAAATTGGAGACGGGAAAGAAAAAAAAAACACGTTTATTAGTTCTCACGTTCAATTGTTTTGCAGGCAATTTGCACATGGTCAAACATACCCAAACCCAGGAGATCTGTGCGGCTGCTCAAGGGAGCAGTGGGGCCTGTTCAGTACAGGAAGTGAGGAAGGGCTGGTATTCACATTTGTTCCTAGTAATGATTGATGTAGCCCTCTGACCCATTTGCAATCTGATGCTCCTGTTGCTTCCTTCAGAAAGGAAAGTTTCTAGGCGGTCATGCTGGTGCAGATGCTCAAATGTCTGGACTTGCTGAACTGGCTTGTGTCCTCAGATCTGCAAGGCTTGCATTTTCATGTCCTTCACTCCAAACAGAAAATGCATTTTGTGAAGCACTCCATGCAAGTGCTCCCTTTCTCACTTCAGTCCTCTAATCCCAAACGTCATGGCTGCAGCCCATTTGTACAAGTGGGTTTATGTCGTTCCTCTCATTCACAGCTGGCTCCTATAGGCCAGATCGGAAGAGGTGGCTCTACATGAGCTAGGTTTTTCCATCAATCGAAGTCCTTTCTGACAACCTCCAATTGTGTACGGTTTTTGGGGCTGTCTGTATAGAGAGCAACAAATGGCTTTCCCTCACCCAGTGACAAGCATTCAGCCCACACTAAGCATTTTTCCAACCGAACAAGGGACTCCATGGTGGGGTTTTCTTCATGACATCCTGCATCATCACTGTCCCGAAAGCAAGACTGCAGCTGTCACTAATTGTCCCTGAGGCGCTAGCATTCCCAGATAAATGAGGCTATGAAAGACATTACCAGGGACCCCCTCATGGAATTACCCATTTCCCTACCATTGCCTGGAAGCATGCTTGGAATCGTGCATGTTTTAAGGGTCAGCAGCAGCCACCCTGTGTGGGGCATGTGAGTGAGTGAGTGGGGTGGGTGGGTGGTTAGGGTGCGGGGGGGTTTAGGTGGTAGGAGTAAACAGGGTTGAGCGGAAGGTAGAGAGTTGTGGAGGGTGGGGGTTGTCAGTAGGTTGCTGGGGAGGATGGGGGGAGGGGGAGACCCAGCTGTGATAGTTCACCCTGGCCAGATGTTTCAGTTGTCGGTCTTTTGGAAGGCCAGATGTCCTTCCACCTCTTAGCCGATCATCTATCCGGGCTATCACTGACACCACCTCTCTGCACTATATTAACCAGATTAGTGGTGTGGGGTTGCCTGGAGGCCATGCTCCTGTGCTTTTGATAATAAATGAGGTGATTGTGATAGCTTCTCACCTCGCTGAGGATCTTGATAGTAAAATGGATAAGATTGGCAGGGTATTTTACCGGAGTGGGAGATTGTGTAGCAGTTATGTTACATGTGGGTCATCTTTCCCAGGTTAAATATTTGTGACCAGCTCCAATAAATGGCAAGGCCCTTTGCTCTAGAGTTCCCACGGTGGACTCTGGCTTATACATTAGTGAGCCCCCTGGAAGTTCAGCTTGGTATATGCATGTGTTCCTGCTGATTACTTTGGTGCTGAGGAAGATAAACCCACAATACCATGATCATGATTGCTTTCACCTGGTCATGTTGCTTTATCCTCTGTGGAAGACCCCCTGAAAGGGAGGTCTTCCGACAGGTTTGCAGCAAAGTATTGCCTCCCTCAGCCCCCCATTGCAAGGACACTGAGCCATCATGCCTGCCTTTTGAGAGGTTGAGCCCAGAGGAAGAACTTTCTGGATGGGGTCTTGTTCTCACACCAAGTCTTTTTGCATGCCATTGCAAACTATCTCACTTGCCAAGACGATGGGTCAGATGGCATCTCTGTATAAATCAGCACACTGGTCCAGGGTTTTTGTAAATATATGGCAAACTCTGATTGGGTTGACTTTCTGGGTTCATTTCGGGGCTCTTTAGCGGCCTAAAAGGTATCTGCGTGCCTTTTGCAGCAGAACATTCACCTTCACGCCAAGCCAAAGGAAAGGCTTCACAGGCTGGACCCCAGAAAAGCCCTTATGTTTCCTTGCCAGGACCAAGGACTACAGGTTGTCTGATCAGTGTATCGGCTATGAAAGCACTAAAAAAGGGCCAATGCTAAGAAAATGATTTCTAATTAGATGGTTTGATATATAAAAACGTATGACCTATGTGCGTCATTCATTCTGTAACACCTAGCTTGTGGTGATGCAAGTTGTTGGAGAGAACCTTCATGTCTGTGCTAAATCCCTTCAGCCTTGGAGACCCCCAGCTCTTTTGCTGGACTTGGGTCTTTCTAATTTTGAGCCTGGAGTGCGATCTTTTCTCACTCTCGTGTTTTTACCTGATTTTGGTTTTTGTGTTTTTAAAAAATAAAAAACATGTTACGGTTATTACAAACCTTTCATGATTTGTTCGCTCCCTCCAAAAAAGAAAACCATCCTTACATGATCCTTAAAACATCCTCAAAGAAAATAAAAGCAAACATTCTTAAAAAAAACAAAGGGAAACAAGGGAAGAGGAAAGGACATGCAAACCTGTGAGGCAGACGAGTAAAGTGTTAACCCGCCTGACAATCACCTCTGGGCACCCAATCCTTGACACAATCTGGCACAGGTACCTCAAGATATCATTCCACACGCCCCCGCTCTCCACCTCCTTCCACAATTCCCCCCATCACATTAGACGCTCTTACAACTCATTTTAACTCTAGCACTTCAGTGCCAAACGTTGTGATTGCCAGTACCTCTGAAACCCTTTCACCCAGCAAAGACACGTCCCGCCATTCCTCTCGTTAAGGTCCTATACTCCGACACTACCTCATTTAAAAATGTCCTCCTTGTATCCCTCACATGCCAACAGGAGATGTTTAGTTGTTGCTACCTGAGCCTTATAGTGCCTACACGAGGGTGAGGAAACATCCCTATCCCTTCTAGTCCAGAAAACCTCTTTTGTGGAGAGAATGTTTAATCTCAGTCTTAGAAAGACATTCTTCTGTCTATTAGAGGGAAGTTTTACCAGGCACTTTGGGAGTAGGTTAATGGGCCTTTTCTCCATCTTGAGGTTCATGGTTACTTATATGCAGATCTTACATCCATAGTCTCAATCCAATCTAGCCTTCTCAGCTGAGTTTTAGATTTATCCAGGTTAATCAACAGTGCATCCTCCTTTACACCCATCACTTCTAAATCCTCTCTGCCCTTGATTTTCTGGGAATTAACGATCCCATCCCTCAGAACCCTCCAGTCGATCTTGCCACTTCAATATATCCAGGACTGGGGAGGTATTCACCACCATACTTTTCCTGTAGAGACATAAGGACTTCCACTTGAACATAGATTTAAATGACTGAAGTCCCAATTCAAATCTGATGAGCGCAACTGGCAAGGAGGTAGGCAAGTCCAACACTCGCCTCCAAAAGATCCCTTCCAGCAGATTCAAAAGGTTGGTGGAACCCTCGGTCTGTTTCCGCTCCATATGATACAATTAGCAACCTTTTTGCTTTTGAAATGCAAGAGTAGGGACGAGCGTGAATCTGCCAAATTTCCTCAATATCACTTTACTGAGCTGCCAATCTAATACATTTGCGCCTTAGCTCATCCGTCCAGAACTTTTTCTTTGCGTTAAGGCACCCAAGTAAGTTATGGACTTTACGCGCTCGATCTTCTGCGTGTCTATGCACCATGACAACTTAAATTTTCCTTTCCTCCTGGCGCTGGTAATAAAATCCATAATTTTCATTTTGGCTGTATTCTAAACTCATTGAGCTAAAAGTACGAATTCAGATGAGTGAGTCGCTGTTGGAGGCCTATTGGTGTACGATCCATCACCACCAAATCATCTGCGTACATGACCCAGGGGATGTTTTGCCTATAGAGTTGCAGAGGAAAGGCTCTAACCCCTTCTTGACTTGAAACCATGTCTGACAGAAATACATTAAAGATTGTAGGTGCAAGGGGCAACCCAGTTTCAGCCCCCTACATGTTGGAATCTAGGCTGAAAGTAACTCCTTGGCATTCAGTCTCACCTGGGTTGAGGTTCCCGAGTATAGCTTTCGAAAGATCTGGCAGACAAGCCCAGATTGACTTCTTCCCCCACAATATATCTGTTAATACTATCGAAGGCTTGCGCCAGATCAATGAAAGCCATATATACATTATGCTTATACTCCATAGCTCTTACTTTAAGGATGTTGAGCATAAAGAGGATTAAACTGGTGCCCACCCCTGGGACCAAGCCTGCTTGCCTCATCTCAAAATACCCTGACTCCCGGACCCATGTAATTAAATGTTTTTAATAGCAAGTCCAACATTTTCCCAACGGAGTCCTGCAGGGCAATGGGCCTGTAATTTCGTGGGTTGTCCCTTTCCCTTTTTGTAAATGGGGACCACAAGGGCAGTCCTCCATGATGCGGGTACATCTCCTACCGCCAATATTTGTGTAAACAGGATCACGCAAAAATCGGACCATTCTTCAGGGTTTTGAATACTGATGTAAATTTTTAAACCATCGGCAGCTGCGGCCCTCTACGGATTTAAATGTTTTATCCTTTTTAATATATCCCCCAGTCAAAGGCTATTACCCAAGGCACCAAGCTCTTATCAGCTGTAATCGCACGTTGCTCCGAAGCAGAGAAAAGGTGGGTAAAGAATCAAATTCAGACCCTCTCTGGCACTGCTGCTGTCATGGAAGCCAACAGAAACCTGGCATTATTAAGCAGCTTCCAGAGATCCCATGTGTTTCTATTTGCCAAGGGCCTTGTGGTTTCAGCATCTTCTTGAAAACCGCTGTTCCTTGGAATTTAACAGCCAATTCCTATATTGCTGTTTCCTTAGTTTCTTTTGCATTACTTTATCACCTGATTGTTGTTGATCTATAGTTCTTAGACCAGACCTTAACTCATCTATTTCACCACATTGCTTGATACAGGTTTAACCTCTGAGGAAAATTTCTGCTCAAAAACGCCAGAAATATGAGAGTAATCAACCCCCACACCATTATTCAACATTATTCCCTTGAGTCTGCTAGATAACTTACTAACCTCTTTCCGGGGAATTTGCAGGTGGTTACACCACTGATTAACCTGTAAGAGGCCTTCAAGTGAGACAATCACTCCCTTGATTAATCCCTGAAAGGTGATCACTTTTTTTTTGGAGCAATCGATGATCACGGTTTCCCATTGGAGTTGCTTCGAAGTGCTTTAGCCATTCATACATATCCTTAGACACGAAGATCTAATCCAAGTGAGCAGTAAGAGTCTCTTAACCAAGTTATTTTCCCCGGGATGTCACCTTTCACATTACCACTTACCATAGTTCAGACACCCATTGCGCTGCGTTCTTGGGTAGTTTCTTTGTGCAATTTTAAGCCCCCCTGCATGCAGGCACTTGATAAAGTCCACATATCAAAACAAGGAGATTGTTATACTCCACCATTACTGAATCCAATGCATGTGTCAGCAGTTCCACACAAACATCCCCAATGCCTGCGGGATTCCAATACATGTTAAAAAGACGTAATGTACGATAGGCCCCCTCCTTATCTCTTGCCCACGACATTACCGCCAATTGCACAAACAGACTCAAATGCTTATCAGCGAAGATCATACACAAGTGTTAGGCAAAGTTTGAATGCAGTACCCTCTGGGAACACTACAAGCAACTATGACTACAGGTGTAAGCAAACCAACCTTTGGTATAAGTTTGTACTACACAGTTTTGGTAGCGTGTTGAGCAGCCCGGCTTGTCTCAAGAGGGGAAATGTGAGCAGTAATTATGTTACACAGAGGTCTACAATCACAGATGTTCAAATAAACTTACACTCAAGGTTTCTTGAATAAAGAATTATTAATGTATCATTCAGTTATAACACATTCACTTGAAGGAGGCAATTTTATAATGACACACAAATCTACTTCAATACTGTACACTCTAAGTTTCTGAATCAGACCAGACCCTTTTTGTCTGGTTATACAGTGCCTTACAAATGAAGAAAAAGAGGCAGCTGATGACTTGCAGTTCCTGCAGATCTCGCTGTTCCTGGGCCTCATTCGTGCTGACACGAGGGAATACGTCGGGGGACTCCTGCACTGGGACAGTCCAAGCAGCTTGCAACTAGCAAAACTTTGATTCCGGTGGCTGTAAATCATGCACACAAACTGGTGTCCCCCCGCTCCCCGCTGGTTCTACGGTTTCCTGCAGCAACTCTGAGGAAATTCATCCAGCTCCGAGGTGAGAATCCAGGTGGCTTACTGTTGAGTTGATTAGAAGTCGTCCTTGCAGGGGCTTCTCTGTCAATTAGAAAATGGCAAGTAGGCACTGCAGCAGGGCTTCACCGGGCAAACCAATGGTCCAGGAGTTGCAGCAGGTTTCCTCTTCAAGGTAGTCTTCGGTTCCTTCGTCCAGTGGTCGACTCGGCCTTCCAAGCCAAGAGACTTGCCTTTTATTCAGTTTTCTCCCATTCTTTCCAGCGTAGCTGTCACTCATCCAGCAGGGTGGCTGTCCTTGCCGATCAGTCAGCCAGCCAAACCCTGCAGTGAATTTGGGTCTCCTAGGAGACTAAGCATGGAGTTCGGCACCACCCTCACTTCCTGCCCACCCCAGACACTCAGGCGCCAGAGCTAAAGGCGATTGAACAAAGGGACCTAACCTGGTTTGGTGTGAAGAGACAGACTCTAGAAGGACCTTTCCAAAAAGAAATGGCGAAAAAAGACCAGGACCTGTTTAAACAAAGGTGGCTCAGACACCATTTTGAAAAACGTGGCTCCCGCGATTTAACGCTACCGGAGCTACGAATAGTTTGTGGACGGGAAAAATCATGGTAGTTCGTTGTAAAACCACTGCAACCAGCCATTCTGAGAGGAAAGGGTAGCATTTAACAGCTACATGAGTATCTAGACACAGGGATACTAAGTAAACCCTCCAGCACTCTTTTGTAAGATAGGGTGTGCTTGGTCTAGGAATTTAAAAAGACTAGTAAAGTCAATTTCACTTTTCTTTCTCTGGGGAAACCATATTTTATCCCAGAGAAGGTATTTAAACCTTGGGAATGCTAGGAAAGGCTTCCCTGTGCCACTGCACTGAGGGTGCTGTGTGACACAAATGAAAAGATGATCCCTATGGAGGAGTTTAGACTCATAACCAAATAAAAACAAAGGTGAAACGCACATCAAAATACAAGAGGTGGAAAAAGGCTCACTCTCTCCAGGTTAAAAAAATCGAGCCCTCAAAATCCAGCAAAGATGCAGGGGTCTCTAAGGTGAAGGAAATTAGCACATTTTTTGAGAATTCTCTCTAACCACCAGATCAGGCTAAACCCTTTCACCAGCGTGGAGGCTCTAACGCCAATCCTTCTCCCTCTCGCCCCAGGGGCAATACGGTTCAGGAAATAATTCCTGGTCCTCCGGTCAAGGCTTCTCTGGTAAATTCCAATACCAGCAAAGAGGCTCTCGTAGGGGCAAGTGTAGAGGCAGAAACTCTAATCCCAGAGGCTCCCCAGCCTCCACCTCAGTGACTCGCTGGTTCATATCCCCTCCCACGCATCCCCGGTCGGGTGTCTTACTTCATATTTGGGAGGGGTTTCACATAAAATCAGTGGGTACTAAAGACCGTTGCCCACATGTATTGTAGTGAGTTTCTCCGACCACCTTGCTACCACCCACTGAGAATCAGACGCCTGTCGCCAGAACACCTGCACATCCTGCTGGAAGTAGTTTAGGTCCTGCTGTAAAAGGGCACACCTGCACCCTGCCAACAAGTATGTCAAACTGCAAAAGTTCAGGATGACACCACTTCAACAGGTAATCCCCTGCTTCAGCAGGTGGATTACATGGCCACATTGGACATGAAAGATGCATACTTTCCTATTTCAATGCTGCTAGTACACCACCTATCTCTGGTACATGATAGAAGACGCCCACTATCAGTTCAATGGTCTCCCCTTTGGCCTTGCCTCAACCACTAGGGTGTTCACAAAGGTACTGGCGGTAGTAGCGGCTCACATGCGCAGGCAGTCAAATCCAGTCTATCCTTACCTGGACTGGCTCATAACAGGGGATTCGTACGCAACATGCCAGACAAATACCCAGAGGACGGTAGATATCCTCTTCCACCTAGGATTCTCTATCCATGAGAAAAAAATCCAGCCTAACCCCCAGCCACGTCAAACAATTTCTGTGGGCTCTAATTCGGACAGAAGACTCGTCTTTCCCTCCACTGAAGGGGTCCAAAACATGCTGTTCCAGATTCCTCACTATGTAACCAGCCATCAAGTGACCATATGCAAAGCCATGCGACGAGTAGGTATGATGGCTTCCTGCGTCTGCCTAGTTTCTCACGCTCGTCTGCGCATGCGCCCCATGCAAGAGTGGCTCTCGAGCCACTGGTGTCAGGCCAGCAGCCAGTGGGATGATCTAGTGCTTGTCTCGGCAACCCACATTCAGACTCTGCAGTGGTGGTCAAGGGAAAACCTAAGCCCGAGCGCGCAAAGGGCATCGACTCAACGGAGTATCCTGCTGTTGTGCTGTGGCTGCATTTGCGGTCCTGATCAGCTGTTGCTGTTGCTGCGAGGAGAACGAGGAGAGCGAGGAGAGCGAGGAGCGGCGCACAGAAGGAGAGAGAAGGAGAGAGAAGTGCGAATCCAGCTCCGCCCCTTTCCCGCCTCCGTGCACCGCCTCCAGGAAGTATATAAGGACTTCCCAAGCACCCTTGCGGCGCTAAGCCCGAGCGCGCAAAGGGCATCGACTCAACGGAGTATCCTGCTGTTGTGCTGTTTGGCTGCTGGGCTGCGTACGCAATAGCCTATTGTAACGACAAGCGGAGCTGAGGAAATAAAGCTCACACCGAGGAGCTGCAATACAGGATGAAACCTACGGCTGTACACATGGAGTCACAAGGAACAGCCGTGCGAACTCGCCTGCAGGTAAGGCAAAAATTTACATCACTTCCGGAAGCAAATGCCAGCCCAGAGTGTGTACAGAATATGTCAACGCTGAAACAATCTCGCATACCTTTCTGCACCAAGAAGCGGAAAAGCTCATCTATGGGGGCCCCAACGATTGATACAGGTAGTGAGAAAAGGCTGGGTATGGCAATAGAAGATCCTGTGCGGCTAGCTCCAAAATCGCCTGTTCTACCTATGGCTTGCACAGCTCCTACTGTCAAAGAACTTATAAGTCATCCTTCTCCCCCTGTTGAAACATCGAACCCGGACGAGGATGCCGACCAGGCTAAGAAGTCTGATTCAATTTCTGATGAAAGATATCTGAGTAAAACGACCAACACCGAGTCCCCAAGAGACAAAGAAAAAAGCTTAGTTGAAGTAAACCAAATGGTAAGGGTATCATCCGAGAAAAGCCCAGTTCTCTCGGCTATTCTGAGCCCTGAAGAGACAATGGATATATCAGATCAGCCTAGCAACCTTGAAATATGGAGAGACTCACGTGATTCGATACCACCTGCAATCTCCCTAAGGAAGGGAATTGACACTATCCACATGCCGACTTATGATGCAGCCAATTATGGTACTGCACCTATACTAAATATGTGCGAAAGCATTTCGGATGAAAACTCTAGTCTGCCATTGACCTCCCCTACTTTGACCCTAAAGGAAACTACAAACAGACCTTTACTGTATGAGTCTGTCTGGGAAAAGGAGGTTCAATGGACCACAAAAGACTTAGAATTATGGGAGAAAGCTTCGCCAGACCCCAACAGGGAAACAGAGAAAAATAAACATCTGAGAGCCATGGAAGAACCCACAACAATAAGTGACATCTCCCAGCCATACAGGGAAGAGAACAGAGGTCTGTGGCTCAAGGAAAAGACCCCCCAAAATAACATCCAGCAGGAGGCAACTGCCCTGATACCTAATGACCTAACGACCCATCAATTTCCTTCTTGGACCCTCCATAGAGATATGCCGGAGTCGCCCTATCCAAAGGGGATGCTCCCCCCAAAGGCCAGACTAGAAAAGGAAACCCTGTGGAATTTTGATAGCGAAATTCCGTCAAAAACTACAGGTGTTGAGGGAATGACAATGTTGCCACTAGCAAATCTGAGCAACTCAAATTTAGCTAGCAAAATCATGCAAGACCTTACCCTTTTGACGGGGAAAATAGAGAGAGAAAAAAGGAGGAGCTTCTCGATAATAAGCGAAAAAATGGCTGAACTCGAAAAGGATCAAATAAAAGGGAACTCTCTGGAGTCGGAGGTCGCGGAGGCTGAGCTCCTCGTTGCAAAACCCCAAAGAGACCCTAGGCCACTGACCCTATTACAAAGATCTTTAACGGAGAGGAGAAACCCATGCCTCGAAGAGAGACCGACAAGCTTAAAACCACAAGGCCATTCTGTGTTGGACGGTCAAGAGCAGTGCTCTGAAACTTCTACGAAAGACCAAATTACACACCTAATTAAAGACGCTTACCAAATGACCAGAGAAAAGGATATGAAACACCTTCAGCAAGTGATTATGACCTCTTTGAACATCACACTGGCCCCATACCTAAAACTGTATGAGATGATAAATGATTCTGTGAAAGAGATGACCACTACTAACATACAAATCAAAGAGGCAAACATACAAACGGAATTGTCCTTGAGAAATTTAAATGTACGAATGGACAAAGAAGCCGAAAAATCGCTCACTTGGCAAAGTCGCCTTACGGATCTAGCAAGGAGAGATGCTAATGATAAGTCCCTATTGATGGAGGCGGTCCTGGAAGACTGCAAGTGGATGCGAAATCTATGTAAACAGGAAAAAGATGAGATAAGCGTGGTTGAAAATCCGCGTCGAGGTAAAGGTCCCATGAAACTGAGCAAAATTAAACCATATCAACCTATGCAAAATGAGCAAATGACCAAAGAGGTAATATTGATCTCTCCTGTCTGTAAGGGGATGGGAACCTCTGATATTAAATTACAATCAGAAAAAACAAACTTCTCCATCTTTAGAGGTGGGACATCCAAAGACCTGCTCTTAGATAAGGAAAGTGAGCTGAAGACTAAACCTAATGAAAATGGAAAAAAAACTAAAAATGAAGGATTAAAACGGAAGACAAATAGCTCGAGGGCTTTTTTAAGGAATCTAAGAACACCACCAAGACGAGAAAATCCCCAACAGGCAAAGAAGCCGAGGAGAGAATTGGTAATGGGAGACACAACTATTTCGGCAGATACGAATGCTAAGGAAGTGGGAGGGGGGCATGACCCGACTCCGACCAAGATGGTAAATGGAGATGAATCATGCCAACGAGAAGACCTAAGTGATTTGATTGACATTATGGAAGAATATAGAGAGGATGAAAAATGGCAATGCATCAGCCCATCAGAATGGGAAACTATGGACAACTGGGAGCTGGTGGAGAGAAGTTCTAACCCCCCCAATCGTAAGACACCCCAACGAGATATCCTGCCGATAATCTTAAAAGAGAAAAAAAACCGATCTGACTCGTGGGAAGTAGAAGAATTCAACGAGGCTGATGACAACTTTGCTAACTTCAAAACCTTAGAGCAAAAAAGACAAATGTTGGCTACCAAAGAAAAAAGGGTACAATTTCACCCTGAAAATTCTCATCTAAAACAAGATGGTAAAAATAGAATTAAAGAAACAAAGAAGAGCATTAAAGAAACAAAAGCGACCGCTCCCCCCTCGAGGACATCCCCATCAAAAGAACGATGTCTGAAATTAGCGACGACATCAAATGGTCCAAGAAGGGCTTTACTCAACAGAAGCTACGTTGTCTCACTTTGCAACCAAACATCAGCTCTACGTATGATAACTACTAAAGATATAAAAATTGTGGAATTCCCAAAAGAACAGAGAATGGACCAAGTTATACTACATCTCAACTCAAATGACATCAAGCAGAAATTTCTGAAGGCTGCTGATATCCTTAAAAAAAAGGGGTTCCGCGTAACAGAATTGGAGGATGACTTTAAGCCCGATAGTGCCGATATAACCGCAAAGGATAGAAAAAAGGAAAATAATGAGTACTCACCCTACACCGAAAAAGAATCAACGGGGAAAAGGTGGGGAGAAAAAGGACAAGAAAAAGAGGAAAATAAGAGGAAGATTTTGAAAGAAAACGAAAAAGAAGGGAACAAAAACCCCGAAAGCCACTTACAAAGTACTAAAGAAAACGTCGAAAACTTAAAAACCCTGAGGTTCACGGTTGATAATTCACAAAACCCAAGAAAGGACAAAATAAATGAAAACAAATTTGAGATTAAATCAAATGTTCGGTATCCCTTGTCAAAGGAACACAACTCAAAAAAGAAACAATAGAATGAGGAAGCTGGACAGGGATCCGTTCGCTGTGCCTCATGGAATACCAGAGGATTCCATCATCTGTTCTCGACGGAAAGCGCTTTCCTGACTAAATATGATCTCATCTGTATCCAAGAATCATGGCTGTGTGAACCCCCGATATGTGAAGGATTTGAAGTCTTCTTCAATCCGGCAAAGAAGGGGCTAAAAGGTCGACCGTTTGCTGGCTTACTGGTACTAAAAAAAATCGATAGTAACCTTCAAATACTGAAGTACGAAATGCCAAATCCTTATGTTCAAATATTGGAAATAGCCTCTACAACAGAAAATCAGGAAGAGACGACTAAATTGCTATTGATTAACACATACTGGAGGGAAAAAATGCCTAACCCAGGGGCATACCTAAAATCAATCACGAAAGCCATTGACAAGTCCATGACGGAGGAAGAAGATCAGCTTAGATTACTGAATGGTGATTTAAACATCAAGCTCCTTGACACAAGGGGAAAAATCAAAGAGATAGAAAATCTTACAGGAAAAGAAAGCCAATGGATGACGGAAATGGGCACACGGGATATGATGATGCTAAATAGCCAAACAAAGGGTGATCTAATGGGGGCCGACACCTGGCATAGTGGAAAATTGAAAGCTTGCTTGGACTATTGCTTTGTGGGAAGAGAAACGCTGGCCCGGATAAATTCGTTCCGAGTAATCAAGCAAGCAAATAGTGATCACTCTCTTCTGGAAACTGAGCTTGCATGGAATTCAAGAACTCTCCCAAGGGGAGGAAAAGTGATGGAAACTGAGATATCCTGGGGAAGAAACAGACTGCGACTTAAAGACCAGACTATTCCAACACTGGTGAAAAACTTCCAGGAAGCGGTAGAAAAGGGCAAAGAGGTGGTCGATTATAAATGGCTGTTCAAAGCCTATGAGGTTCAGTATGACCCATCTAAGCTGAAGCAAATAAAGAAGAAACACGCCTTTAATGAATTTGTAGTCGCCAGACGAAAAAGATACAGAGCTGACCTTAGGCGTATTAAAAAATCTCATAGCCTAGACAAACGTGATCGGGAAAGAAAATGCCGTCAAATCTACAAGAACTGGCTAAAATCAACCAGATATCAAAGAACTCAAAGTGACGCAGAACACATGATGGCAGCCTTAGCAGCTAATAACACAAAAAGCACATGGGATCTTATTAATAACAGAGACTCAAACCAATCGGCCATAGGTATTAACCAAGTCTCCGAGAAAAACTGGTTCGACCACTATACTGCCCTGTTCAAAGGAAAAACTGAGGGAAAGGCTGCGGAAAAAACAACAGGAAACGCTACGTGGTCATTGATCTTTGATAAAGAAGAAATCCAAATGCTGATCAAAAAATTAAGCTCTTCTAGGGCGGCTGGACCAGACGGCGTCTCCAACAAAATGTTAAAAGAAAGTATGGAAGGCTGGTCTGATTTAATTCACGCCCTCTTTAAACAAATAGCAAGAACTAAACAAATACCTAGTACGTGGACGGAGGCCTACATTGTGCCTATTTTTAAAAAAGGGGATCGTGGCAACCCTAGAAATTACAGGCCGATTGCGCTACTAGACTCCATTGGCAAGCTCTTTGCCTCCATCCTTCTACGTGATTTAAAGAACTGGGCAGCTCAAGCCGGAATTCTAGACGAGCGACAAACTGCCTTTGTGAGTGGAGTGGGCACCTGCCTTAACCTGTTCCTGATCAATATACTAAAAGCGAAGGCCTTAAAAAGAAAAACAACTATCTACCTGGCCTTTATTGATCTCGAGCAGGCGTTTGATGGAATAAACAGAGAACGGCTCTGGGCTAAACTGAACGCTTGGGGATGCCCTGTGGACCTACTGGAAGCAATCCAGGCATTGTATACGGACACTTCAATCCAAGTTCAGATTAATGCAGATGGTGGACTATCAAGGAAGATCAAGACATCCCGAGGCATTAAGCAGGGATGTGCCCTCGCCCCTTTTCTCTTCATACTTTACATGGCTGATATGAAAGCCTCACAAGATCGGATCCGGGCCTTCCCACCGAAGATCAATGGCATAGATATACCCTGGATGCTCTATGCGGATGATGTAGTGTTCATGGATCAGACGCCGATAGGTCTTCAGCGCAGGATTGAGGCCTTTAATGAATATCTGGAAATGAATGATATGAAAGTAAACGCGAAAAAATCAATGATCCTGACCATGAAATCAAGTCACGGAAAGAAATCGGCAGGGAAAATATACTCATGGTCGTTAAATAAAGAAAAACTGGCAGTGGTCGATACTACGATCTACCTTGGGATAAGAATTAACCGAAGCTATAATGAGCAGGCTCATTATACTCTGATCAGAGAAAAACTAAAAAGTCTGGTTAACCAAGGGCTACTTGTACATCGCAGATATGGGAAATTCTCTTTATTGCCGGTTATAACCTTCTACAAGCAAAAGGTAGTAGCCGTCATCACATATGGAGCCGAGGCTCTTCTAGCCCTACGTTGGGAGGTCTGGAACCAATGTGAAGCCTACTTCTGGCGAAAGATTTTGCGCCTTCCGAATTCATTACCCCTGGAACTTATAAGAATGGAATTAAGACTGCAATCCGTCATTTCAATCACGACGTGGAAATCATTATCCCTCTATAGAAAGTGCATCTTAGATAATCCACCTGCACCATTCAGAATCCTAGCTAAGCTAGGCGATTCCAGTAGTGATTCAATTCTACAAGACTGGAAAAAGAGGTGTGAAGATACTTTGAAACATCTGTCGATTTCCGAAGATACTCTGAAAAACAATCCAGAAAAGGCAAAAAGAACAAATCGGGAAAAAGATTGGGAGGAAACACAGGAAAAGAAATCAGCACGAGACCTATGTCACAATGTCATCTGGGAACGCAAAGTCCTGAATTTACTACCTCCATATTTGATGAAATTCCCCTCACAGCACTATCGTGATCTGCTCATGCGCTGTAGGTTTAACATCTGGCACTCGAGAGAATTAAGGTGGCGTAGAAGGCAAATTGATAAATCACTAGCATACTGTAGATTTTGCAGAACGAAGGCCCAATTGGAAACTATAAGGCATGCGATGCTGACTTGCCCGAGCCTTAAACTAATTCGGTTGATGTATATGGGAAATTATACGAGTCTGATCACGGAGGAAAACGAAGAAGAGTATTGGGAAAGGCTCATCACAGCTGAGAAAGTGGGCCGTACCTTGGATGCTCTGAAATTTGTTGAATCTTTGAATCTGGACTGGGAGGAGGGGGAATCTGAGGTGGATGCCACCCAAATAACTAGTGCCTCCGGCCTAGGGACGATCATTTAGAGATTTTGGAACTCGACCCTATTTTTAGGGTGGCCTCCACCTCTTTGAGGAGGGATTGCTAAGGGAATGTTAAAGGTTTAACTTTGTCAAACCAATAAAACAAAAAAAAAAAAAAAAAAAAAGAAAACCTTCACCACCCCCGCAGTAGAAGCCACTTGCCACAGACTCATCTCTGATGGGGCGGGAAGCTCACCTCCTTCAAAACACGGCGCACAGCATGTGGTCTCCAGCAGTAGCATCCAATCCCATCAACCTGTTGGAACTGCTAGCAGTGTTCAAGGCCCCGAAGGATTTCTGAACACACCTCCAGGGACAGTTATAATCCTCACGGAAAGTACTACAGCCATGTACTACTT